>NC_137124.1:23704477-24304477 GCF_949319135.1 Squalius cephalus | reverse complement strand
CAGCTCTATACTAGCTCTAACCAGCATAACCCAACCTGGATCAACATGGAATCCATGCTGGATTTTTCAGCAGAGGAGTCTCATGAAAAAATGCGGAAGTAGTAGTTGTAGCACACCACTGTTTCGTACAGTCATCATGGAACACAGTTATTCGTTATTGTTTGCAGCAGGTTCTGTTGCCAAAGATAACTCCAAGAAATGTAAATGTACCGGTGAATCAAATTACCTAAGAAGAGTTTTGGAAAAGCAGAGAAATAAAAATGTTCAAATGTACTATAAGTATGATTGTTTTTTTTTTGTTTTTTTTTAACACGTACAACTGTGCTGTGGTACTCCACCATTTAATTCGGCAGATAAAGTGACATGTATGAGTAATAATTTAGCATTAAACATTACATTACTTGCAGCTAATTCATTAGAATGAAATAAAATCATGTGATTGAACGATTAACGATTATAAAAATGTATTTCATTACCCCATCAAATTGATTTCCATTGGCTGTGGATGTGAAGACGCCAACTCCCATCATTCCACGCTCCTTCACAGTGTCATCAATCTACGCCTTGTTATTGTTTTGAATATGGGATTCAGTTCAGGGGACCTTGACGGATCCGGCAGTTCGGGCGGCCAGGGCGGAGCTGGCAACTCGGGAGACCAGCGCAAAGCCGGCAGTTCGGGAGACCAGGGTGGAGCCGGCAACTCGGGAGACCATGGCGGATCGGCCTACGTGGCCTTGATGATGACATCTTCCACCATGGTTATGGGTATGTGCCCCCCCCCCCTTCTTGGGGGGAGCTAGGCGTTGATTGACTGGACGCTGGTCGGGGGCTGGAGCCATCTTGGGACTCTGGACGGGGACGGGAGTCACCTCTGGACGAGGATGGGGATTGAAGACTCAGGCGTGGTGGCTGCCATTTTGGGACCATGACGGGTTGAGACTCTGGAATGGCGGCCAACTTGGGATGAGACTCAGGAATGGACTTGGCGATTACAAACACTGGAACGGGCTTGTGATGTGGGGGCTGTCAAGGGAAAGATTTCTTCAGAGCCCCTCTGACGGACATGATAGGAGGATCCACTACTTTGGATGCCAGGTCAGCACTGTTGGATATCTTCTTCCGGGCTCTGGGAAACATGGGTAGACAGGCAGGTATGGAACCCTTGGAGAGGCATGTGGAGGGTGCTGGCTTGGGGTAAACTGGGGCGCCTACATGCTTCCGGATAGGGACTGAATGATGATTTTGATTGTCCTCATTAGCTATATCAACAAAGAAATACGAACCATTTAAATCGAGGACATTGTTAATAAAATCCGTTACGGACCAATAACAATCGCCGGGAGAAAGGAATCTAAATAAATGATTACCATCCAGTCCCATCCGGAAGCAGGCATTAATCATAGTATCACCAGCTCACTAGATGGGAAACATACAGGAACTCCTCCACATACCGCTCCAAAGGCAGTCCGTTCTGCTGGATTGTGAGGAGTTTGTCTTCAGCCCAGTTCATTTTGGTTGTTTCGTCCTTCAAGAGAGTGCACGACGAGGAAGAATAAATTGGAACAATATTTAATAATCAACTTGGAGAAGTACAAGTGTAACCCCTCACCCAGATCCTACTCGCCCCGCTCTGCACGGACCTCGAACCCGGGACTCCGGCGTGTGAGTCAGGCACTCTAACATGGAGGCTAAAGACTGCAGCCTCTAGCATCTATCTCTAGAGCACCTATTGAGATCAGAGGAGTGAGGTTCACTCGCACAGCAACTACTAGCTGGCCTCCATTACACTCACCCCCCTAAACCTCACTCCCACCCGGGTCACGGCACTAATGTGACCTTTGCTTTTATCTGACCTGGTTTGTCCCACCCTTCTTCAGCACACACACTAGGAACGGGGATGATATCAGAATGTATTTTGCCTGCACACAGGGCAGTGAAATAGAAGATAGTAAGTTGTAGTAATGATGTTACAGCTCCACCCACAGCAGTTCTCTCTAGCTCTGCTGCTCTCAATGTAACATTACTCATTCACATTATATTGTACTTAAAACAGTAAACAAAAATAAAACAAATCTTAAATGTAATAATATCTCCAGGAAAATTACAGATTTTTTAAACAATTCAATGTTGTCTTTTCCTTCTTAAACTTCTTGGTTTGTGATCGTATAAAACAGATTACACAGAAATAACATCTGGTATTTTTAGTAAAACCATGAATTAAGTGCTTTATAAAACACAGTTCGTACCAAACATGTATTAACAATACAGAAAATACAACTGCGTGAAAAGAGTAAATTCTTAAACACTATATGATAAAAACATTTACCTGCACACAGAGCAGTGAAAGAGAAGATAGTAAGTCATAGTAATGACGTTACTGCTCCACCTATTCAAAATACATTTCACTTCTTTAGAAAGGACATTGAAAGATCGTAGAGTGCATCCAAACGGACATAAAGCTATCAAAATACCCATATATATCAACAGAAAACACTCTTCTATAAATCAACCAGTGTCTGTGAGCAATCCTTTTCATACAGTGTATAACTTTGATATGAAAAGATATATTTTTAGCTTTTAGCTTGGAGGTACTACAGAAGCTACTCACCCACAGCCGTTCTCTCTAGCTCTGCTGCAGATCGTTCGAACACAGTGGGCTAATAGCGCCGCCAGCGCAGCCAATAAGAAGCGCAATCCCATTATTGCAGGATTTATTTAAAGAACCCTCAAACTATAATATTTATCTTGTTACATACACCCCCCTTAAATCCTGCTTAATGGGGACATACCATAACAAGAAAAACCAACAACTCCCACTTTATGTTTTCAATTAATAAAGAGAAGAGAAAAAAAATGCGCATGGAGTATTAGCTGTCAATCAATTAAAGGAGAACTCCGGTCAATTTTAACATTGAGCTCATTTTATTGTACATTTGGAGTGCTGTCAATACAGAGAACAACGACAAAAATCGGTGTTGCCTACACCGAGTTATTCTATTTTTAAAATTTGCACCCTGTTGACTTCAATGGGGCAAGTACTAAACCTGCTTTTAGCCTCTTAACATCCTTGATGTGTCATTACAAGTGCACAGAAAATGTGAGTGATTCCTTCTGAGTGAACACGAGTGGATCTGACTGCAGTAGATGTAAAAGATATGTATAAAAATGATGTTATTTAAGCCAGCGCAAATACCTGTTTACATCCTGTTTTTCGGTTGAAGTCCAAAGTAATCGATTGCCGAGTTCACGCGCATAGGTTTATCACGCGCGTGAACTCGGCAATCGACTACTTTGGACTTCAACCGAAAAACAGGATGTAAACAGGTATTTGCGCTGGCTTAAATAACATCATTTTTATACATATCTTTTACATCTACTGCAGTCAGATCCACTCGTGTTCACTCAGAAGGAATCACTCACATTTTCTGTGCACTTGTAATGACACATCAAGGATGTTAAGAGGCTAAAAGCAGGTTTAGTACTTGCCCCATTGAAGTCAACAGGGTGCAAATTTTAAAAATAGAATAACTCGGTGTAGGCAACACCGATTTTTGTCGTTGTTCTCTGTATTGACAGCACTCCAAATGTACAATAAAATGAGCTCAATGTTAAAATTGACCGGAGTTCTCCTTTAATTATCCCATAAGGAGCACATAAAGACAAGGAAGGCGCCTAATCCCAATCTTACAGTAGATTAAAGAGATGCCTGTTACACCTCAATTTCATTATGTACTAACTCCCAATTTGATTTCTAATCTCTGTATAAATCTGTTCCCTTTGTGTTCTCAACTTTGCATGAAATCAAATGTCACTCTTTGGGCCCTATCTTACACCCGGCGCAATGCAGAGCCAAGCGCGACGCAATGGTTTTTTGCTAGTTTCAGTCTGACGCAGTTATCATTTTCACATCCTGCGCTACGTTGTTTAAATAGCAAATGCATTTGCGCCCATTTGTGCGCCCATGGGCGTTCTGGTCTGAAAATGAGGTGTGTTCTGGCGCATTGTTGGCGAGTTGCAATTTTGAGGCAACAGAAATAGACTGTGCCATTGACCAACTGAAACCTGGTCTAAAGTAAATGGCGCAATATTTTTTTTATTTAATGAGCACGTTAGTAATGTGCGCCTATAGGCGGGTCCACAACGCGCATACACTCTGCTTATTAAACACACAGGGACACACAGCAGCACACAAACATGCCAAATATTTAAAATAAAAGGATAACAATGTAAAAGATTATTATTGTGTCCATAAATATATGGTGGAATCCGGCTTGTCCCGTAGATGGTCTGCTTGCGCACTTTTACCTCACACACGAGCAGCTCCGTTTGCGCTCTGGAGACGGCTTCGGCCTTTCCACTATCAAATTCCGTCATGTAAATAGCGAATCTGCCATGGCACGAGTGCAACTGGCATTTAAAGGGAATGGTAGATGAGACTCTGATTGGTTTAACGCACGTAAATCCCAAAACACACCCATTACTCATTATGAGAATAGGGACAAACCTTTTAGACCATGCGCCTGGCGCACCGACCATTTTTCCTGTTGTTAAACTAGCAAAAGTGGATTTGGACACAACCTAAGTGAACTTGCGCCGTGCGCCGTGCGCTTTAGACTATGCGCTTAGATCGTTAAAATAGGGCCCTTTATGTGAAAATGCTTTTAAAGGGGTGGTTGATTATGATTTCACTTTTCTAACTTTGGTTAGTGTGTAATTTTACTGTTTGAACATAAACAATATCTGCAAAGTAACAACACTCAAATTCAAAGCAAAAGAAGATATTTGCTTTTAAAGAAATCGTTTTTTAAGGACTACAACAAACGGCTGGTAGGGACTACACGACATTCCTCCCGGGTTAGTGACATCACTAACCCTAAAATTTACATGCAGTTCATGTTGAGAAGAGGAAGAGTTGTTGTAGTAGAGCACATTTGTCTGAGTCTGCTCAAGCTGTTGCATCCGTCTTTTCACAAGCAATACAGTACGTAACACAAATGCAATAGCATGTCACTTTTATAGTTTATCATGACAGAATATGCTAATCAAAGACTTGAAGATAGTTAACTTCACATCAGCAACATAAAACATAAAGCAGGTGCGTCACATCTTTGCTTTTCGCTTCGGAGCCGAGCGGTTGTACTGTTCCTGCTCTGCAATCTTATCTGAGAGTGTTTTAACTTCTAAAAGAAGAAAACGAGTCTGCTTCTTCGGGAGAACGTCTCTTAAAAGCTGGTGTTGGATTAAACAGCAAAAGACAGCGCTGGCCACGATCTTACAGAGAGCAAAACAGCTATTTTCACAGCTCGAACGTTGTGCCTTCAATGAGAATTTGAGTGGTCACATCAGGCTTGCACTATCGTCCTGTTTGTGTAGCCGCGACCAAAACCCTGTACGCCCGGCACCAGAGAGAGCAGTTTCCTGAAAGAGCTTGAGCATGGTTTGAGGAAGAGAGCAAGAGAGAGAGCATGGTTTGACACTGCGTCTTTTTCAAGATATCATTCAAACCGTGTGCCACGATCACTGTTTCACATGCCTGGGCTTAAATCATGCTGAGACTGTGTTCGTGGGTGGTTCATGTTCTCTCATGAGAGCATGACCACGTCGGCACGTTGTTCGTCTCACCTTTCTCATAAAGGCTTGAGCCACTCAGCGTGCCGTGTGCCGGCTGACAGCGCGGGTTGTCACGGCAACCCAGCGCTTGTCGTTCGGCGCTCTAGATGTGTAATAGTGTAAAAGCGTTATAATTCATCAAACTTTAATCAATTGATCAGTTGGTTCTTAACCAGATGCAGAGAGACGGAGCAAGGGATGATCAATGATTTCATTGAGTTTGGGAGTATATATAAAATTGACACAATATTGTGAGTATTTTACACAGCATTTATTCTGGGTGCTTATAGAACATTAAAACTGCACCACAGCCCTGTACTGCATGTTTGTTTAGAGGGATTTTTTATGTTCTTTCGTTTTAACGAATTGGTATACCCCTCTCTCTCTTTGATTAATGGTATATTCCATAAGTGTTTCACTGTTCAGTCTGCGGGAAGCATTCTGAAGAGAGATTGTAAAACAAGAACACATTGTGAAATGCTGTAACACTGTCCCATAAACACCCAAGGAAAGGCACTACTAGTGTTATTCTTTATTTGGGGTTGATCCTGTGGTGTGTCTATTAAACCGCTACAGATGCACGGTCTAGACTCAAGTGCCTCAAATGAGGTGGAGTCCCCTCATCTATACCCCGATCTAGTTCCTCTTCTGGTGCACCAGAAAAGGGCTATTTCGCCAAATAGACAGGGTGACCTGAGGATTACAGTGAGGGCTTCCCCACCCGGTAACCAATCCCTGTGGGCCCCTCACTCCTCTATCGCATCGCAAACATGCTGAGACTGTGTTCGTGGGTGGTTCATGTTCTCTCACGAGAGTATGACCACATCGACACGTAGTTCGTCTTGCCTTTCTCAAAAGAGCATGAGGGCTTCCCGGATGTGTGTGAAAAACTTTGGCTTTATGGAAGCATATTGGTGCCAATATGGCAAGCCAAACATGCCTAAATCTGCAGAAAAAGTTTTTCCTCTCTCACTACCCTCAATGATGGGGCGGGTGCAGACCGCCTCTTCCCTGCATGTGATGGCCACCCTGCTAGTACAGTGGAAGGCTAAAACACTCATAATGCACAAGGGTAGTTCTGAGTTTGGGTTGAGCTGCGCATGGTGACTAACCATGTTCAAAGTCACAGCGCTGGCCCTCGGCCAGACGATGTCCACCCTGGTGGTCCAGGAGCACCTCCTGGATAAATCTTGCAGAGGTGTGAGACATCGCCAAAGTTTGCTATCTCGATGCTCCCATCTCACAAGGTGGCCTTTTTCGGCGACACTGTTGGAGACTGTGCCCAGCGCTTCTCTGCAGTTCAGAAGCAGGCTGAGGTAACCAAGAGCTTTCCCAGATGTGCTACCTGAGTCACTTGGGGGCTGCCCCTCAGTCTATTCGTCGCCAAGGGTGTCAGTCCCCTGCAAAAAAAAATAAATAAAAAAACAAAAAACTCTGCCACAGCCAGCTCTACTGTGATGTTGAGCCTCAAAACCTTTGTTGCATCTATTCTGTTCCGCCGCTGGTACCCAAATTCTCAGTAAGAGCAGCTTCTCTATCTCTGGGTCCCAAGAGGGCCAGACTGGCGGTGTGCAACCCTGCAAAGCCTTGCCACCCTCAGCCCCCTCTAGTATTGCCAGCCAGCAGCCAGGTGTGGTTCGAGGACCCGACTACACCTTCTCACACACCACCCCCTGCTGACCTGTGGAGACAGGTAAGTGCTGCACCGCACACTCAGACCCTACTTCGGGCTGCCCCTGGGCTTTCTGAGTTGGGTCCCTGTCTTCCACCTCGGTGCCCCACCCTGGGTACATCTGTGGTGCCTGTGGTCCCCCTGGCTCAGTTTCTGGAAGCCTGGAAAGCGCTTCCCAGTCTGTCCAGCTGGCTCCTCCGTACTATCAGACTCGGCTATACGATTCAGCCCCGGCACCCGTCCAGGTACATGGGCGTTCACTGCACTTTGATCACTTCGTGCCACTTATATCCCTGGCCTGCTCAATCGTGCCGCCGACGAGCTCTCACGACAGCCTGTAGCCCAGGGAGAGTGGAGACTCCATCCCCAGGGGATCCAGCTGATTTGGGACCACTTCGGGGCCGCACACATAGATCTGTTTGCCTCTCCGGACTCATCCCATTGCCAGTTGTTTTACTCCTTGACCGAGGGGACCCTCGGCACGCATGCACTGGCACACAGCTAGCTACAGGGCCTCCTCAAGTATGCGTTTCCCCCAGTGAGCCTTCTCGTAGAGACACTGTGCAAAGTCAGGGAGGAAGAGGAGCAGGTCTTGCTGCTTGCCCCTTACTGGCCCAACTGGACCTGGTTCCCTGAACTGATGCTCCTCTCGAAAGCCCCTTCCTGCCCCATTCCTCTCAGAGAGGACCTCCTCTCTCAGAGATGGGGCACCGTATGGCACCCGCATCCAAACCTCTGGAAACTCCATGTCTGGTCCCTGCACGGGATGAAGAGGTTCTAGGTGATCTACCACAAGCTGTCGTAGATACCATCACTTCTGCGAGAGCCCCCTCTATGAGGCATGCTTACGCCCTGAAGTGGAACCTGTTCGTTGAGTGGTGTTCTTCTCACAGAGAATACCTCCGAAGATGTTCGACTGATACTGTGCTTTCCTTCCTGCAAGATGGTTTGGAGTGAGGGCTGTCTCCCTCCACCCTCAAAGTGTATGTTGCCTCTATTGCCACACATCACAATGCAATTGATAAGTCCGTGGGGAAGCACAACCTAATCGTCAGGTTCCTGAGGGGTGCGAGCAGACTGAATCCGCCTCGCCCCCCCCCTCTACACCCTCTTGGGACTTATCTCTGGTGCTGACGGCACTGCAGAGACCTCCCTTTGAGCCATTGCAGGCAGCAGAGTTAAAAGTCCTGTCTATAAAAACAGTTCTCCTGCTTGCTTCGGCCTCTATCAAGAGGATAGGGGGCTTGCACGCATTTTCGGTCAACAAATCGTGCCTGGAATTCGGGCCGGCCAACTCTCACGTCATCCTGAGACCCCGGCCTTGATATGTGCCCAAGGTTCCTACCACTCCCTTTCGGGACCAGGTGGTGAACCTGCAAGTGTTGCCCCCGGAGGAGGCAGACCCAGCCTTGG
Organism: Squalius cephalus; assembly: GCF_949319135.1. Taxonomy (NCBI): domain Eukaryota; kingdom Metazoa; phylum Chordata; class Actinopteri; order Cypriniformes; family Leuciscidae; genus Squalius; species Squalius cephalus. Next base: position 24,295,782 of record NC_137124.1, on the reverse strand, counting down.
CTTTTCTCTGTCCCGTCCATGCTCTGCGCCTGTATGTGGACAAAACGCAAAGCCTCAGGACCTCAGATCAGCTCTTCGTCTGTTACAGAGGCCAGCAGAAGGGAAAGGCTGTCTCCAAGTAGAGGTTGGCCCACTGGATAGTGGATGCCATCGTCTTAGTGTATCTATCCCAAGACACATCATGCCCCCCGGGTTATGAGCCCACTCCACTCGGAGTGTAGCTTCTTCCTGGGCACTGGCACAGGGTGCCTCGCTGACAGATATTTGTAGAGCTGCAGGCTGGCGACACCAAACATGTTCGCTAGATTCTATAGCCTACTTGTTGAGCCGGTAGCTTCCCGTGTGCTCCCTTCGCATAGAAGCCAGTCAACACCGTAAGCCCCACTCGAAGTGTCGGCTTGCTGCACCATTCCCCTCCTATGGACTGGATACGTGCGCCATTCTTGCTCCGGTAGAGTTCTGCCTTAGCCAAACCCTGTTAAGTTCTTCCACACCCCTCGGCAATGGACCCACCGTCCGTTGCGTCTGATGCCAGGCCTAACACTTGTATGCACTGGTGGAACCTGTGCTTGGCTGGGTCCCATATGTTGTGATCCCTACGGCGATCCCATATGTGTATTCTTCCACGGTACGGCTCCCTGCGGTGAGCCCGTGTCTTTCCCTTGGCAGAGCCCGCTCTGCCGTCTCTGACTGGTGTTGTCTCCCCCCTGCTATAGGCCGAAGCCACCTCAGTGACATTCCATATGTTGTACTGCCCGGAGACGCCCAGTCCATATGTATAATCTCCACATGATACCTCCCTAGGGGCAGGATGTGGCTTCCGCAGTGTCTCCCTTTCTACGTCGAACGTGAACCACTGAAAGGGAACGTCTTGGTTTTGTATGTAACCCTCGTTCCCTGAAGGAGGGAACGGAGACATAGTCCTGTCACCACTATTGCTGGACCACCGCTGACTCCGGGCTCCACTCGGCTCCTCAGTGGAAAACCAAAGATGCGACACACCTGCTGCTCATTATATGCTCGCGCTGCGAGGCAGATCAGCTGATGCAATTATCACATGGCAATATGCATTGGCTCATTTTATTACACTCAAAGTAGAGTGGTCTCTCAAAGCAATCCCTTTTTTACTGACCCTCAAAAAGGGACAATTTTAACATGCTGTAAAAAATGATCTGTGGTGTATTTTGAGCTAAAACTTTACACACACACTCTGGGGACAACAGAGACGTATTTACATATTGGAAAAATGGGCATTATACCACCACTTTAACTAAATAAACGAAAGAACTCGCTGTAGAGTCTGAACTGTCTATGTTTCGTTTGTTCATTCATTTCATAATTCAGTCTTTTAGGAGGCTAAATGACTCTGTTAAGTCTAGTTTAAGTTACTGCAGCCTCAACATGTCTTGGCTGTGTGCACACCACAGGTTCCTTTGTGATGACCTCATGCATGAACTGTCCTCCTTGAGGCAAATCAGAGTCTTGACATTCCACTTCAGGTAAATCGACATCACTTGTTACATTTTCATTACTCCTTTCGACATCACTTTGCACTTTGACATCACTTCTTTCATTCAGGTTACATCACTTCTTTCATTCAGGTTCCCAGCTTCAACACTCACGGAGTCCAGCCTTCCTGACACACAATTTGACACATCAGGTAAGTCTGTACGGTTTGTATGACCATCTTCCTCAACAAAACCTTCAGGATTACTTAACCCTCTGGGGTCGGCAAACGCGCCTGCGCGTTTTGCTGGATTTTCTTCACATTGTAGCACAATAAACTTAAATTACTCCGTCATTTATGGTCATACAGAAAAAAGAAATATAAAAAAAGAATCTGTGATATTTCTACTTTTGTATGTGTCCACTTACAATCAAATCAAAACATTGTGCTTTTGTAAAATAAAGAAAATAAACGGTGTGCTTTCTGCCTCCCCGTCGCGGTGAACTTTTTTTTTCTTGAGCACGTCTATAAACTGAAACAAAACTCAGCGAATACTTGTCACACATTTATGAGCCATATACCTTTATAAACATTTAAGTGTGTACTTTTAAATGATCGGATTCAAACTGAAAACAAATATTCTCTGTTTAAGTAATTTGTATAAAACCAACAAGATGTCCAGTATCTCAAACGCTTGCTCATTATTTTTAATTTGACCACGCCCACGCGCGCAAAAGAGATTCACATGCAAATCTCCACATGGAACGCGAACGCGCTCGTTACCTCAAAAACAAAGCACAAAAAAACTTCACAAGTCTCTGCTTTTCGTCGAGTTTGAAAGACGCGCTGTGAGCTTACATTGAATTTACCTCAGAAGAAGAACGCGATTTGAAGACAAGAAAGATGTAAGGTAAGAAATTCTTACATATTAGTTTGTTATTGTTGCATAAATTTCACATTGCAGTTGAACTGTTGCTAGATATATGGTGAATATTATAATATTTAGACCCGTGTTTACTGTTACTGTGTTTGTGGATATCTGCTCAAACGTAGATATGTATATGGTAACCATAATGTTTCATATTTTGGTGCGCGATCGTGTTTGAAAAGCAAAACGCACCAAACGGCTTCATGTTTTTACTATTATCTCATTTCATATCATCATAACGAATGGAAGCATTTGAAGTAACATTTGATAATCAATATATTTTTCTCTAGCGTAGTTTTTACTGAAATCTTTTGGAAGATTTATAGGCTGCTATAGGTTATTGTTATTATTATTTTATGCAGCACTGCGCATAGCCTATGCCTACAAGGCACAACAAACCTGGTGTTCATTATATTATATATTGTTGGAAACATTTGTGTGTGTGTGTGTGTATGTGTGTGTGTGTGTATTCTGTGAATTTTAAAAAGCAATTTTAACCCTCTGGGGTCTGAGCTGTTTTTTGGGCCCTGGAGGTGTTCTGACATGCTCTGACATTTGTGGTTATTTCTGTTACTTGTGACATTTTCATGGCTAAAGTCTAATTACACTGTATTCAGCACAAACTCTGCTACAATAATATATCAGCAGCATGTATGTAAAAGTTTGTAGTTTTGAGATAATGACATTTATGCATGGTTTGTGAAAATACAAAAAAAATTCTCACTGAAATAAGGCCATGAAACCCATACTGATTATTTCTTCACAAGACTTTTGAAAATTGTATGACGTAGCCTAGAATATTTGCTCCAAAACTATGTGAAAATCACCCTGACTGCTCATTTAGAGAAGACAATATATTGATTTAAAATTTGTACGACGTGTTTTGTGTGAGAAAGCTTTATGCGGGAGGTCATTAATATGTAAGCTTTTCACACCTGAGAAAGACAAAGACCCTCCCCTAACGGCCCTATTAGGAGCTATCAGGCCCTATCATTCTGAGCAACCTTTCACAAAGAATGAGGAGATTTAAAAAAGAATGGCTTTTTGATTGTTTGGATTTATTTACAACACAACAAATGACAAAAAAGCACTTATTGAAAACAATGATCCAAAGACAGAGACCTTTCTGCCATTCCTAAAAACATTGTACATACCTTTCATTTCCAAGGTGTTTGATTTTCACTTTACCATGTTCATGTACAGAGACTCATGTGAATGTTGAAGTCAGCAGGACTCAGTCTAAAATATCAAACATTCAAACGCGATCACGCTCAAATATAAAACATTATGGTTACCATATACATATCTACGTTTGAGCAGATATCCACAAACACAGTAACAGTAAACGCGGGTCTAAATATTATAATATTCACCATATATCTAGCAACAGTTCAACTGCAATGTGAAATTTATGCAACAATAACAAACTAATATGTAAGAATTTCTTACCTTACATCTTTCTTGTCTTCAAATCGCGTTCTTCTTCTTCTGAGGTAAATCCAATGTAAGCTCACGGCACGTCTTTCAAACTCGACGAAAAGCAGAGACTTGTGAAGTTTTTTCGTGCTTTGTTTTTGAGGTAATGAGCGCGATCGCGTTCCATGTGGAGATTTGCATGTGAATCTCTTTTGCGCTCGTGGGCATGGTCAAATTAAAAATAATTAGGAAGCGTTTGAGAAGCTGGACATCTTGTTGGTTTTATACAAATTACTTAAACAGAGAATATTTGTTTTCAGTTTGAATCCGATAATTTAAAAGTACACACTTAAATGTTTATAAAGGTATATGGCTCAGAAATGTGTGACAAGTATTCGCTGAGTTTGGTTTCAGTTTATAGACGTGCTCAAGAAAAAAAAGTTCACCGCGACGGGGAGGCAGAAAGCACACCCTGTTTATTTTCTTTATTTTACAAAAGCACAATGTTTTGATTTGATTGTAAGTGGACACATACAAAAGTAGAAATATCACAGATTATTTTTTTATATTTCTTTTTTCTGTATGACCATAAATGACGGAATAATTTAAGTTTATAGTGCTACAATGTGAAGAAAATCCAGCAAAACGCGCGGGCGCGTTTGTCGACCCCAGAGGGTTAACCAGAAAAATCTAAAATTTATTCCCAAAATCGTGCAGGCCTTTCTCTTGATATCAGTATGTTCACTTTTTTTTTTTCTTTCAGGGACCAGATGCCACTGAGTCCTGCTGACTTTCAGATGACTTTCAGAACTTTCACATGAGTCTCTGTACATGAACATGGTAAAGTGAAAATCAAACACCTTGGAAATGAAATGTATGTACAATGTTTTTAGGAATGGCACAAAGGTCTCTGTCTTTGGATCATTGTTTTCAATAAGTGCTTTTTTGTCATTTGTTTTGTATCTTTGGATTATGTTGTGTTGTAAATAAATCCAAACAATCAAAAAGCCATTCTTTTTTAAATCTCCTCATTCTTTGTGCAAGGTTGCTCAGAATGATAGGGCCTGATAGCTCCTAATAGGGCCGTTAGGGGAGGGTCTTTGTCTTTCTCAGGTGTGAAAAGCTTACATATTAATGATGTGATCACACCTCCTGCATAGAGCTTTCTCACACAAAACACGTCTTAAAATATTTAAATCAATATATTGTCTTAACTGAATGAGCAGTCAGGATGATTTTCACATAGTTTTGGAGCAAATATTCTAGGCTACGTGATACAATTTTCAAAAGTCTTGTGAAGAAATAATCAGTATGAGTTTCATGGCCTTATTTCACTGAGAATTTTTTTTTTGTATTTTCACAAACCACGCATAAATGTCATTATCTCAAAACTACAAACTTTTACATACATGCTGCTGATATATTATTGTAGCAGAGTTTGTGATGAATACAGTGTAATCAGACTTTAGCCATGAAAATGTCACAAGTAACAGAAATAAGCACAAATGTCAGAGCATGTCAGAACACCTCCAGGCCCAGAAAACAGCTCAGACCCCAGAGGGTTAATATCCAATCTGCAGTTCTGTCATCATGGTCAACTTCATCTCCTTGAACAATTTCATCATCATGGTCAACTTCGTTTCCTTGAACATCAATTTCAAGGTTCTGTCCTTCTACTGCTCATTAATAATGTTGCTGTGCTGCAAAGGAGGGCTTAACTGTTGCGGTTGTAAGATGGCTGGTACTGTCCCCATTTCTCCACTCAAGCCGCCAGTAGAGTGTGCTGCCAACACAGCAGAAACTTCCTGGCTCCCGGAAGAACCTGAAGGCAAGAGTCCTTAACTGGTTGGGTCACAAGAACCTTTGCCATCCTTCTGCACCACCTGATGATTACTTGTGCACTTGAAAGCATCTTGGACAGAATTGTCAACAACACCACTGACATCCTTCAAGAGAGACAGGTATGGTTCAGTGATAAGGCGATGCCTTATGCAAGACTGGACAAATGGCTCACGACTCAAAGCATCCGCAACAAAAAAAATGTTGTTCCCGGGACATACTTCAGATCAAAACTGTAAGAAGCAAGTTTTGCCACCCATCGCTGCTCACATGCATCGAGCCGTGGTTTAGTCAGAATATATGTTAGAGGATTATTGTCGGTCTGTGCCGTAAAGTGCCGTCCTCTCAGCCAATGGCTAAACTTCTCAGAGATAGCCCACTTTAAGGCAAATAACTCTTAATAACGCCAGAATGAAATGTTGGTCAAAGTCTGGGTGAGCCAATGTGACATTTCTTGTTAGTTCTAGTTTTAGGGTAGGGGTGTAAATCGGAGCCTTCATGACTATTCGATACGATACCGATTTCTTAAGCCAACGATTCGATTATTTTCGATACTTCAGAATTCCCCACGATACGATTCGATACGATTCAATACTAGATATTTTTACATGATATCTATTAAGTTTCAAATAAATCAACAAAAATAATAAATAATTTGCCTTTTATTGAGAATACAGAAATAGTATTCTATTCACATAATGTGTGTTACACTATAGCAGTTGTGCTCAATGCACTGCAAATAGAACAGCAAATATAACTGTTACTGCATCTACAGTTACGCCTGTTTCACACATACTCCGTGTGCAGTGCGTTCGGTACGTGTTGCAGTGTTTATGCGGTGCAGGAGCAGTACGCGATATACTGTAGTGCTTTCACATATTCTGCGTTTGCAGTGCATAACTGATCCACGGCTGTACCACAAACACATACTTACTATTTTTATTTCAAATCCAGAAGTTATGTAGCAACTTTTATTAAAAAAAAAGTTTTGTCAGCAATGCATTGCGATTCTCTTTGTACACATATACACTCTTTAATGGACGTATGCACGTTTAAACACAATTTAAACAACGTAGGGCTATTATTCCATGCAATACTCCTACTTATATTAAGTTGCTCAAGCAAGTGGTCAAATATTTAACCATGTAGCCTACTTATATTAAAATCGGAAACATTTTAAATTAAAACTTAAAATTGACAAAAACAGCCGACTCTCATGCCTTTTCTTTTGCATTTAAATTTTAATACAATAAATATTGCATGTCACAAAGAAATTGTTTTTCCACCTCCACGAATGAGACAAGTGTTGTTCATTATGTCGCCTTGTTGAGGTAAATTGTAGTTTTCCTTGCTTTACCCCGGTCTTAAAGTAAAAAAGATGACTGTGAAAAACAGTAGAATTAAATTAAATACATTTATGGTGAGATTACTACATTTTATTTAATTAAACGCATTTATGGTGAAATTACTACATTTTGAGGTCAATCTGTGTTCATTTTGACCACGAAACATGCACTGTCACTTTAATTCAGCGTTTGCAGCAGCACAGCAAAAATAGACTCGGTGTGGAAACGATCTCTGCACTGCTGTATGCGCACCGCAACTGGAACGGATCGATGGACTGCAGCTGCGCGCAGTGTGAAAGCTCTGACCTGTTAACATGGGTACAGAAAAAAATACGCACCGCATACGCACTGCAAACAGAGTATGTGTGAAACTGCCATTACAATAAAGTGCAATCAGACAAACGGCAACATCTCTTACCACTGCTCCATCTGTTTTCAAAATACTTCCAAACCCATGACTTGACACCAACTGGAGTGTGTAACATTTCACTTTCATTGCCAGGTCGCTCTGACGGTTCCATTGCTCTTGAAAGTCAGACTAAACAATGTATGTGAACATAGATAGGCAAGGCAAGGCAAGGCAAGTTTATTTATATAGCACATTTCATACACAATGGCAATTCAAAGTGCTTTACATAGAAGAAATTAAAATAATAAAAAGAAATAAGAATAATTAAAACAGTTTAGAAAAATCAAAAATAAAATACAGTACAGTACAAACAGTCGGACGAACATTGGCACAGTGCTCATTCATTAAATGCATAGCTAAACAGATGTGTTTTGAGTCTGGATTTGAAAGTGACTACAGTAGGAGCACATCTGATCTCCTCTGGAAGCTGGTTCCAGCTGCAGCTGGCATAATAGCTAAAAGCGGACTCGCCATGCTTTGAGTGAACCCTTGGTATTTCTAGCTGATATGATCCTAGTGATCTGAGTGATCTGTTGGGTTTATATTCAGTGAGCATATCTGCAATGTATTGAGGTCCTAGGCCATTGAATGATTTATATACCAGTAATAATACTTTAAAATCAATCATAAATTTAACTGGGAGCCAGTGTAAAGACCTGAGGACTGGTGTGATATGTTCATATTTTCTGGTTCTGCTCAGAATCCTGGCGGCAGCGTTCTGTATGAGCTGCAACTGTCTTATGGTCTTTTTGGGAAGGCCAGTGAGGAGTCCATTACAATAATCCACCCTGCTGGTGATGAAAGCATGAACAAGTTTCTCTAAGTCTTGTCTGGAAACAAAGCATCTAATTCTTGCAATATTTTTCAGATGATAGTATGCTGATTTAGTTATTGCTTTGACATGACTACTGAAACTAAGGTCTGACTCTAGTGTCACACCAAGATTCCTGACTTGATTTTTAGTTGTTTGACCCCTAGAGTGAAGGTATGCATTCACCTTGAGAACTTCATTGTTTCCAAACGCAATGACTTCAGTTTTGTCTTTGTTTAACTGAAGAAACTTTTGACACATCCAACTGTTGACTTCATCGATGCATTGGCACAGGGAGTCAATGGGGCTGTAATCATTAGGCGATAGGGCTAAGTAAATCTGTGTGTCGTCTGCATAGCTGTGGTAAGCAATTTGGTTCTTTCTCATTATTTGGCTCATTGGGAGCATATACAGGTTGAACAGGAGTGGCGCAAGAATTGAGCCTTGAGGGACTCCGCATGTCATGGATGTCCACTCGGACTTATGATCTCCTATACTCAAATAATAACCTCTCCCATCTAAGTATGACCTGAACCATTTTAGGACTATCCCAGAAAGCCCCACCCAGTTTTCCAGCCTGTCAAGAAGTATGTTATGATCGACAGTGTCAAATGCAGCACTGAGGTCGAGTAGTACCAGCACTGATAATTTGCCTGAATCAGTATTTAAGCAAATATCGTTTATTATCTTTATGAGCGCTGTCTCTGTGCTGTGGTGCGGTCGGAAACCAGATTGAAAATTGTCAAAGTATCCATTCGAGCATAAGAATTTGTTCAGCTGATTGAAGACAACTTTTTCAATGATCTTGCCTATGAAAGGAAGGTTTGAGATCGGCCTATAGTTGCTTAATATGGTCTTATCCAGATTGTTCTTTTTCAGGAGGGGCTTGACAACTGCAGTTTTCAGGGAGTTTGGAAAACTCCCAGAGAGAAGTGAAGCATTTACCACTTCTAGAAGATCTGCTTCTAAACTGTTTAACACTTTTGAAAAATGATGTGGGAAGTGTGTCAAGAGCGCAGGTTGATGTTTTAAGGTGCTGTACGGTTTCTTCCAAAATTTTGCCATCAATTTCTTTGAAGTCAGACATAGTAACTACACTGCTCAAAAAAATTAAAGGAACACTTTGAAAACACATCAGATCTCAATGGGGAAAAATATCATGCTGGATATCTATACTAATATGGACTGGGTAATGTGTTATGAACGAAAGGATGCCACATCGTTGCCTGACAACGTCGGGGCATGCTCCTAATGAGACGACGGATGGTGTCCTGGGGTATTTCCTCCCAGATCTGGACCAGCGCATCACTGAGCTCCTGGACAGTCTGAGGTGCAACCAGGTGATGTCAGATGGACCGAAACACAATGTCCCAGAGGTGTTCTATTGGATGTAGGTCAGGTGAGCGTGGTGGCCCTTCAATGGTATCATTCCTTCATCCTCCAGGAACTGCCTGCATGCTCTCGCCACATGAGGCCGGGCATTGTTGTGCACCAGGAGGAACCCAGGACCCACTGCACTAGCATAGGGTCTGACAATGGATCCAAGGATTTCATCCCGATACCTAATGGCAGTCAGGGTGCCATTGTCTAGCCTGCAGAGGTCTGTGCGTCCCTCCATGGATATGCCTCCCCAGACCATCACTGACCCACCACCAAACCGGTCATGCTGAACGATGTTACAGGCAGCATAACATCCTCCACGGCTTCTCCAGACCCTTTCCTGTCTGTCACGTGCTCAGGGTGAACCTGCTCTCATTTGTGAAAACCACAGGGCACCAGTGGCGGACCTGCCAATTCTGGTGTTCAATGGGAAATGCCAATCGAGCTCCCTGGTGCTGGTGCTGGTGCCACTAGAGGACGTCGGGCCCTCAGACCACCCTCATGAAGTCTGTTTCTGATTGTTTGGTCAGAGACATTCACACCAGTGGCCTGCTGGAGGTCATTTTGTTGGGCTCTGGCAGTGTTCATCATGTTCCTCCTCGCACAAAGGAGCAGATACTGGTCCTGCTGATGGGTTAAGGACCTTCTACGGCCCTGTCCAGCTCTCCTAGAGTAGCTGTCTGTCTTCCTGGAATCTCCTCCATGCTCTTGAGACTGTGCTGGGAGACACAGCAAACCTTCTGGCAATGGCACGTATTGATGAGCCATCCTGAAGGAGCTGGACTGCCTGCGCAACCTCTGTAGGGTCCAGGTATCACCTCATGCTACCAGTAGTGACACTGACCCTAGCCAAATGCAAAACTGGTGAAAAACAGTCCGAAAAGATGAGTAGGGAAAAAATGTCAGTGGCCTCCACCTGTAAAACCATTCCTGTTTTGGGGGTTGTCTCACTGTTGCCCATCTAGAGCACCTGCTGTTAATGTCATTAACACTAAAGCAGCTGAAACTGATTACCAACCCCTCTGTTACTTAACTGACCAGATCAATATCCCAGGAGTTTAACTGACTTGATGCTATTCTCTGAATAAAAAGTGTTCCCTTTATTTTTTTGAGCAGTGTACTTTCTCAGGTGGTTTGATCTGTCTGACCCCAGGGCAACTCAAGGATGTGCTGATCACCTTTCTGATATTATTGATTTTCTCAGAGAAGAAAGAAGCAAACTCACTGCACAGAGCATTTCACTGGGAATCTGGCTTGGGGGGTTTGTCAGTCTCTCTACAGTAGCAAAAAGAGTCTGTGTGTTGTTTAAATTACTGTTTATAATATTTGAGAAGAAAGTCTGTCTAGTTTTGCCTAGTTCCACATTGAAAGCATGGATGCTGTCTTTGTAGATGTTATAATGGACTACAAGTTTTGTCTTCCGCCACATGCGCTCTACTTTTCTGCATTGTCTTTTCATATTTTGCACTGCTGTTTAGTTTCTCCAAGGTGCTTTTTGTCTGCCACTCTTCTTCCTGACTTTAACAGGAGCAATATCATCAATTACACTTTTAACATTTGAGTTAAAAGAATCAAGAAGAAAATCAACAGAGTCTGCAGATATGCTTGGTGTTAAGGATATAGCCTTCATAAATAGTACACTAGTGTTCTCATTTAAGCATCTCTTCTTGACAGACACAAATCTAGCTTCAGTGGCAGGAGAGATCAATATATCAAAGAAAATACAGAAATAATCAGACAGCGCTACATCCTTAATAACAATCGATGAAATGTTTAGACCCTCACTGATAAGTAAATCTAGAGTGTGTCCACTATTGTGTGTGGGTCCATGTATACAGTATGCTGAGTCAGATCAAAAGTTTTTAAAACACTTTTGATTTATTTTGCCATATTGTTTTCTGCACTATCTATGTGGATGTTAAAATCTCCAGCAATGGCAAAACAGTCAAACTCTGAGGTAATTGTTGATAACAGTTCTGTAAAGTCCTCAGCAAAGGCTGGAGAGTATTTTGGAGGCCTGTAAATAATGATAAGTAAAATGCGTGGAGCACCTTTTAACACAATACCCAGATATTCGAAAGACAAGTAATTCCCAAATGATATTTGCTTACATTGATAGATATCTTTAAAAAGAGCAGCTAGACCCCCACCTCTCTTAACAGCTCTGCAGACACTCATAAAAGTAAAGTTAGGAGGGGCTGCTTCATTGAGGACTGTTGCACTGCAGCTGTCTTCTAGCCAGGTTTCATTTAGAAGCATAAAATCCAGATTGTTTGTGGTTATTAAGTTGTTGACTAGAAGTGATTTATTTTTAAGTGAGAGGATGTTAAAGAGTGCTAACTTAACAGACTTAATTTTCCCCACAGCAATATTAGTTTGACGTGTAATAGGCACCAGATTAGTTAGGTTTGCTGTACGGCTATTGAAGGCCTTAGACTTTCTATCTTGTAATAGAGCAGCAATAGAGAAAGATACAGGCACACTGGGTTCCCGCTTGTTCTGTAAACATTTGAGAAAGTTACTGTTATCAAAACGGGGACCCGACACATATCACTGAGAGCTGGTATCAGTTGTTTTTGGTTCACCTCGAGCAGATGGAGTGGGCCCTGGCATTGTGGCAGAGGCCGAAGAGCTCTCACAGGAGGGGGAGGGCGAGCTGGGCCCGCAGGCTTTGGTGGTAGCGGTGCCTGTCTCTGGTTCCAGCATACACCAGTTCTTCCATTTTCTGTGAGAAGCACAGAAGTGGCGATGCTGGAGAGAGGGAAAAAGTGTCTGGTGAAAGGGACTGTTGCTCTGGTGTTATCGGAGGCTGTAATATGCTGTCCTGGCTTCCCTGGCTGTTTTCCAGGAAGTCGTCCTTGGGTGCTGAATCTTCAAGCAGTTCTGATATGTCTGTCTGTGGTGAGCTCTGTGGGCAGGGCTCAGCTGAGATTGTGTCTGTGAGCAGAGGTTGTTGTGGCGGAGTGGTGTTATGTCCATTTTGCTGCTGAAGTGAAGTCCCGTGGTCATTCATACTGTGTCCAGGTGTGTGTGTGCCGTTCAGATTGAGTGGATTGGCATAAACTGCAGAAGGATGATTGAGGGAGAAGTAGATATTGTCCTTTAGCACTCTTGAACCAAGTTTGTTTGGGTGATGGCCATCCCGATGAAACAGCTGTCTCTGAGTCCAGAAAAGATTGAAATTGTCAATGAAGTTCACTCCTTTTATATTGCAGGTTTTTTGCAGCCACGTATTAAGCCCAAGTAACCGTGAAAACCTGTTTGTTCCTCTTGCTGGGAGTGGTCCACTGATGAATGTTTGAACTTTCAGTCTGTTAAGTGTTTCAAAAAGTTCATGGAAATCCTTCTTAAGGAGTTCTGACTGCTCTTTATGAATATCATTCTTCCCCACATGAATGATGAGTCGATTTGCAGTCTTCATCAGAATGTTCTGAAGTTCCCTGTTTACATCAGAAGTTGTTGCTTGTGGAAGGCAGCACGTAGTTGTATCCCTGCTGCTAATGTTACTGATTATGGAGTCCCCCACTATCAGAGTCCTGGGCTCGGCTGCGCTCTGAGCTGAGTGCCGCTGTCTGCTCGACCTTGAGCGCCAGTTAGCATCAGTGTTAGCTACTGGCCCATTCAGTCTGTGTTCGATCACATTCATCACGTTTGGGGATTCCTCATTTACATTCCTTAGTACTTCAAATCTGTTCTCAAGATGTATAGGCGGTGGTAGGAGACCAGTGTTTGCAATCCTTGTCAGAGTTGTATCTGGGGTAGAGGATGCTACTGCGGCAATATGTGATGCTCGTGACAATCTGATGTCTCGAGTGCCTTTGGGTCTCGCTCCCTGTTTGTGCCATCGATTAGTAAGTCGATCGGCTTGTTTCTCTACCTGTCGAGGAGCACTAGTTTCATGGGACTCACCGGTATGCTGAGGGTGTCCATGACGAAGCTCTGTTGTGTGCTCCGTCTGGTTTGGTGGTCCCGTAAGTAACTTTGTTTCAAGAACTGCAATCTTTTGTAAAAGTCTGTGGCAGTTAGTGCAGCAAGTAGATTCCAGAAGAGGCATTTTCTCTTATCCTTGAGGCAGTTGTGTTTTCTTTTCCCGGAATGTAAGCTGGTCGGGTAAAATAATTCTCAGTTTTTGTAGTAAGCCAAACTTTGTCGTATGAGCACTGTGCTGATTTGCTGAAGTTAAAATTAGGTGATAAAAGGAAATAAAATAAAGGAAACAAAATATAAAAAAATAGGAGATAAAATGTAAAAGCGATAGAGCAAAGCGCGGAGCAGATAGACTGTGAAACGTAAGTAAAGTGTGTGTGAAACGGTGTGAAGTAGAAGACAATAATGAGGTTAGCGGACATTATAATGCCCTGAGGTAAGATCCATGGTTGAGAAGAACATGTTGCCACCCAATGCAGCCAACACATCGGACTGGTGTGGTAATGGCTAGGCATCTCTGACAGTCCTCGCATTTAACCACCTAAAGTCAGTGCAGATCCTGAGATCGCTATTCTTCTTACAAACTAGTACGAGAGGGGACGCATAGCCACTATGGGACTTGCGGATGATTCCTTTTTCCTCCATCTAATTTAATGCTGTCCTCAGTTAGGCATGCTGGCTCAATGACCCTGTATGGAAAACGGAAGGGTCTGTCATGAGGTTAATCCAATGGACAATGCCTTTGGCCTCAACCACAGTCCATTTTGTCTCTTGAGAAAACTGACTCATACTTCTCAATAATGTGCAACAACTTGTCTTTCCAGTGGGCTGACACTTCACATGACTCCAAATCAAGTTCGCCAAGGTTCAATTCACTCAAGACACGCTTCATCTCTTCACTGGATCTAGGTGGCAAGTATTCCTCAGTACACTGCAGATTAGACTGAATTCTTTTCGGGAGTGGCAAATCTTGCACAGCAATGCAAGGTGATACGTCAGCTATTTTTGCATTTCTCTTCAGCACAACTCTGTGATTAGTGGGGTTGATGACTTTTAAGGGGATAGAACCATCTCCCCATTGAGATGTTATGACCCACCAGACCAATATTTACCTTGGTCTCGATCTGGACTCGGTTGGTTCCACAATAACAGTGCTGCCAACTGACAAGACAGAAGACTGTGGTAGCTTACCCCAAATTGATGTTCAGTTTGTGACTCTAACGTTACACTCCTTTGTAACTTTACGGTACTGACTTTCTCAGGTATGGATTCACCTCTCCACCTTTCTGCATTTGAGAAATAGAAACATACAGCACTCATCACTCTCATTGTTACTTGACTTAGACATGAGCCTCCTGAAACCATTAGTTTCTCTCAATTGCATCAGAAGTCTCTTTATGATGTTTATCATCTCTTCAGTCTGCCTAGGCACAACCAAAGCAGGAATTGTCATGGAGCAGCCGTACACTCTAGCTTTAAGATCATGGACTGCAGTAAGGGCAACATGATGGCTACCACAACCATGTCTTAACTGGCTTGTCATATCTATGTAACTTTTCAGCAACCTTTCTTCAGCAGACTCACTAAGAGTACATGTCATTGATCCATCATCAATTAAAGCTTTAAGAATGAGATCAGTTTCAACTGAAACAGATGTGTAAATCAAGCTATCAGCTTTTGGAATTTACTGAACACCCTGAAAGATGACTGTTTTGTCTGAAGTTACATCACTGAACATTTCACATAAAGACTCATAATCCCTTACATCATCAAAACTGGATATGGGAGCTTCACTCTCAAGATCTATTTAATCCTCCCTCACATGTATAGCAGATCACCTAGTTTGACTGCTGGTTGCCTGAGGGAGCATTGTTCCTTTCCTTTGGACCATGGTTTCTGGGATGGTCAGGTGAAAAAGACTGGAAACAGAGCCTGTTGTCTTTACAGTGAGTAAAAGCAGAATGTGAGATATCCTTGCCTCATTCAAGCCTGGGATTGTAAATATGCTGCTTCTCTTCCTGTACTCCTTGCTTGCCTGTGCATTACCACTATTATTCATCAGATCTCTTTCCAGCATATCGATCACCTCTTCTAGAGCCAAATTTTCTGACTGTCAGAACACTGTTGACAACTGAAATGCTTCCTTAAAATGGTGTAGATTGCATCCCCAGTTTAACAACATCTTTGGCTTTGCCTCTCAAGTGGATTAAAATTTCTTCACCCTGCTCTTCAATAGGCAGAAATCCTAGTTGGAGTGGGACTTGCATTAGCTTCTAACCCCATACCATTGCTACTGTCTGGGAAGGGAATTGGTGTTGCTAAAGCCCCTTTCACACAGAGATTCCGGAAAATACACAGATAAAGTGACCCGGGATTTGACCCGGGTTCGTTTGATTTTGGTTCATTCACACTGCCAGTGATTTTCTGGAATCAGAGAGTCAAAAGGAATCACAACCCGTAAAAATCCCGTAAAGACACGTGACATTGATGTGACTTGTGTCTCAGCAGCGTCTTAAGTTTGCTTATGAGCTGCAAATTTCTCTCTTGAGAAACCACGCTTGTGCATTTTTTTTCTCTGATTCGATCATAAACTTGCGCATTACGTACCATTTCACTAGCTGGCGAACGATCCCGGCTTCAGCGTAATCACTACGACACGGCATTATTACGGCTTTTGCTCACACAGCGCGCGTTCCGGGACTGAACACGGCAATGTTACTAGGTCCCCAACCCGGCATCGATACCGGCATCAATCCTGGGTCGTGTTTGCGATCACACAGAAGGCGTTCTGGCAATTTCACGGCAATTTGCCGGGATCATCGCGCTGTGTGAAAGGGGCTTAACAGACCCCTTCCTCGACCAACACTAACTGGAGTGCCCATATACCGAGATCCAGTTAACCCTGCGTTCTCCATAATCAAGTAATAAGAGCATAAAAGTGAGAAAAAAAAGGAAAAAGATGTGCACAATATATTCTATAAATGCTGTGATACCTGAATTCAATAATACAATCAAACCACTTCAGAGTGTCTATTCAAGAGTCTCTTCTCAGGTCTTTTTTTTTTTTTAAGTCCTGGACTAACTTGGCAGAAGGTCCTGTGTAGTGAAGAATGAAGACATGCCCGTCGGTCTGATGTTCAGATGATCTTCGACTGCCTTGACGCCTCGACCGCAGTCCTGAGTCACGGCACCAATGTAACCCCTCACCCAGGTCCTACTCGCCCAGCTCTCCGCGGGCCTCGAACCCTGGTCTCCGGCGTGGAAGTCAGGCACTCTAACAAAGAGGCTAAAGACTACAGCATCTTGTGTCTGTCGCTAGAGAGGTTTACTTGCACGGCAATAATAATAATAATAATAATAATAATAATAATATATTTAATAATATATTTTATTTGTAAAGCATATTATTATTAATAATAATAATAATAATAATATTATTATTATTATTATTATTATTATTATTATTATTATTATTATTATTACAGCGACTACTAACTGGCCTCCGTTACAAAAGGAATAGCACAACCAAAACCAAATATAAATGAGGACGAACAGAGAATGGGTGAGAACACAGGATATATAAGCACATGACAAACAAAGAGAACTAATGAGATGATAAACAAGACACACCTGAAACAAGGAACCTAATCAATTTGAAAACATAGAGAAAAACAGGGAGGAAACAAGGATGACTAAACCAATGAACAAACTGAAAAGTAAACTAGAACACAAAGGCAAAAACAAGGGAAGCCGCAAGGATTGGGAAATGTCTAAGTGGTTGCAGCTTTCAGAACCATGAGTCTGAGCAGCCATCACATTAGTGGCTATCTAGCTTTGTTGCTTCTCTGAAACAGAGGACACACTCAATACTTGGAACTACATTTTATGGCAATGTGACAGAGGGAATTGAGCCCTAGCACATGCTGCCTGCAGTGGTCTCACAGTTTCAGCTGAATATGAGAAAGACGATCGATGAAGAGGTGCATCTTATTCACAGCAATAGAAAACCCTCTTCTTTTTCCAAATATCATTCTTCATCAATACATCAACAGAAAAAAAGCAAATATGCAAAGATAAAGCACTAGTTTTGATTGCAGTAGTTCATTTCAACCTTCATCATTAAACATGCCAAGGACACATATGGCTAAGATAACTAATGAAATCCCAAATGACATAAATCATTGTATCTGTGATAGAACTGCATTAACATTGGCCTCTAAAAGTTCAAGAACATCTTCAAAGTCATGGCCAAAAACCAGAACAACCAAAATGAAACACATCTCTTTGATTTACAGAGGCAGGTGTGGGTGGAATTACAGATAGCTCCCACACACTGTGCAAAGCAGACCCCAGATCAGCGTACTTTAAGTTTTTGTGATAATTATATAAATATCAGCCATTCATATTGCAGTCCCATTCCAAAATGAGGTAGTTGATCTCAGTCTCAGGCACTCTGCAATATGTTAGCGCTGAAAAGATGCGACACGGAAGGAAGGAAACCATTAAACATAATCCAGACACAGAATATGTGATAGGCTGCTTGTCCCTATGTAAGCAAAACAGAGACAGTCAAGGAATTTCAGTCACTGGTTTGTCTAGGGCAGGGTTCACCAATCTCGGTCCTGGAGGGCCGCTGTCCTGCAGAGTTTAGCTCCAACCCCAATTAAACACACCTGAACCAGCTAATCAAGGTCTCACTAGGCATACTAGAAACTTTCAAACAGGTGTGTTGGAGCTGGTTGGAGCTAAACTCTGCAGGACAGCGGCCCTCCAGGACCGAGATTGGTGAACCCTGGTCTAGGGGGAATATGATTCACACAATTCCCCGTGTATGCCACAGAGCACAATGCGAAAAATTATTTACATATTTATGATACACTGTTCCCATGTGTAAATAGTGAATAGGGTTTTTTTTTTTTTTTTTTTTTTTTTTTTTGACTGCTTGGCAAGATTCAGAAAGATATGAAAACACATTGTACTGTCTGTGGTTTGCACAGAAAACCAAGAGACAGAGGGCCCTATTTTAACGATCTGAAATGCAAGTATCAAACTCGAAACGCAAGTAACTGTGGGCGGATCTCAAATCTAAAAATAGGTTGGTCTGAAGTAGCTACATTACTCATAGGTGTGGTTTGGGCGTAATGTGAAATAAACCAATCAGAGCGTCATCTCACATTCCCTTTAAAAGCAGGCGCGCTTGTTCCATGGCGGATTGTTATTATAACGGCAGATTTGCCAGGCGCATGTCAGGAGCAGTTCACAACCGAGGAGACCAAAGTTCTCGTCAGGGCCGTAAAAGACAGAGAAGTGACATTGTATGGGGATGGGAGAAACCCACCCAAATAAGCTTATATTAAACAGGCAGATAATAATTTTGGTAAATGTGTAAGCTAGATTTATGCCTATTTTTTCACATCTTCATGGACACCACAATAATTTCCCTCATGTGGAATATTTTTCCTTGTAATTGTGTATGGTTTGCAAAAATGGCAACTGCTGTGTCTGTGTGTAGATGAGAGAAGCAAAGTGTATGCGCGTTGTGCACATGATATGGCCAAGCATGCGCCCTCAAAATAGCATCTGAACGCGCCACTGAAAACACACCACTTACTTTAGACTAGGTTTTTCCTGGTCTGTGGTGGAATTGTTTTCTGGAACTGCAAAATAGCACCATGGAACGTTTGCGCCGGAACACGCCTCCTCTTTTCACTGAACCGCCCCCGGGAGCGCAAGTTCATTCCCTAATTTACCGACGTGTGTCTGTGGAGGGAAAAGTCTGGTGCAAAATAGGAATGATACATGCGTCGGTGTACAAAGTCAATTGCGCCGGGTGCAAGATAGGGCCCAGAAAGTTCCTTTCGCCATCTCCGTGTTTTGTTTTCTCAGATCTGCACACTTCTCTTTTTAATAACAGAAACAGAATCACTACCCTCCTGCTTCAAACGCTCTACCATCATCCCTGTATCCAAGAAACCAAAAATTGAACAAACACAACATTGCATCTGGCCCCCTTTAAAAAAAAGTTTGTAAACTCCTGATATAGGGAGAACATAGTCATGACAGCTAGTGGCCAAGACCAATTAAAAAAAAGTTAACTGTTCAGTTATGGTTTGATAAAACGTGCTGAAATGTTATGTAATATATGTAGTATAGGCTATGTGCCAGGCAGTGGGTCTTGTGACTAAAAGGCTGAACAACTGTTGAAAAATGGTGTGGTGCAATAATTTAGTAAGCATTGATTCAATCCAGACCTTGTCTGGGCCAATCCCCCCTATGTCTTGGAAGCTTCTATCAGATTTTAGAGACTTATGCTTCTACATTTGGACACCACTTGTCCAGTAAAAAGCAGAAACCAGATGATCAGATAACTGTACTGTTATTTAATATGAAGCAATGACATTACTAAGGATGCACCGAAATGAAAAATCTGAGCCGAAACCAAAAATTCTGGATGCTCTTGGCCGAAAAACAAAACTAAAATTGCTTTTCAAAAATGATTTGTTTCTTATTTTAAATTAGATTACCCTAGTGAAAAAGTATACTTTATTGTATTTAAAATATATTCCATTTTTCAATAGTACATTGCAAATATACTAACAAAATGTTTTACTATATTTAATATGAAAATTATATTAGCATCATGCTTTTAGCTATTTTCACAATACAACTTTTAAGACACTTTAAAATAATTGTACTTCAGTATATTTTAGAAAAATATATTTTAGAAAAATATACTTTTCTGTATTTATTTGCACTTGTCACGTTTTGTTTCTTGTTCTTGTCACTAGGTGTGTTCGACATCGGCTGCGGCTGGATGTAACCGATCGGCGAGAGTAGCTGCGTGCAGGCGGGGAGGAGCTGCAAACGGAGACGTGAAGTTGGACACTTTCTGGTTCCCGTAGTGACCAGGATAAAGTGCGGGAAGGATAAAGGCGCGGGGCACGATTGAGATCGAGAACGGACAAGAGATTGGCCAGTAGGACTGGGAGAACGGAACGAGCGCAAACATTGTTGGATATACAGATCACGACGGTGGACTGGCCAGCCCCGACGAGAGGGAGTGAAGGTATACTTTTCACTGTGAAGTGGTGTGTCATTGCAGTGTCTGAAGATTGAAGTGAGCACGTGTGAGGATTTACAGTGGTTTGATGCATGCCCGAGTAAGGGAAAATTAGACGTTATCAGCACTCTGAAATCTTTGTCGGGGATCGTTTAGCCCGGTGGGTTCGTCAGGAAATAATTTGAACTGCTGTGGGTAAAGCTTTGTACAGGTGTCCCAGTTCATGCCGCTGTGGTAAAGAAAGGAGAAGTTCAGCTTGGTGTGTCGTTGTGAAGATCTACATTCTGCCATTACTGTCCTGTGGTAAGAGAAGACTCAGTTATTAAAGGGGTGATGAACTGAGAAATCAAATTTTCCTTGAGCTTTTGACATATAAGAGATCATCATAATAATACCCTGTAAGTTTCAGAACTGAAAACTACCTTGTTAGTCCAATAAAAGCTTTTATAGACATCAGGCTCAGCAAACGACTCGTTTTTCAAAGTGGGGAACTATGACGTCAAAGAGGATAAAACACCGCCTCCACAAAAGAAGATCAACGCCTACTTCAACACGCCCTGTTTAGCCCCGCCCACCGATTCGCCTAGACATGCTAAATAACATAGGACGACATGATAATTGCTAAACCGGATCGAGCTACTTCCAAGCAATAAACATGCTGTTTACTAAATATTGTGCGTGCCTGTTTGTGGAAGAAGACAGTCTGCATAAGCTTCCTTCGGATTCCAGCATGGTTAAACTTTATTAAATCAGTCAATCACAATTTCCCGACACGGATCTGCCAGCAACATGTAAGTAACCATGTGTATTCTAATGCCTGATCTGCGATCAGTGATTTCTGATGTGTAATTATTCAAGTTCAGATATCTTTCTCTTAAAATCGTTCAATACTGTTTATGCATCAGTGACTAAACGATCAACTTCATATAATTTCTCGTAGTATTATGAAAATAATCTTTTTTAAACTGTAATTAAATTATATACAGAAAGCGATCAAAGAACGATCCCTTTCCAATCGCCCAAGCTGTGACAAGCCAAACAGCACAGCGCGAGCCGCGAGAGCTTATCTGGACACTTACCAAACTCGTGATGAAATAATGACACTGTTACACTACACAACGAAGCTCTTACTTTGTATTCACATCGTGTTTGCATTGTGATTTGGTGTAAGCATTTGTGAGAGTGCAAAAATTGCGTTGCAATGATAAGATCTTTATTCACGCGATCAACAGACTGTCTGTCATCTGCTCAGTCAGTGCTCATCATGCTGCAACCTTTCATTTGATGGAATAGATTTAAATATAATGCTTTAAACGATACTTTTCACGATTTGTTAATCTCGATAGCTTTAATAGTAAAAACGTAGTAAAAGTTTTCGAGAGAGTTCATGTAATACTAGCTATTTCATATGCAAGCATGTCAGCCAATCACAGCAGTGGGCATTTGCACTGCAGTCTCACAGCAGACACGCCCCTTAAAACGGAGCGTTCAAATCTAAGGCTGAAATCAGGCTTGGAAAAATGGCTTTTATTTATAAATTATGACAATTTTTGATGTAAAAATCATACTAACATTATAAGGGCACCCCAGGCAACATTATAAAATAATAAAACGATCCAGTTCATGACCCCTTTAACTGTTGGATTCTGTACTCACCATTGCTGTTCTGTGAACAGAGAGATCCCGTTATTCACCGCTGCATTCTGCCATTACTGTCCTGTGGTAAGAGAAGGCTCAGTTATTAACTGCTGGATTCTGTACTCACCATTGCTGTTCTGTGAACAGAGAGATCTCGTTATCCGCCGCTGCATTCTGCCATTACTGTCCTGTGGTAAGAGAAGACTCAGTTATTAACTGTTGGATTCTGTACTCACCATTGCTGTTCTGTGAACAGAGAGATCCCGTTATTCGCCGCTGCATTCTGCCATTACTGTCCTGTGGTAAGAGAAGACTCAGTTATTAACTGCTGGATTCTGTACTCACCATTGCTGTTCTGTGAACAGAGAGATCCCGTTATCCGCCGCTGCATTCTGCCATTACTGTCCTGTGGTAAGAGAAGAGTCAGTTATTAACTGCTGGATTCTGTACTCACCATTGCTGTTCTGTGAACAGAGAGATCCCGCTATCTCCCGCTGCCCTGTGAAATAAAGGTGACACTCAGTGATCTGATGCTGGCCTGTGAAAAGAGAAAGCCCACTGCCAGCCGCTATCTACCTGAAGTCCCTTGTGTCCTGCCTACCACCTACTGTTGGCTGCTGTGCCTTATCTGACGGTCATTGCTCTCTGCCCACCACATATTGTTGTCTGCTGCTCTTCATTGGAAGGTCCTGGTCCTCTGTCCAATCCCCGCTACCCTGTGAAAGAAAGGTGCCACTCAGTTGTCTGATGCTGGCCTGTGAAAAGAGAAAGCCCATGCACTGTCTGCCGCTACCCACCTGTAGTCCCTTGTGTCCTGCCCACCACCTACTGTTGTCTGCTGCGCCTTATCTGACGGTCATTGTGCTCTGCCCACCACATACTGTTGTCTGCTGCTTTTCATTGGAAGGTCCTGGTCCTCTGTCCAATCCCCCCACTGTGGTCCTACAAGCGGAGATACCCAGTCCTCCGCTGCTATTTACCTGAAAGCTAACGCCCTTTGTCCCCTCCACACTGCTGTTCTGTAAAAGGAGAGGACTAACTGCCGGCTGGCCTGAGTCTTCCTCCATTGAAGACTCCTTTTACCTGTTTCAACGAGCGGCCCCTTCGAGGAGTCCTGTGTCAGTGACATTTTCTTAAAGTTTTTTTGTATTCAATAAAAAGAATCAAGCTTTTATATCACGTCGTTGTCTGGAATCGTTGGTGTACTTTGGTGTAGCTCCTCTGGAGTGGTGGTTGTTCTCGGCCCTAGCGGTGACACTAACATACACACACATACATGCATACAGTTTACCAAGGGAAAGAGAACTGAAGCAGAATACAGGAAAGCAAGAAGTTATAGCATTGTTTGAAATTCAGCAGATCAACAGCCTTGAGCAAACCATCAGTTTAGTTCTAACACGCCCTTCTTTAAAAGGGGTAAGGATACTAAACGTATCAAATAATGAGACTAAGTTTGATACTTGCATGTCTCGCCCATTTGATTAAACTGTCCTGATGCAATTTGTTGAGGCTCCAGTTGATATTTGCTGATGTGGTCTTGATGAGAAAGAACCAGTGGTAGTCAGAGTATCTTTGGTGAATGGAAAGACAAGGCCGCAGCCTGGCACAAACTTGGAGGGTCCTTAGAAGCTTCTAGTTTAGCATCATCTTCACGTCTGGATCTCAGGAAGGGACTAAGAGGGAGTTAAAAGCTGATCTTGGGTTTTTAAAGTGTGAAGAAGTAACACCCTATGGAGGTGTGTCAGCCAATGAGAAGATTTTCCTTTGGAGGGAAATTTCTACGACCCATTGTCCCTTTGAACATGCAATTTGATTGGATGTTTAACACACAAGAATCATTAAGATGCTTATAATACTAATGCGTCAAAAAGTTAGCAGAATGTAATGTAAATTAACAAAACGGGGATGAAGATAGGAGTTTATAGATACCAAAAAATGCCACACATTTGATTTGGTTAACCATATTATCCAAAGTCTGAAATATGAACCCAATAAAGTTTACAAGAATACAAAAGACAACCACATTAAAGGAAAATCATGAGATTGGAAAATTAGATACATGTTTACACATTTCTCAAATGGTTATATGTAGAATATATAGAATTAACAGGGTTTATTTCTCCTTCTCAGTGAGAAATAAGTAAGAGTCGCAGCTTTCTGGACATTCTTTTGGATCGTAAAATCCTCTTATCAGTCTCTGTGTATCCTGTAACAAGACACTGCGTCCTGCCAGTGTGTTAGCTTCATTTGGGGAACGTTTTTGGGAGAAGTTTCACAGGCATTTGTTGGGAGAGTGAGTTTGCTGGATTATTCATTAAATAAATGAATAATTTGTGTGTGTCTGATTGGTCCAGATGCTACAGATCATTGTTCACAGGTGTTCCTTGTCTTGTAATCATTATGTGTATTTAAGCCCTCATGTTTGCCCTGTGTCTTGGTCGGGTATTGATTGTTGAATGTTCCTGTTCTGGGTTTCCAGTTTCATGCCTTTGTTTTATGTTTGATCACATTTTGTTAATAAATTGCATTTGGGTTCTCGCTTCAACTTGCCTCCAGTGGACTTAATCATTACAGAATACTCGACCAACATGGACCCAGCAATTCATGCCTCAGCCAAGGTGACCGTCCAATTGAGGATTACGTGAGGGAATTCTGTGAGCTTTGCCATGGGGTGGATTTTGGTGAAGGTGTTTTGAAGGACATGTTTCGCCATGGACTGGATGAGCTTCTGTACTACCTCATGTCTGTCAATACCACTCACTGCACTCTGGTGCAGTATATGGACTTTGTCCTTTTGTCGAGCGGCTTGTCACTTACTGTGGGCTTCGCGAATGAGGAGCCCCGCAAGCCCATAGTATCCCCTCAGCATGAGCTTTACGTCAGTCCTGCCGAGCCAGAGACTGTTCACGTCATGCCTGCCGAGCCAGAAACTGTTCACGTCAGGTCAGCCGTGCTTGTCTCTTCGGACAAGATGGCCCCTGCGCCTGAGTCAGCTCTGGATGATATAGCTCTTATGATGGTGGCCACAGCTATTTTGTGAGTGTGTGGGCAGCACACGAGCCTTCGCCCAAGAATTTGGGTTCTCACTTCAACTTGCCTCCAGTGGACTAAATCATTACAGCACTCTACTTAAAATCTATTTTAGGTATATTTTTAACTGTGCTGAAAATGATCACTAACAACGCATTGAAAGAATATTTTCAAAGTACATTATAGTATATTGTACGAAGTATTGCTAAGTTTTTATTTGTTGTTGTTTTTTGTATTAATGTGCATTTGTTATTGAAGACAAAGTGTGCAATTTGTAGTATTTTGAATAAGCCAAAGGTTTTACTGAGCAGTATATACTTATGGTATATTGCTTGTATGTTTCAAAGACAATCGTAACGAATTTGTAATGTACTTGTAACACAACAAAGTACACATTAATATCACTTATCAAGCATGTAATAGTCCCTACACAGGCATATACTTAAAGTATACTATACTTGAAGTTGTTCCAATTTAGCACACAAAAGTACACTAAAATACACTACAATAACTAAAATATACTTAGTAAAAGAAAATAGTTGTTCCAAAATAGCACACTTCAAGTTAACTAATCAACACACTTGAAGTGTACTAAATTAGTCTGGCTGCAAGTATACTAAGCTTTTTATTTATTTTTTTCACCAGGGAATTTTTCTATAATAGCATTATTATTAGACTTTTTAATGAAATTCAATCATTTCAATGATACTGAATTAAAAAAACAAGTATATATTAAATTCAAATCCATTATTAAATTAAATTCATTTACATTGTTTGTATGGCGCTTTTCACAATAAATATCGTTTGATATTAGAGGTAAGAGAGATGATAAAATTGGTGTTATATGATCGTATTTTCTTGACCTAGTAAAAACTCTGGCAGCTGCATTTTGGACTAATTGTTGCTTGTTTATTGAGGATGCAGTCTAGAGATCATGAATGCCTGAACTGGAAAGTGGATTGTACCATTAGCATATATGTCCCCTCTTTAAACAATGTTTTTTTCTACCTTAAAAGGAAGTTGAAAGTCGCTCAGTTGTGTATTTAAGCTCAATCTAACTGTACTACAGCAGAGAAACACGGAAATGCATAGACCTGGCATGAATACAACATCTTCTCAGAGTTTCTCTCCTGACAAATAAGAATAAAGATTTTTCTTGGCAGGATAACTGGTGTCCGGTCCTGTGAATCAAATAATAATAGGGAAAAGGCTTAATTCCAAGTCTATAGTGTCAAATATAAGACCCAGGTCTTTAACTGTAGATGACGAAGTAACAGTACATCCTTTTAAATGCAAATTGTATTCTAATAGCTTCTGTGTACAGGTTTTTGGCCCAATAAGTAATACCTCAGTCTTAGCTGAATTTAATAGAAGAAAATGACAGGTCTTCCAATATTTTATATCTTTAACACACTCTGTCAACTTGAATAATTTAGATGAAATATATAACATCGGCATAGCAGTGGAAAATAATTCCATGTTTTCTTATAATAATACCAAGTGGCAGCTTATATTGAAAACAGCAGAGGGCCTAACACAGATCCTTGCCGCTCTTCATAATTCACTGGCGTTATCTTAGATTTTTCCCCATTTAAATAGACAAAATGGTAGCGGTCTGGTAGGTACAATCTAAACCACCTTAATGTCTGTTAAGGTGTCCCTGAATACCAATGTCATTTTGTAGCCGATCTAAGAGTATTTTATGATCTATATTGTTGAACGCAGCACTGAGATCAAGTAAAACTAGTAATGAGATACAGCCTTGGTCAGAAGCTAGAAGTAAGTCATTTGTAATTTAACAAGCACAGTTTCTGTGCTATGATGGGGCCTGAATCCAGACTGAAATGTTTTATTTATTTCATATATTTCATATATATCAACTGTAATGGAATATTCAGTTCAGGTGATGTCAATTAATGGACTTGTTCTGGAGTGGGTTAGATCCACATGTTGCCCCATGGACACCTGTAGGTGATTCCAGTTACAATCTAGAAAGTTATTTTGATTTTATGCTTTGGTCGTGTGGCTCTTCCTATACTGTTGGTGTGCTCTCATTGTCTAAGGTCCCTTCATGTCCCAAATCTGACCTCAGGGTTTCTATACCCAGAGCACGAAAGATGATATCCAATAGTGCTGACCTGGTGTCCAAAGTAGTGGATCCTCCCATCATGTCCTTCAGAGGGGCTCTGAAGAAAATTTTCCTTTGCCGGCCCCAACATCACAAGCCCATTCCAGTGGGTGTAATCTCTGAGTCCATTCCAGAGGCTCGTCTCATCTCGTCGAGGTCGCCCTTCCAGAGTCTCGTCCCCCCTTCCAGAGTCTCGTCCCCCCTTCCAGAGTCTCGTCCTCTCTTCCAGAGTCTCGTCCCGTCGAGGCCGCCCTTCCAGAGTCTCGTCCGAAGATGGCCACCGCCATTCCAGAGACTGGTCCCAAGATGGCCATGCCATGCCAGAGCCAGAGTCTTCGGCCAAGATGGCCGTCGCCACACCCGAGCCAGATTCTTCGGCCAAGATGGCCACGCCTGAGCAAGAATCTTCGGCCAAGATGGCCACCGCCATGCCCAAGCCAAAGTCTTCGGCCAAGATGTCCGCCACCACGCCCAAATACACTAATTACAAGTAAAGATAAATACAGTATAACAAAGTTACAAACAAGTAATAAAAACTCAGTGAGTGTTTTAGCGCAATTTTCTGACGTCATGGGATCACAACACTAAGAGATAGTAAATTTTTTCCTGGATTTTTTGTGTGCGTTCCCGAGATTAGACCTTCCTTAACATAATGCCGAAAACCTGAAGTCTCTAGGTCAGGGGTGGGGAACGTCGGTCCTGGAGAGCCACTGTCCTGCAGAGTTTAGCTCCAACCCTGATAAAAACTCATCTGATTGTAGCCTTAATGATCCTAAAGACATTGATTAGCTGGTTCAGGTGTGTTTGATTAGGGTTGGAACTAAACTCTGCAGGACAGTGGCTCTCCAGGACCTACGTTCCCCACCCCTGCTCTAGGTGGTCTGGTTGAGGAGTAGATAGAAGTGCAAGATTGGTGCGCACAGACAGAACAGAAATCATGAGTTAACAATCTCAATTTTGTCCGGTGGAAAATTGCGCTAAAAAAGTAATGTCTAACTGTGGTGTATTCAGGTACAGACATGTAATATTTAGGCCAAAATGTAAAATAACACTATAGTGTTCACTGTATAAATTAAGTATAGATTAATCTTTGTGAAATATGTGTTTGTTGTTAGATTAACATATTTAACATATATTTATTGGTATTTATAGGTTGCTGTCATTTTAAGACCGAATGCACAGATCCAGTACAATGATACACAACCGATTTCTTTCTCAACTCAATGAAATTCAAGTGCAATATCACACGACCAAGACTGCTTTTGTTCTGAAATCCGAATATCTGTTATCTGACTATGGCTTTGTGCTGCCATCAAGTGCACTTGGGAAACTCACACCTCAGCGTCAGACATTTGTTATTACATGTCACGTATTCAAGTAGGAAACTTAACATGAACATAAATCAAAACAAGAGAATTAAATATAACTAAATAACTACACCTAAATTCAAAATTGTTAAAATGATTAATTTATACAATTATTTAGGCTATTAAACCATTGTATGTTTTACATAAAGCAAACCATGAAAATCGAGTCAAGTGAACTTGTATCAGTTCTGTGCATCGCACCTTTAAAATGATTCAAATACAGCATGTACAATTAAAATAGCTTTTAAAATCATTCATTATAATTCACATCAGGCTTGATTTTTGCTCACTGATTTCAATATCTATCTTTCTGCAATGTTTCAAATCGACCCCCACTTCGCTCTGTCATTCCAACCTGATCTCAAGGACAAACGTAGCTATGTTACAAGGTGGGGATTTCATTTGAATACGCATGATGTGAATCATACGAAAACATATGATAATTAGAAAAAAAGTAAGCATGAAGGTCCACCCGTAAACTCAAACCATATCACTGGGACGAAAGCAGATTGTACGAAAATGTACAAATGAGATTGTAGGGATTCACATGAATTAGCTACCACTTTGCCAAAAAAATAGTTATGAATGGCCATAAGATTGGGTTGGTCACTCATATGCTCAGAACTTGCTATTAAAGTGGAGGGGGATAACCCTACAGAGAACCACTCCTGCAGGAATTCCAGCACTGTACCAACTGGGCAGTTAACTGGGTCTAGCTGATGATTCCCACACCATGAAGTTAATACTCTTCACTTCAAGGCATAAAGGCAATACCCTCCAATTAAAGGCAATGCTGTTTTTTGCTGTGCCAATTTGAGGAGCCGAGCTTTCCGGCTAGGGCTGCTCCTGCCCAGCAGCCCCTAAAACCTGAGAGCGGTGAGGAAAGAATAGCTCTGGACATCTCCTTACTAGGCTGGAGAGACAGATCTGTGGCCTGATGCATTTCACAAAATCTTTCAGCAGGTCGGCCTGCAGTATCCCCATAGTATGCAGACATGCACCAGCCTGACCTGCAGCCATATAGAAATTGAAATTGAATAAAGTAATCAAATGTAAAATAACACTGCATAGTCTTCACTGTATAAAATATATATAGATTAATCATTATTAAAGTTACAAAAGATATTCAGTCAAAATCATTATTAAAGTTACAAAAGATATTCAGTCAAGAGCAGTGAATGATTTTATCTGTCTTTTGTTGTTAGATTAACACGTATCCAAAATACTGTTACACACGCATTTTCTTTCCCAACTACTTATGTTCACTTTAGACAGCCGACTATGTTTCACAAGGATACTTGCCTATACAGACAGTTTGACGACATTTTGTGTGAATTTCTCCGTTCAAGCCCAAGAAGCAGGGCCGGCTCTGACCAATTTTCTGCCCTAGGCAAGATTTTACCTGGTGCCCCATGTATCACAGCCTATTTCACCCCGTCATTGTGTCCAAAACTGCACAACTGTAGAGTAAAACATTAATTTAAAAAAGTGATAAAACATGCGTCTAAAAACTGACATTATTGTTCCAAAATCATACTGTCTGGGGCCTCTGGAGAACTCAGAACAACTGTTAGCATAAAGTTTAAGGTAAAAATAACTGCCATTAAATTATAGTATCTTACTACTATGCAATTAGATAAACTGTTCATTCATTACATCACTTTACCTCTGTCTTTATCCCATTTTATCCACTTCTCTTCTTTTTGCCACTGTATCTATCGCAGACTATATTGCTAATTTATAATGTGTCATGTAAATTCGGCCATCCGTTACAATCAGGAACTTTCACCGTCTAGCTGCGCGAGCTGCCAGGCCCGTTTCTACAGGGGAGCCTGAGTGTGTTAAGCACCCTCAAACAAAAGCAATGCTGTCTACAATGGATGCGGCGAGAGGCGACGCTACACAACAAATTACCAACAACTGATCGCGCGCGCTGTTTCTGACGCACTTCAAGCACTCGCTAGGCGGGGGAAGATTGATGTGCCAGACCGGAGTCTGGGGATTTAGTAAAGTTTTTGTGGAGGTTTTTTTTATTTATTTATTTTTTGCTTTATTTGGTAGTAGTTCGAATTAATGGTTTTAAAATAGTATTATTAAAAAAAAAAAAAAAAAATAAAAAAAAAATCACCCATTCACTCATTTTGGCACCCCTATGGATGAGTGGCGCCCCTAGCATTTGCCTATTCCGCCTATGCCGCGGGCCGGCCCTGCCAAGAAGACATGAAAGAGAACTCAATTTAATAGGCTATTCATACGCTGTCTGAGAGGCAGCTTTCTGGATGCACGCTTCAGATGTTTGCACACAGAAAACTTCTTGAAATCATCATGTGAATACTGTACCACCTTCGTGTAATAATGTAGGGAGCAACTCGTTAAAGATTACATAAATCATGTAACAGTTCATGTTTTTACTTGCACATACAATTTACTTTTAATCCAAATGATGCATGTGTGCTGAGTGAACGATCAGAAATCAGAACAGAAGTGTGCGCGCTCTCTCTCTCTTTACAGTCATTTAACGTCATTTTAATGAGTACGAGTAAGAGCGCAGTATCGGGCCAGAGTATCTGTCTGATACAGAAGCTGACTAAGAAACCATGTTGGGAGAAGAGAGATAAAAAGAATGGGTCACAGAAAGAAAAACAACACGGAACAGAGAGTGCAGAGCATGGTGGTGAAGGAGGGCTGATCATTGTGGTTGCTGTATGTTGGTGGCACTTGTGACAGCAGGCTCAGAATGTGCCCAGCAGGACACGAAGGCAGTCGCGCACTGATAAACATCCAGGGACACTTACAAAACCACCATTGTTCCTGTGCCTGCCTGAACTTTGTCAGCTTGACAAACATTTTATGACATGCACATCAGAGTGAAGATAGGGCCAAAACAGAAAAAGATTATGCAAGGTCTCCATTTAATTCTCATTCTGAATTATGGTCCCTGAGAATGAGAGATAAAAGCCTGGCTTGATGTTTTAAGGCACTGTCTGTCATGCAGTGCTGACTGTTGGTGCATTAAGCATGTTCATCATGCAGTTATGATTTGCTGTGACTTAGATTTCACAGTAAACATTCTGTACAGAACTTCTAATTGAACGCTTATTTGATCATTGGTTAAATTGCCAAAAACTTTGATTCCCAACAAAACACTGTGCCCACACAATGTCCACATTTGTCTAGTTTACCCTAGCTTGCCCTACTTTTCTTTACAGAACACATTTTTCCCAGGCCTCAGTAATGTTGTCAAAACAGACCTGTTGTCCTACTTGATATCCTGCTGTCAACATGCAAGCAATATTTCAGAATTCTCTCCCAATGGAGCATGCTCATCTTGTATCTGATATGACTATCAGTGGAAGTCTGCAGCTATATCAGATGTCAAAGTGCACAAGTAAATATAAAAAGAACAACCGAAACTGATTGTAGACTGTTCAACAAGACATGATGACAATACTTTATAATATAATTGTCACGACTCGATCTAGAACTCGGGTCTCTGGTGAGCTGGGTGGTAATACCACTGAGCCACCAGAAAGCAGGGGTAGGATCTAATTGAAACACAGGATACGAGGTCGCAGGTGAGGTGGTTTAATAAACAAAAGATGATGTAAAAAATTCCAACAAAGGTTCTTCTCAATATGGAGGTATAAAACAAAAGGAAGAAAACAAAAACAACACAACAACTCCACGAGGGGAGAAAAATAAACAGATGCAAGAGAACTTCTTTAAATAACTTAAACAAAAAAACCTTACTATTTCACAGGGTCTCAAAAAATCCTAAGAAACTCAGGGCGCCAGGCAGACATCTGATACAAAGACCAAGTAACAAGGGAGAACCAAGACAGAGCTTAAATACACAAGGGGAAACAAGGTGCAGGTGAAGATGATTACACAAACGAGAGACCACAGGTGAGTGACATGACATCTAGTGGCAGAACTAAGGAAACAGCAGTCCCAAATGCTGACAATAATCTTCCAGGTGGGGATCAGCATTTTGAAAAACTTCAAACATGTTGGAATGAAATGGTTACTAGAGGTCGACCGATATGGGTTTTTTCAGGCCGATGCCGATCTTTTGAAATCCGGGTCGGCCGATGGCCGATAAATGCTGCCGATTTATTTTGGCCGATATTTGGCCGATTATGTGCTTGTTTTTAACCTCTATTTGAAAGATAAAATGTAACACAAATAATTACTTAAGATAGAAAAAATTTCTCAACAAAAACATTTATTGAACACCAATCTGCACTTGTACAAAAGACAAAAAGACCTTGAGGTATGTTTGGTAATTGTACCTGAATGAATTGAAAATTAATTTGCTACATTTCAGATTAATATATTTGTTTTCCTTAAAGTTTTAATTAACAGTAACTTAAACACTTTGCAGTTTGAATGATGTCCTGTATAAACAAAATGACGGAGTATGTTTTTATGTGTCCACTGTTCGATCGCGCCCGCGCCTCACACACACAAATATAAGTAAACACTTTGTGACTTTAAACACACGCGACTTTTCGATCGCGCCCGCGCCTCTCACTCTCTCTCTCTCTCTCTCTCTCTCACACACACACACACACACACACAACATATTCCAGCATTGCAATCTTTACATCTCAGCCTGAGCTAAGGCGGGGCTACAGATTAGGTGTCCCTAAAGAAACCGCGTATCTAACAGTAGTTCCGCATTACATTAATTTTATTTATTTTTATAGTGTGTATTCTCCATGTAAATTTATACACCGAACCGTGACGCCCGTACCGTTTCGGTTCAATACGAATACATGTACCGTTCCACCCCTAGTCTACAGTGAAATACAGTCACACATTACACTGTTTGGCCAGCATTTTAACCGTGTTTAATCCAGCTACTAGCTAACGGAATGCTAAAGTTAGCTGCTGACTAGCGTCACATGCAGCGAAGCGATGTTTCTGTTATTCTAACGTCCGTTTTTAGAGCATCCAAGAGAAGCACATAACAGTAGCACCGAAATGAAGCACAGAAATCCGCGTTGATATTCGGTCTGGCAGATAACGGTCGTTAAGGCACCAGTGCCGTATTAGCACCGGGTCTGTCTGTAGCTACCCAACCCTAGCAACGATGACGCTAGCAAAGCAAAGCCAGTCCTTCACCAGCCTATAGTGCGTTGGTCTCTTTTTTTATTACTTATTTCTCTGCATTGAGTGACAACCCTCTTAAATATAAGACACACAAACAGAAAAAATAAAAGTCTCAGATTCACTGTCTGTAATTGCAAAATTCTTGCTTACTTATTGTGACATGATAGCAACCCTTCTTCTGCAACCTCAACTACGCTATCAATATCCAAAGTAGCCGAACGTCATGTCGCCTATTCATGTTTTTTCTCGAAGTTGGCAGTAACATATCAAAAGTTTTTAATTAAATATAAAGGAGTTTTCTCCAAGGAACTTAGCTCCTTCCTTAGGCACTGGATCAGGTCTGCTCATTCTGCTGGAAAATGACTCTAGGCACAGTGAGCGTCGAACACGTGTTCCACAACAACAACAACAACACAGGCTGCCCACAGATGCGCCCGCCTAATAATCGGCTTGATATACTTGGATATTGGCCGATGCCGATTATGTTAAAAAATGCAAAAAAATGGCCGATTAATCGGTCGACCTCTAATGGTTACAGTGTGTTGCATTACCGTTTCATATTTTAATTATTATTAAAATCACATTTGATTACCACAATTTGAAATACTGTTGAGTAATACTGTCCAGCATTAAGCAAAGTTAGCAACAGTCTCATGCAGGTGCAGCATGCAACATATAGGTTTTGTTTTGTGTGAAAACATGGCGGAACGGAAGGCAGTGAGAGGTTTTACAACTTCAACAGAATTTACAACTGAATGCTGAGGGAAATTGATAACTGTTGGTCACTGTAGTAATTTGGAAATGTGATATTCCAAATTAATTATTAATTGTGTTTTAATTCAAGAATAACCCAACGAAATGTTTAAGTAGTTATAGGGCCCAATTTTAACATCTAAGCGTATGGTCTAAAGCGCACGGCGCAAGTTCACTTAGGGGGTGTCCGAATCCACTTTTGCTAGTTTAAAGATGGGAAAAATGTTCTAAAAGGGTTGTCCCTATTCTCATAATGAGTAATGGGTGTGTGACCTTATGAAACTTTGACCAGATATAGGCTTAAAGGTTTTTGACTACGCCACCTGGTGCCTCTCACACCAAGATATACTTTGCACATTAACTGCTGAATACTTAATCTAAGGCAAGCAGGTTCATAGAAATACACCAAAGATGAACTAGACA
Organism: Squalius cephalus; assembly: GCF_949319135.1. NCBI lineage: Eukaryota > Metazoa > Chordata > Actinopteri > Cypriniformes > Leuciscidae > Squalius > Squalius cephalus. Next base: position 24,260,765 of record NC_137124.1, on the reverse strand, counting down.
GATACGTGCTTTCAGTAGAAAAATAACAGTACTTTATTAGTCAATAGTATAATTAAAAGAGCCACACCGTCATGATAGAGGCACAGTAGGTGCAAACGAAAAGGATTGGCCTAAAGGGAGAGACCAGGACTGGTATTGGCTGCTACAAGGGACAATATAATTAGCAATGTAACAGGACAATACTGATTTGCTGTCAAGGTAGGTTACCTGTCCGGGATAAGCGTGAAGTTCACCAACCGTGCTCTGAACTCTGGTGCCTACAGTCAAATGCATACACACACACACACACACACACACCATGCACACACATAGGCACAACCACTACAAGCAAGTGATTCAATCAATATTGTGAGGTGCAGTTTACCACTACAATACACGGCGCAGTGCGCGAAGACGGACCCAGGAACTTCTCCTGTGAGCAGCTGCTCTAGTACTCTGGAGAAGGGGGACAAGGACAAGGAGGTCGTTATCACTAGCAGGATGGATAGAGTATACAGCTGGGCAGAATCTTAACAGGACTATGTAAACTACTGGAACAGCCAATACCACATCAGTCGGACGGGGGCACTAGAAGGAGGCCACGGCAAATTAACCAAACAAAAGAAAGAAAAGAAAAATATAAAGAAAGGCAAAACTATCAATACACTTAATTTAGGCAAGGCAAAGCAGCAGGAGCAATCTGCCTGCAGACACAAAATCATTAAAATTAGTGCTTGATATACACATGCACAGATAATAGTCACGTAGCATAACAAACATTTCATTACAAACATTCTATTTTTTTACCTCAATGTGACATACGAAATGACACAGTGGAAAAACAGCCCTTGCACCAGTCTTCACAATCCTACATAACAGTTGTTACACACAGCATATTCATTAAATACATTTCTATTAAGGGTTGACAATTAACACAGCCATGCATAACGTCAGAACAACACAATCAGACTCATTTTGCATGTGTTCAAGGCTATTGGTCCTAACACACTGGTTCTACCCGTAACACAATAAACATTTACCTTTTAGATGTTGCGTCTTAATTGCGGTACAGCTACCCGGCGGGTGCCTTGCCCAAGACCTATGTGCAAATGTGCTCATTAAAATGCATATCATGTCCCAACAATGACACCCACATTATGACTCAAAGTAAGATGCACAAAAATACCTTCGGTTGTACACAGCATCTGTTTTATTATATGTGGCAGTAGTCATCTGTGAGGGACTGTTACCTTTACTTTTTGTATTTGTTTATTTATTTATTTATTAAAGTTATAGAATGTTCGCTGGTTCCTGCCTCCTTCTTCCCATAACAACGAATATTGGTGCCGAAACCCGGGAGGAAGGTGGGACATGCTGTCAGAGAGCCCTCGCTGCTGAGGGGCATCATGGTGCTGAGGAGGTCGGACAGCAAAGGAGCAGTGAATGCCAATGGCTGCCCGAGGTGGTGGTATTGGAGCGTTTGAACAGCAGGTGGGGCGGAGAGCTCACTGCCGTGCTCCTGGGTCGAGGAGGGGTGGCTGACGTCCGAGAGGGAGCAGAGTTGCCGCTCCCGTTTGCCGTGGGTTGGAGCCTGCTGCCATCAGCCATGATGGGGGGCGGAGAACTTCCTCAACCGGAGGAGCCATAGCCGTCTGCCAGGAGGCAGAGAAGCGTCGAGCCGTCCCCCATCGCATGGCACCGCGGTTGAGGACCGAGCGGCAGTGTTTCTGGGAACCAGACTAAGAATTTTTTCCTCTCTCCCCTCTCTCATCTCTGTCGCTCCTCATGCTTCCGTTTCCTTTTCTCTCACCTCGTCTGTCCTTACCCCCAGGTGCTGCGGCCTCCGTGACTGACCCCCCCGGAGGAGGGGGGGGGAGTAGAGCAGTCTTAGTACCCCACGGCCTGCGAGGAGCGATGAGGGTATGTGGCGAGCAGGACGAGACTGAGGGGTGTGAGGCCGGTGGCGTGATTGACAATGAGCGATACCTGCGTGACGCACCGGTCTTGTATCTCTCACGGAGGAGCGGAAGCATAAAAGGAGGAGCAACGACAGTGAAGGATGAGAGAGGCCAGGCCTGGATTTTACGTTGTGTTTTGTTTCTGTTTTATTATATGTGGCAGCTGCCTTTACTTTCGTTTTTGTATTTGTTTATTTATTTATTAAAGTTGTTGAATGTCCGCCGGTTCCTGCCTCCATAGAAAACCAAGAAAACGCTTAATTAGGCATAATGGACCAACAGTTATAAAAATAAAAAAACACACAATTCGTTATACATTATTAATAAAACACAGGCAGCTAGTTTATTTGCTCTGAACACAAATGTTTTCTTTCATCATATTCTGTACTCATCTGCTTTTCTGTAGTATGCATTATTAGTATGATGTTTACTGAGTTTGATAATATCATTTATTTATTTTAATACCAGTCTAATGCATTAAGCCATTTTAGAGTTTCAGAGCGTCTCCGAGGATGCGGGTTTCGTGACATCATCGCGCATAGAACGGCTCCTTTGAACACCCCCGCTCCCGCCCCCCTTTCTCTTTAGTCGTCACTGAGTTGCAAGTGCACAAGTTAGTTTTGCACCTAATATATTGCGAATAGAGTAGCAAAAGTCAAGGCACGAAATTGGAAATTACAGTGACAGATTTCAGAAGTTGCAAATGCCTAATTGAGGTTGTACTGCAAATGTGAATGTAAGATTAAATGCAAATATATATAACAAGTTTTGTCTGTCATTGTATTTCTGTGAATGGCATTTTACACATTTGTGACTACTTGTCTGCAGCTTCAAATTCAGAATACAGGTTTGTGACTATTGTCTGCGAGTGCAAATTTCAACATTCAACTTCAGATTCTCATTTTACAGGTTTTCACAATGGAGCTGTGAATGTAAATGTTCACGTACAAGTACGAATATTTATTGTACAAGTTCTCAAATTCACATCTACGTGCTCTTGAGTTTTGCTACTCTTTTACCTTCATATCAGTGAGCCAATGGAAACTAAAACTTTTGGTGGGAAAATTTACGACCCTTTGTCTTTGAGCATGGTGTTTTGCATATTAGAGTGGCCTGGTATTTTGTGTCCCGTCATACTCTGAATTAATATAACAATAATACAATAATAATAATAATAATTTATTGTTTAATATGGTGATATTTTCTGAGACTGTAATCATGCCGTGAAAATCTCTACAACCCCAGTTCCATATAATACAGAATTGTCCTGTATTTCAGGCATCAAATAAGTGTTCTGTATGAAAGGCATATGCTAGAGTCTAGACCATATGAATAACAAACTCTGAATTGAGAATTAATCATTCTTTTTGGACAAAACATTGTTTGATTTGTGAACAGAGAACCGTTGCGCAGAGGAAAGAATTTGAATTTTTGGGTAAACCATCAATTCAAAGTGCATTGTACAAATCACATTAGGGATCCACAAAGATTGCAATTGCTTTTGTTTTAAAAAAAATCTAATAGGCCCACAAACAATGTCCAACAGTTCACAGTGTTTGAGTATTATTTATTTCATTAGTCCCTGATTTTATGGTCTAAAAACTCTGAAACTCTAACCAGGATCCTTTAGAAACAACAAGCAACACATTTCCATTTTTCAAAATGTAATTTAAACAACTAGTCTAGATACTGTTGAATTTGAATTGTGGGCCTCACAGGCTTTACTTAATCTCTCAAAATTCTCAACTGTGTGACAACCCAGCTGTGGTTCATATTTGTTTCAGCGTGAGAGCCTGACCTGAGAAAATTGAGGACACACACACACACACCCTCACCCACCCACACACACACACACACACACACACACACACACACACACACACACACACCCACACACACACAAGGGCTTATGAGAATACAGGATGCCATTTGGGTAAGTCTTGGAATTTACCTTAGATTATATCTGACATTAGAGAGGATGTTATGAATAGAACAGATCGTTGTTGATGCATAACCTGAGAGAAAAGCATATGGGTGAGAATGATATGCTCCTAGGGAATTGAGGAGTATTGAACTACATCCAAGAATTGCACAGTGAATTTTTCTTTTGATGTTTTAAAGGTTCATGTCAGGATGATGTAAACCTTATATCTTGACCATTATTTGAGAACACTGGAAATGTTTCTCCACATGCATTTTTTGGGCGTACCGATACCGGAAAATACGATACCGATTTTAAAGGTGCAATAGGTGATCTGGGAAATGCTAACTTTAGCCTGCTAGCATTGAAAGCATACGATTCCACCCTCCCTGCAAATCGCCATCCAAAGCCAAGGCTTCTCCAAAACACATGAACGCACACAGACCAGAAGCGAGCGACTAGAGACAACGTTATTGGATTTGTAAGAACTGATTTTCCTGCTAAGACAAAACTCACCCTGCAATAAAGCAATAAAACGCACCCTGGACAGAAGATCGCAAAGAAAGAGCACAGGACATTGTCTTGTCCAAACTTACCTCCTTGTTTATATATGCATCCCCCCTCTCCCTCCTCAAGTCACCAAAAGTTCACTGAAAATGCCTATATATCACATATGAGGTATCTTGAAAATCTATTGTTTTTCCTTTTCATGTTTGGTATCATTTTAAATGTCTGTTTGGTATCATGTTTGGTATCATTTTTAAATGTCAATTGAGATTGGTAAAATAGTCTTAGTTTCATTGCAGTCATTGGTATAATGAGAAAGATTGAGAACTTAGGAGACCTGTTCTCCTCTTTGGGTGATGTCTCTTCAAGATAACTCCCCTCTCCCCCAAAACCAGGTGCTACCCCCTGGGGTATTGGTATAACCCTTTTGTTCTAGTCTGGGTATTTAAGGGTAGGTGACAGAGCAGTCTGGGGGAACCTGTAACAAGGAATTCCCCCAATACAGTGCTGTTTCAGTGTTTTCCCGTTGGAAAACACTCACACACCACTGTGTGTCTCTGTCAGGAATGCATTGCTATACTTTTAGAGTCATCCTTGAGTAATTGATGTCATGTATTTATTATTTCTGAATTGGCTTTTAATCATTTACTTGTGTAATTGGCATGATACATTTTTACCTGACAAATAAATGTTACATCTTGATTTATTCTGAAGTATTCTGAAATCATTATTTTAGTAGATTATGAGGAGACTGGTGCTACCGCAAATCTTAGTTAGGGTAGGTCAAACTAAAGGCGAATGTATGAACGGAGCAGTAGGCACGTCATCTGAAGACCTTTTGATTTCTGTCTATCACTGATTTGGCAAGTTGTATGGAAGTGGCTAAAATAAACTACACTTTTTTTGTACGAGTGAGCAGTAGGCAACCGACTTAAGAGGTATTAGCAAACCCTGCATCCTCTGACTATTTCAGAACTGACAAGTTTGTGTCCGTGAGATCCACGTAAAACCCGGGGCATGTGACTCTGTGCGGCATCGGGTCCCTTAATGAAAGAATAATTGAAAATATGGATACTCAGAATAATTAAAGATCTAAATTAAGACAAAATCAATATTTATGATTATTTTCTAATAAGAAACACGATCTAAATTTGATTATCATTTGCAATTGGAGTCAGATTAAGCGTAGAGCTAAAGTAATATTGAAACAAAATTCTAATAAATTAAGTGAACTTCACTGGAGTGCTGAAAAGACATACATGCATTATCCCTTCGCCCTTACCATTGGATTTCCATCGTTGGGCCAATGGGTGGTCTTTACAGATTGTATCATGTTTCATTCAATGGTGAGAAAACTTTACAGTACAGTGAGGGGAGAAACAGAAGCGCTTGCTTGCATAAATATGTGATTGTGAAATGACTCCAGTTCAGAAGTTGACCTGTTGACATAAAGGAAAGAATACACTGTATTTCAGCTTTATTCATATGCAATTTAAAGACATAGCGGCAGAGGTGGGTAGTAACAAAGTACATTTACTTTGAGTCTCCCGAGGAGGCACTCCGTCTCCACACATGGGGTTCGCAAATGGAGCTGGTGGATGATGTTGAGATGGCTTCGGCCCTTTCTCAACAATCAGCAGCCAGCTCCATCGGTCCCGTTCAGGAGTCGGAAGCCCGCTCTGTTGCTTCTTCCGCCCAGGACGAGGACCCAATGCTTGAACTATCTGGCTCTGAGGAGTTAAATATTTTGGGCATCAAGGTAGGAGAGGATTCGCCACCTCTTTCTCCTCTAGTCAGAGAACGACAATTCCTACGGGTAGTGTGGGATTCAGTTACGATCCGGGCACAGTTGTCTGCTGCTCGTATAAACACCATCTTGACTACAGTCACGAGTATCAAGCTAGGCCAGGCCATCACTGTCAAACATTTTCAAAGGTTTCTGGGTCTTCTGGCAGCAGCGTCCAATGTAATACCTTTTGGCCTGCTGTATATGAGGGCCCTGCAGTGGTGGCTCAGGACCAGAGGGTTTTCCCTGAAGGGGAACCCATTTTGCACGATCAAAGTAACGCGCAGATGTCTTCGTTCTTTGGTCATGTGGAAGAAACCATGGTTACTGTCCCAAAGCCCTGTGTCTGGAGCACCATGTCAGAGAAAAATAGTGACCACGGATGCGTCCCTCACAGGCTGGGGAGTGCTCATGGAGGGCCGCTACACCAGGGGTCCATGGAAGGATCACCATCTCTCGTGGCACATCAATTGCCTGGAGATGTTGGCAGTATTTCTGGCTCTCAGACATTTCCATCCGGACCTCAGAGGCCATCATGTTCTAGTACAAACAGACAATATGTCCGTGGTCTCATACATAAATCAACAGGGGGGCCTGAGATACACAGATGACACAGGTCCTCGGGCTGGAGGAAGTCGGACCAGCTGCTTGTGTGTTTGGGGTCACCTAAGAAGGGTTCCCCTGCCTCTAAACAAACTATTAGCAGATGGATAGTAGAGGCCATTTCTTCAGCTTACGAGGCGCACAATTTGCCTTCACCTCTCCTGATAAGAGCCCACTCAACTAGAGGAGTGGCATCCTCTAAAGCAGGGTTTCTCAAACTCGGTCCTGGAGGGCCGCTGTCCTGCACAGTTTAGCTCCAACCCTGATCAAACACACCTGAGCAAGCTAATCAATGTCTTCATGATCACTAGAAACTCACAGCTAGATGTGTTTAATCAGGGTTGGAGCTAAACTGTGCAGGACAGTGGCCCTCCAGGACCGAGTTTGAGAAACCCTGCTCTAAAGCCCTACTAGCAGGGGTCTCCCTTCAAGAGTCTGTGATGTCACTGGCTGGGCCTCCCCACACACCTTCATAAAACATTAAAGTCTGGATCTGCCCTCTACACCGGGTTCACAAGTTATCTCGTCTTGAGTGTGGCACATTGCTTCACACCAGGGTGGGTACTAGTCAGTGTGGCGCAGTGGGCATCTCAATCGATTCTCGCGAGTTCGCTCGAAAGGGAACGTCTCGGGTTACGACTGTAACCCTTGTTCCCTGAGAAGGGAACGAGACGCTGTGTCCCTTGGCCACACTTCCTGCGTCCCGTGAGAACAACCTATCAGAAGCTGACGCTGTTGCCATCCGTCGTCCTTTTATAGCTTCCACATCACTGTCACATGCGACATCACGGTGACGTAATGATGCAACACCAGTCGAGATTGGACTAGTTCCATACAGGCTTCAGACGCATCACGCTGAAGGCGTTCCCCAATGTGTCGATTCTTCTCAGGGAACGAGGGTTACAGTCGTAACCCGAGACGTTTTTTGGACATATACCCTTAATTTATACATTAAATAAGCTACCACTGTTCCCAGTTTATGAACTGAACACCCGCCATCCCGCAGTAATTTGTGTGTATTGCGTAGTGGTGTGTGAAATCGTCTTGAAAACGAATGCCTTTGCCTGCCTTAGACACAGTTAACCAGTTTAAACACACTTGCAGAAATATACATTTGATTAAATTTTGGAGAACAGACAGAAGAAGATCCGTCGATGTGCATTTGATCGTTGTTTTTGTTCAGATGTTCAGTACTGGTCATGAGCGCAAGCACATGTTAAGAGTTTTAACTCTTTCTTTGTGTCAATGGTTCTCTTTCTTTAAATGCCTTTGAATGCAAAACTCTGCAGATTCACTTTATTTCGACATTGTCTAATAATCCAAATGTAGTTATATAAGTTACTATAGTACAAACAAAAGGACAGGCAATTGGTATCTAATTATGATAATAGTCATTTAAATGAAAAATATTTAAATAATATCATTTTATATATATATATATATATATATATATATATATATATATATATATATATATATATATATATATATATATATATTTTACACACACACACACACACACACACACACACTCACCTAAAGGATTATTAGGAACACCATACTAATACTGTGTTTGACCCCCTTTCGCCTTCAGAACTGCCTTAATTCTACGTGGCATTGATTCAACAAGGTGCTGAAAGCATTCTTTAGAAATGTTGGCCCATATTGATAGGATAGCATCTTGCAATTGATGGAGATTTGTGGGATGCACATCCAGGGCACGAAGCTCCCGTTCCACCACATCCCAAAGATGCTCTATTGGGTTGAGATCTGGTGACTGTGGGGGCCATTTTAGTACAGTGAACTCATTGTCATGTTCAAGAAACCAATTTGAAATGATTCGAGCTTTGTGACATGGTGCATTATCCTGCTGGAAGTAGCCATCAGAGGATGGGTACATGGTGGTCATAAAGGGATGGACATGGTCAGAAACAATGCTCAGGTAGGCCGTGGCATTTAAACGATGCCCAATTGGCACTAAGGGGCCTAAAGTGTGCCAAGAAAACATCCCCCACACCATTACACCACCACCACCAGCCTGCACAGTGGTAACAAGGCATGATGGATCCATGTTCTCATTCTGTTTACGCCAAATTCTGACACTACCATCTGAATGTCTCAACAGAAATCGAGACTCATCAGACCAGGCAACATTTTTCTTCAGTCAGTCTTCAACTGTCCAATTTTGGTGAGCTCGTGCAAATTGTAGCCTCTTTTTCCTATTTGTAGTGGAGATGAGTGGTACCCGGTGGGGTCTTCTGCTGTTGTAGCCCATCAGCCTCAAGGTTGTGCGTATTGTGGCTTCACAAATGCTTTGCTGCATACCTCGGTTGTAACGAGTGGTTATTTCAGTCAAAGTTGCTCTTCTATCAGCTTGAATCAGTCGGCCCATTCTCCTCTGACCTCTAGCATCAACAAGTCTTACCCTGTATAAGTAAGCATCAGCAGCCACGAGTCGCATTGGTGTGACGTCAACTCCCCTCTTCGATTGATTGGCTAGAGGAGTAGCTGTCAATCTAGAACTAGTGGACCAATGGTGACACTTAAGCCCGCCCTAATTTACATGAAACTCGAACTGCAACATTTGGGAAAGCAAGCGCAGAACATAGAAAGACGAGTGAAGAGAAAAACAGCACAAGCGTAGCCTAGAAATCTAGACGCACCCTAGCGGCAGCAAAATGTATTTTGCAGCCAGGGTAGTCTAGCAACTCTCCATTGACTTTCGGAGCTGTAAAAACCTAAATTGGGTCAGGCCAATCACATCGTGTCTAGAATAGGCGGGCCGGGCTTAACATAATGATGACAGAGTTGCAACGGTTCCCTGCTACTTGAAAACAAAGAATGGCAGCGGCTGCTGCTGGAGAACAGTCTTTCGAATCTGCTTTGGCCGCGACTCTGGAGGACTTGGAGTTAAGTTTTTCTTTGAGAAAAGAGCAAAGAACGGCACTTAAGTCATTCTTAAAAAAGGAAGATGTGTTCGTAGTTTTGCCGGCCAGGTTCAAAAGTTGAATCTATCAACTAACGTTAGCTCCACTGTTAGGAAAATGCTCTGGTTGGTTGAAGCGCTGTCCTATTGCGTGCAGAGGGAATTTGTTCAGCAGAAGAAAGAAATTCATACAGGTTTGGAACAACTTGCGGCTAAGTAATTGACAGAATTTTCATTTTTGAGTGAACTATTCCTTTAAGTTTCCATTAGATAGAAGAATAATCTGTCATTTAAAAGCTGTCTTTGTTTTACAGGAACAGATTAAATGCTGGAGGGATGCTAGAGTTGAAGAACAGATGAAGGAATACAGGAACAGGGATGATGAGAATCACAGGAGGAAAGTAATCACAGGTAAGTATGCACGATCATAATCAGTATTCCAAGTCAAGACCAGACAAATTACTGTGTGCAGAGTGCCTGACTGCGAAACCGCATACTTACCTACTATAGTAGGAGAAAACAGTACGTGAAAGAAGTAGTATGTCCGAAACATCAGTATTCATAAAGAGTAGGCGAGAAGTTCCCGGATGGCCTACAGATTCTGAAGCACCCATCGATGGATACTTTTCTATCCCAGAAGGCCACGGGAGAGGATACGTCATAATCGAACATCGTGTAGATCAGCGACGCGGGTGTTTTCAAATGTGAGTAAACAAGGCTTCCCTGTGTTAAAATCGCATGTGTTGAACTACTGTATCTGTTGAATTGTTAAAGGTGTAAAGACGTTATAGCCAGTATATAGTATAGTTGTGCTTTTTCTGTTCGTTTCCAAAGTGGATTTACTTACATAAAACATATACAACTTAAAGACGCTTATTTTAAATGTCTATTTACATCTGACAGGAAAATATTCTATAAGTATTGCAGATGAGCACATCACAACATTAAATAGACATCTGAGTGATGAATGTGTGCTATTATGTAGAATTCAATGTTGTCAACACGGTTTACATTAGATAAATGAGCTGTACTGAAAATCTATAAAGTAACCAAACATAAGTTACCTATTTTATTTGTCCATTAGTACTAGTAGCTAAATTGAGGAGCATTTATGTTGTATAAAGAGTCAGTTAACACATCAGCAACAACCTCAACATGTAAATGTAGTATTGAGCACATTATAACAACTCCAACTCTTCATAAAAGGTTGAATAATTATCTCAAAGGGAGTTGACTATTGTTTCCTTTTACTCTTTGTCAAAGATACTACACAGAACAGCATGATTGTAGAGACATCAAAGACCCCCAAACAACATTGTTTTGAAAATATAAAGGCAACTTAGACCATTGTAAAGCACACGCAAACATAACATAAATCTGTTGACTCTTTGTGTAAAACTCAAACAAAATAGTCCCAAATAAAGTTCAAAAGTAGTAAGTCCATGCAAGCAAAATATAAATAACAAAAATAATACTCAACAGTCCCGTCTCAGTCCTTTTCTGCTTGAGGTATGTAGGCAATTTAAAGTCCTGATGAAAAAGCAATGTTCCCAAAAAGAGGAAAAAATATAAATCCACTGGTTCAAGGCCCCACAAAAACAGGTTATCCTCCAGCTGAAAAATAGGCCCCAGAGTATAGTCCACCAGGTATATCCCAGACCAGAGCGTGCACATATGAAATGGCTCCAACGTCTAATACACCAAGTCTCTCTTCCCAGAGAACATTTTAGACAATTTACTCAGAGCTAGGTTAGCCAAAAGAACCATGCCACCTCACCAAACACACTTTTCAAAATGGCCGCCCCCCTTTTTCCTTTATCCCTCAGCTCATCCTAATAAGAGTCCTTAGAGCTGAACAAAAGTCCCCCTCAAAAATAAGCATAGGCAAATGCTCAAAATCAACATACATGCCGAAAAATAAATAAACAATAAACATATTGGCATGGCACATACATAAAGATATCTCACACGTTTTTTTTTATTTATTTTTTTTACTTAAGTGTCATTTAGGGGCAAGTTTAGATGAAAAGAAATCATCTGCTTTCGACATAGGATGAGCACAAACCCAAACCAGGTCTCCCTCTTGGAATTGTACAAATTTCTGTCTGGCATTATAATACCTGGCTTGTTTGGTGTGCGCTTTCCTCATTGCCTTTAGTGCATCCTGCTGGAGTTGTTGTTGTCGTTCTATGAGGGAATATCCTGATTGTCCCGGATTTGGAGGATGAGCAACAAGTCGTTCTAAGGGACCTTTCAATTGCCTGCCCAATGCTAGCTCAGCCGGTGAGTGTTCCGTGGACTCATTGCGAGCTGTGTTAATAGCAAAACGAAATTCAGCCAGCCACCTGTCCCAGTCCCGATGGCTTTCACCTACAAAGGAGGCAATCATGGTCTTAATAGTTCTGTTGACTCGCTCGGTGAGATTCGTTTGAGGATGGTAGCTGGTGGTGAGCTTCCTTGTTATTCCCCATCTCTTACAAAGATCCTCCATCAACTGGCTTAGAAACTGGGGCCCGCGGTCTGACAGGAAGAATTTTGGAACTCCCCACCTCGTAAACACCTCCTCTTGCAGAATCTGACAGATTATGTGCGTCTTGCTATCTCTGATGGGAAACAGCTCTACCCATTTGGTGAAATAATCGACTACTACCAGAAGATACACATTACCCTTTTTACTTTTGGGAAGGGGCCCCATAAGGTCCACTACTAACATGTACCCAGGCTCCTCCACCTCCGTGGACTGAAGGAAACCGGAGGGTTTGGTGTTGCTGGGCTTGTATCTCTGGCAGACTGTGCATTCCTTCACGTACTTCCACACGTCTTTGCGCACTTCCGGCCACCAGGCGACTTCTAGGATTTTCAGAAGTGTCTTCATTCGTCCCAGATGTGCCTCCAGTGGATTGTTATGGAAGTAATTGATGAAGGTTGTGGTTAGAGTCTTGGGCACCACTAACTGGTACTTTGTGCCAGCAGCAAAGGGTGACACTCTGTACAACACCCCTTGCTGGACTTCCCATCTGATGCGGTTGACGTCATCTGTGATCCCGAGCCTCCCCTTTAACTCTCTCACCTCAACATCCTCACTCTGGGCTTTTAATATTTCTGCCATGGTTGATGGAATATCCAAATTCCAATGGGAGGATTTCTCGTCAACATACACCGCTAATGGGACATCACAATGTCGAGCTCTCGACAAGGCATCAGGCACTACATTCATCCGTCCCTTCCGGTACTGGACCTGGAAGTGAAACCGCTGGAGCCTTAAGGTCCATCTTGTAAGCCGAGAGGTTGTTTTGGGTGAGTTAAAAGCCCAGGTTAAGGCAGCATGGTCCGTATACACCACAAATGGCACTCCTTCCAAGTAGTGGTGCCACTTTTCGACGGCCCAAACCACCGCAAAGGCACTCTTTTTCTGAGGTTGAATAATTCACCTCTGCTCCCCTCAATCCTCTCGAGGCATACGCAATCACCTTCTCTTCTCCACTGATGTTCTGGGTTAGAACCGCTCCCAGGTCAATTGAGCTAGCATCCGTCTGAACCTGGAAGGGTTGCGACAGATTAGGTTGAGCTAGTACAGGGGCATGTTGCAGAGCATATATGAGACTCTCAAAGCTTAATTGGGTTTCAGTGGTCCATGTCCATTTCATTCCTTTCCTTTTAAGGTGGTTCAAGGGGGCAGCCAGTTCAGCAAAGTGTGGGATAAACTTATGGTACCATCCAACCAACCCCAGGAATCTCTGAAGATCCAACAAGTTTTGAGGGGTTGGGTAACTACTGATGGCGGTGATCTTGTCCAAGTCAACTTTTACTCTTTCCTTGGACACAACATGTCCCAAAAACTTGATCTCTGCTTTCATGAAATGGCATTTCTTTAGGTTTAAGGTAAGATTAGCCTCCTTCAGTTTCTGAAAGACAGCTTTAAGATCTTTTAAGTATTGTTGTTGGCTTGGGGAGTAGACAATTATGTCATCTATATAGACGAAGCACACCTTTCCTCTTAGCTTACCCAACACTCTCTCCATCAACCTCTGGAACGTAGCCCCAGCATTTTTCAGCCCGAAGGGCAAGGTCAAGAAATGAAATAATCCAAAGGGGGTTATAAAGGCTGTCTTTTCCCTGCTGCTTTCTTCCATTTCGACCTGCCAGTATCCAGATTTTAAGTCAAGGGTACTGAAATAATGAGCACCTTGCAACGACTCCAGTATTTCGTGAATGAGAGGCATCGGGTAGGCATCTTGGGGAGTTTTGGAATTAAGCCGGCGATAATCCACACAGAACCTTAGACTGCCGTCTGTCTTTGGAACCAATACTACTGGAGATGGCCAAGAGGATTGAGACGGCTCAATGATACCTTCTTGCATCATCTTATTGATCTCCCTTTCCATCACCTCTTTCTTCAAGGGAGACACTCTATAGGCTTTCGACCGGACTGGTATTTCATCTGTTGTTATGATCCGATGGCTTGATTAGTTCTCCCTAGAGTTCCAGCACAGACCGTCGCCCATTTATTTAGGAAGGGCTGAACTTCTGGTGGTTGTCTTGCTATAATATCTTTTCTGATAGTGGCTATCGCAGTGGATGTCTCCAGCTCTCCACCCTTCTCCATGGGCACAGCCATGAACAAGGAGATAACTGGTTCCTTCTTCAGAATGCACTGCTGCTCCCACTGTGGTTGCTGGAGAAAAGGATAGACTCTAACTTGCCCTTTGACCTCCAACTCATAGCTCATCGCAGCAACATTCAGCTGTACCCCCGTTTGTCTCAGGAAGTCCAGTCCGAGGACAAGAGGAAATGCTAGGTGTTCATTTGACATTATATAGGTATCAATGGTCCAGACCAAACCATGCCACTCAAAAACCACATTAGTTCTACCCTCTGATATGTGAGACTTTCCATCTGCCACCATGAACGTCCTGCTCAGACTCTGCTGCAGTCGTTCTTCTAGGGTTTTTATAGCCTCCCATAACTGTTTCTGCATTAAGGAAAAGGTCGAACCAGTGTCGACAATGGCTTCGACGTGGTAACTCCTCACATCTATAGCCACTTTCAGCAGAGGAGGCGTGGTGGTTTGAATCAGTGAGACATGTTGGACTGGGGTACTCTGTTGTTTCGATTGTTGGTCACGTCGGAATGAAGCAACCTTTTTTCCTTCATTATTTACCTTGAGCTGGTTGACTCGAGCCGAGTAGTCCTTCTTTGAATTCAAGTCTCTCTCCACCAATGATCCTTTAACAAGCTGCTCCACAGTATGCACTGCACCTCTGAGACAGGGAAGGATTACAACTATTTAGCCAGGGAAGGATTACAACTATTTAGAATTCGGCTTACCACATCCTCTTCTGGCAAGTCGTCCCTCCATTTCTGGCACAGAGCTCTATAATCATAGGCAAAATCCCGGATACTCTGGTTAGGGCCTTGAATCATAGCCTTGAGCTGGTCTTCTAACTCAGTCAGGTAATCTGTAGAAAGGAAGGCAGACATGAAGGAGTGTTTGAACTCATCCCAATTGCATATCTTTGACTTTTCAGCTGCCCACCAACTCCTCGCAGGACCTGTTAGTACTGCATTGATTGTGGCTAGCAATTCCAAATCTGTGAGTGGCCTAAGTGACAGGAAGTTTTCACACTTTTCAATGAACTCCAAAACATCACAGGTTTCACGGTTTTGACCAAAGGTAGGAAACTCTAGGTTGATAGGAGGCTTAGGTGTCGTCGGAGAAGGAATCGCAGAGGGAAGATGTCCTGGATCTGAAAAACTATGGTGAAAAGGATGGGGTGAAACTGGGGTACTGGTCGTCTTTACTTGTGACATTTATTTTTTCCAGTGTTCATCACGTCGCTTAAGACAATTCACCATCTCTGTCTCTAAGTGGTTCAAAGATCTATTCATTCCCCTTTCAAGTGTCTCGAAACGTTGATCAATAGCATCCCTGAAACAGGCCTGAAACAGCATCCCTGATTAACAATGCTATCGTTGCTGGCCATGAAATCACTTTTCAGAGTTTGCACCTCTGTCTGCAGAGCCTGAAGGGTTGAAGAGAGTTTTGTTATTTGAATTTCAAGTTGTTCAGACATTCATCCCCTTGGTTTCAACAGTGGGGGTTCATCATCTTCACTTCCTCCAGCCTGGCCATCAATATACATATCACTCATCATGGAACTTAATTCTATTACTGGCAATGGCTCCCTATATGAAACACCAAGGGGAGGTTGATAAGGATGGGCCTCTGGACACTCTTGCCCCTCACCAGCTACAGCCTGCTCACAAACATTATCTGATGGGTTATCCATGATTTACAAACATACAGTTGTGCAAATATAAAAGGTACAATATCAAAAAAATGTACAATTTCTCACAATAATCCGTCCCCGTACGGGCCACCATCTATAACAACTCCAACTCTTCATAAAAGGTTGAATAATTATCTCAAAGGGAGTTGACTATTGTTTCCTTTTACTCTTTGTCAAAGATACTACACAGAACAGCATGATTGTAGAGACATCAAAGACCCCCAAACAACATTGTTTTGAAAATATAAAGGCAACTTAGACCATTGTAAAGCACACGCAAACATAACATAAATCTGTTGACTCTTTGTGTAAAACTCAAACAAAATAGTCCCAAATAAAGAAAGTTCAAAAGTAGTAAGTCCATGCAAGCAAAATATAAATAACAAAAATAATACTCAACAGTCCCGTCTCAGTCCTTTTCTGCTTGAGGTATAGGCAATTTAAAGTCCTGATGAAAAAACAATGTTCCCAAAAAGAGGAAAAAATATAAATCCACCGGTTCAAGGCCCCACAAAAACAGGTTATCCTCCAGCTGAAAAATAGGCCCCAGAGTATAGTCCACCAGGTATATCCCAGACCAGAGCGTGCACATATGAAATGGCTCCAACGTCTAATACACCAAGTCTCTCTTCCCAGAGAACATTTTAGACAATTTACTCAGAGCTAAGTTAGCCAAAAGAACCATGCCACCTCACCAAGCACACTTTTCAAAATGGCTGCCCCCCTTTTTCCTTTATCCCTCAGCTCATCCTAATAAGAGTCCTTAGAGCCGAACAAAAGTCCCCCTCAAAAATAAGCATAGGCAAATGCTCAAAATCAACATACAGGCCGAAAAATAAATAAACAATAAACATACTGGCATGGCACATACATACAAATATCTCACACGTTTGCAAGTGAGCATATTGCAGGGCTTTACTGTGGCAGTGTCACAACATAAATCACAGAGGTAACTTGAATCTTGTCTGGATGTTGCAGGGACAGATGAAAATGTGTGTTTATTGAGCACATAAATCACAGAGGTAACGTGAATCTTGTCTGGATGTTACAGGGACAGATGAACAGATGTGTGTTTATCCGGTGGAGAGTGGCTCATGAAGCTGAATGCTGCCTTCAAAGGCTTTGAGTGAGTATACAGAAATGAATTACAAAATCTATTTAAATCTTAAGTTGTAGTTTATTTTAATTATTGTAATTTCAAACAGAGCTATTACAGCATTTTTTCTGATTCTTGATATCTGTGCATTTGCTGCAGAGCTTTTGTGGTGGAGCAGGACCCGATGACACGGGCATTTGTGGTAAAAAGGGGGGGAAACCTGAAATAAAATATAAAGTAAGATCAATTTGTTTCTTCTAATACAGAAATCAAATGACATTGTGTTGTTAAAATGACTGCTTTTGTATAATGTTTGTGAATTTTTGTAGGATCTGAAATGTCGACAGACTGGTGTGAGCACTGAAGATGAGAAGCCCAGAGCTGAATCCTGGAAATGGTGCCATGGATGAGACCCTCCATCACTCCACCTGCCCTTATTGCCTCAGATTGTGAAGCACAGCACAGGACGCAACAACCTCAGGCACGGCTCACCTCTGGCTGTGAAGAAAATAGAGCACCAGTGTGTTTTCAGCATGCCAAAGGCTCGCTCTACTATGCTTCGCTCATGGGAGTGTTTGCTGTTGAGACAAGCCTCACAAGTTCTGTATAGGCTCTCTGTATGAGGTGATGAGGCAGACGGTGCACTCATGCAAAGATAGCCTCGATGTCCCGTTCCCATCCATGATCAGATTCCAGTCTGACTGCACCAATGAGGGACATGACGATAGAGACGGTGGGCACGGTGGTCAGCTGATTCATCAGAATAAAGCTGAAGAATGAGAACCGCTGTGTTGAGATGGCAGTAGTATGTGAGGTTCACCGCTTGTAAATATGTGATTGTTAGAACAATAAGTCATATTGGGTCATTATTGGACCAATATAGATAAGCAAAGATTGAAACACAGGTCTAAATCTGCAATGTGATAGTGTTGTGGTTAAGGTATTGTTGTGAGTTATGTAAGATCTGAGAAAAATGAATGTATTAACTGCGTATTAATTTGCTTTGTAATATTATGTTGTTAAATAGGGGCAGGTTTAAATAAGCTAATTGCTTCTGCCTGCTCCTTCTCAAACAAATCTTTTATTTTGATATTATTATTATTATTATTAATATTACTATTATCTTTTATTTATGTATTTATTACTTTTATTTTGTTTTTGTGATGGTTGTTTTATTTTGTGGTTTTAATTATTGTTTTGTATGTTGTATAACTATGTTGATTGTTTGAGATAAATAATAAGGAAAGAAGAAAGTATGAATAAAGCTTTGTTTCATGTGTTGTTGTATATACAACAACACATGAAACAAAGCTTTATTCATCCTTATTGTATATATATATATATATTGTGATGGTTACTTTTTTAATCTTTTACTCATTTATTCATGTTTCTTATTGTTGTCAGTAAATAAAATATAATTCATTTAATTAAATAATGCATTAATTCATTGCTTGACTGAAAATTGAGATGTGTTCACTGCAATTATCTAGTGTAGTCATGCATAGCTATGTCATATGACAAAACAAATTACATTTAGCTTGTTTTACTAAAATATATAATTTTCAGTAAAAAAAAAAAAAAAAAAGTAATATTAAGTATTAGTCAGTATTTATCATTTTTATTGTGCATAAGTGTTGGGGTGGGCTAGCAATGCAATTCAATTTGGGGTAATCTTAATTTTTAAGGAGTGATGCTTATATTTTACCAGAATAAAATCAACAGTTTTCTCCAAAGGCGAGATCTTTGCGCAGCTGCCCGTCTCCTTTGTACAGAAAACATAAATATAATGGGTTTGTGTACATCATAATATAAGATTATATACACGGGAAAAAAGCACAATGACAAGGTTAAATATCTTTGAATAATTCATCATAATACATAAAGAAAATGCATTTTTTGTTTGCTATTTATAAGCCTGAGGGTTAAATTCAACAATAAAAAGAAGAAAACAATGGAGATTTAAGTGACTTTTGCTTGTGGGTGAACATTTTTACATATTAAATGAAGAAATTAACAACAAATTCAAGAGATGACAATTTGGGGGTTTCTTAATAAAAATAATATCTTTAAGGATAAAACTGTGGGTTAAAAATATAAGAACTTAAATCAACCCATAATTTATTTTACTTAACGAGATCAGGCTATATAGTACCTACTCTTTTAGTGCTCGTTAAAGCTGCAGTCCATAATTTTTACTCTTTGTCGCCATCTCTGTTCGAAATCTGCAATTGCAGTTATTCGCGGAATTATCAACTTTACGTGGGTTGTGCCTCGGCATGGCACAGCGCGGATTAATGAATGTTTTGAGGAGAATGTGCGGCTGTCAGTCACCGCGCCGGGGTGGATACTGTCATTCGAAATCACAGATTCTACGTTTTGGAAGTATGACCAACATAAGAATTTTCACAGGAAAATGTCATCTGAACTAGTCTGGCTATCACCAGACCAAGCTCAATCTTTTAAGATTGAACATTGGTCTGGGGAGTCTGCTCTGTATTTCTACTGCACAAGAGGCGTGATCAACGGGCATAGTTCAAATGACTCTGTATGCAATTGGATAGTCCTGGTTTGAAGCATTGATCAGCGGTTTGCAGAAGCAGCAATGGCATCGAGCGATTTGTGCAGGTTGTGAAAAAAAAAAAAAAAAAAAAAAAAAACATGAAAGTGAGTGGTATTTACAACCACTCCAGTGATTTGTTTGCTAAACTAAAGGTGTAATGGCCTTCCCCTTTAATTTGTTTTGCTTTGCGTCACTACTAGATGGCGAAATACATTTATTGCATATAAGGGAAAGGAAGCAGAGCAAGAGTATTTTCACGTTTGTTCTTGAGCTAACAAGCTTGAGAAAATGGTTCAAGTTTTTAAGCTTTAGTATCCCTTTGGCAAGCAGAGCGAGGTATGTTAGTTTGTTTTCTATGTATTTCTTTGGTACCATTTGTTGATTAATTTGAACAATGTTAAATGTGTAGTGTTTGTTTGCTTGTTTGTTTATATTGTGAATGTTGTTTGAGTATATTTTGCTTTGATATTTATGTATTGTTTCTTTTATGTTTTCTTTGTAGTTTTACGGTGCCACCATGCTGTGATGCAATTGTTATGGTGCTATGAAGTCAATGTGTAAACAGCGTTGTGAATCATGGAGAACATTTGCAACAAAGAATTGAGACAACGAATACTTAAGCAATGAAGTTTATTGCATCTTAAAAATAAATCGAGGGCACCCGTCGGAAACTCTGTTTCTTTTCTTCGAAGCTGAAGGGCCGCTACAAAATGGGTTAAATGGAATTGGATTGACGGTTGTGCGAGAGACGGGTAAATCAAAAAGAGTGTGCACTTCTCTATCGTCATTGGGTTAAACCCACCAATAGCGCGCCAGGTGGATAAGCCAGTTTGTGATTGGTTCCCACAAATTTGTAACCGAAGCAGGAGAAATAAATCTACAGGTTTCCAGCCTGAGCTGCAGGGTGAAATCAAATCCCCGGCAGATCAGGCTGGGTTTACCCAGTCTACATCTGAACAAGTAACATCCACTTTTGTTCTGACCAACTAAGGGGGAAAAAGCATTGCAGTAAATCGCGCTGATTAAATCTTAATGATCGCTTTTCATATCACATCAAACCGTGCAAATTATACTTTGTTCTCAAATTGTTAATGTTAACAACATCAGCATTGCGTGACTACATTTAATGCCCTTCTGATATTTATCCTTGGTTTCGCATGGGCCCGGTTGCAGTCTCTTTTTTTCTGTTTTTCCTAAGTCCGAAGTCTTTTGCATTTTACAACGGGTGAATCTCCAGTTGTCACTGGTGATTGTCGTTTGAACCTTTCTGGATCCGCCATCAAATTGATACGTTTAATTATATCCAGTGCTGTGAGAAAAGGCTATAAATCTCCACCTCCAACATCCTCACGTGCAATATAGCCTACTAGCCGAGACACCTTCTTTATGGGTGCTTCTCAATATCCCTCCTCGTCTCCTTGCTCCTCCGTCCTCCATCCTATGACCCGGAAACCGATCGAGCTCAGCCATCTTGAAGGAGATCTCAATTCTCTAAATGCACCGCGAGGAGTTGAGGATCGAGGAGTGAGGAGGCTTCCTGAGGAGTCATGAGCGAGGATGCACAGGTGTATCCTATGCGGAAGAGTTTTATCGACTTAAACGTGACGCACGTATAAATTCTCCTCCCCCTTCACATCAGTCACAATCATTTTAATTTATACTTTACCTTTGCAGTTTATATAAACCACACATCTCACATATTTCAACAGGGTATCTTGCTTTATTATTATTTATTATGAATTTCTTAAATAAACAAACTTCAACAACATAAGGGCAGATCCTTTGAGAGCTGCTGATGACGTGATGAAGTGACGCTCGAGTGATCAAGTATTCCAATGCATAAAAAAAAGTTACATTCGATTCCTCCGTCCTCATTTTCTTTCCTTGCAGTCTTCCCTCGCATCCTACAGGGGGTGGAGCTGAGACGCGAGGAAAGGAAGCGAGGAAAGGAAACGAGGATGCACAAATAAGAAATGAGAAGCACCCCTTGTGTACACGTGACGTAATGGCGCAAAGACATGCTTGAATTTCCTGTGGAAATCCACCAGTACCACTGGAATTAAAAATATTATTACAAGCTTACCGTTTAGAATCGAGCTAAGGCAAGCAGATAGTTTTGAACACTGGCTGGTTATGTACTTGCTAAAAAAAAATATTTTGGATGATTTTAACCCAAAAAAGTTACGGACTGCAGCTTTAAGTAAGTACTTATTGAAATTAAGTACCTACTCAGTGAGTATGCGGTCTCGGATGCAGCCCCTGTTTATGGGGTTGATGAGTGTGGTGATTGCTGACAGGTGGCAGTGATCAATACTCTGGTGAATGGGTTCTAAGTGAGGGAGTTATGGTGGAGCCTGGTGAATCTGTTGGTGCGTTCAAGTCCTCCTGGGAAGTTCGTACGTACGAGGTGGGAAGTCGCGCTTATAACGGCATGTGCGTTCAAGTCACTTTCGTCGGAGCAAGATGGCGGAGTACTTTCTCTTAATTAATTACACAAAAATACAGTAAGATTCTTAAACTCTTGTTCTAGAAAATGAAGAACAAAGAAATGTGCATCAGGTGTACTTTGTATTCTTATGTTTTTAATTAGTTTATGAAGCCACTGCCAGCTCATCGTTATATGTTGCATTGTTATATTATAATACTATCATATTCTGTGTTGGCGATTAGCTAACTGCTCTGTAAATAGACAAGCCTGACAATATCACAGCTAAATACCTTTACGTATTGTGTATTCCGCCATGTTAATCACTGACACGCCCCCAACTCGTACAGATCGGGGCTTAAAGAAAATCCCGAGCTCCCCACTGGTATTTACGACATTGTGGTGGCGTTCATGTGCGTTCAACTCGTAAATACGATCTATACGAGATGACTTGAACGCACCATCTGACACTTGAAACCATTGATGCCAATAAAGGACCTTCAAGAGTGCACTTATTCTAAATGCACACCAAAAAACATTTTCCTGTTTTACATAAATCAATTGAATTCTACTAAAGCATCTTGCCAATACTTAACATTTATGATATCTTGAGCAGCATTCTTTATACCTTATATCTCATGTTGATGAGGATTGAAAATAAGACAATGCTTTCAGCACATGGTGTCTGCCTCCATTATGTGTTTGGCAGAAGTCAGAGGATTCAAATGGCTTAAAGCATTACTTTTCACAGCATGTGCTGGTTTTCTTGGCTGTGAAATGGAAGACTGGGATCGTTTCCCTTATAAGAATCCACTTGCTAAAACCCCCACCAACCCCCTCCTTGGCTGAGTGGGATTTTTGCAATCTGTGTGGATTTCACAGATACACAAGCGCACACGCACACACACACACCTTCTGTAGCCTACATTTCAGATAGAGTGAAACAGAAAAATTTCATAACATATGCTAACCTGTGTACCTTACATTTTTAATGTCTTATTTAAAAGTTGCATCCTACATTGTTTATCTCTACATTTAGGCTACATGCAACCAAATGATCCGTTAGTAATCGGATTGACTGCTCAATTGGACTGAAAAGCCTGTAAACACCTTAATCGATCCGATTGAGCTCGATCCGAATGAAATTTCGAAAGGATTGAAAGGGGTGGTTTATTCCTTTTCTAATCCGATCGAGAGAACAAAACACTTGATCGGACTGAAAGGACTGCGCATGTGCAATGATGTTGAAATAGCGTCATGACGTAAGACGCTCGGAACGAGCTGTTCTTCCTTTTGAATAAAGTGTCATAATGAGTGTCCCGTCATTCTAAAATTCTCCTTTCACTCAGCGTCTGTGGAGTAGGACAACGTCCCACCAGCCGTTTTCGGATTCTCATCCACATATGACGCGGGAAGGGGCATTTTACTGCGTGATAAATATAAGCAGCACGGCACAACTAATTTACTCCAAATTATGACCATAAATGGATAAATTTTAAGTTTGCTGTTTAAAACAAATAAAGAACCAATGTAGGAGAATAGTTAGTATGCGCAAACAGCGGGAAACTCTGTATATTCGTGCAGTGTGCGCATGTCAAAAAATCTATTCCGATTTGAAGCTTGTGACATACAAACGCACACATCAACCCGATCAAATGTTCACAAGCATTCGTGTAACACTACGTTCAGATTCATCAATCGGAATTAATTCAGTCCGATTGAAACAAAAGTTGTGCATATAAACGTAGCCAGTTAGTCATAACTTTCCATAATTTATACTAAATCTTATAAAAACATCTTTCCATTACATTAAGATCGAAATAAAGGAAACAGGTCAGTGAACCTGTCCACACATGCCTCCTTCCTCGTGAAATCTCCTGATCGCTGGAAGCTCAGAGGTGGGAGTAAGTCACACATGTGCAAGTCACAAGTAAGTCTCAAGTCTTAACCTTCAAGTCTCAAGCAAGTCCAAGTCAATTTTGTGAAAAGCAAGTCAAGTCAAGTCACCGCTTTATGTCAAGCAAGTCAAGTCAAGTCGTAGCTTGGGTCACAAGTCACTGGCAAGTCATACAAACGTTTGATGATTTCACAGAATTTATATATTAAAATAAGTTAAAACTACATAAGTTGTGGACTATGGTTTTATTTGCAACATTTTTTTAAATATGCATTTCCACATACAGCTGAGTGGTTAAAAATCTAAAAAAGAAATAAAATTTCAAGCTACATAGCCTAAAATGTAAATGTAACTGAAATTAGGCCAACATTAAAGCATGAAAAATAAATATGCCTCAAACATTGCAGTAGACCATTAAAAGATATTAAACAATTCACAATTCAAGTATAATGGTTCCTATGCCACCAAATGGCATTCTTCAAACTGGCATCCCCTTTATGGAACATGAACACATCCTTAACAAGTTAGATCTTTCCTTTTTAACAAAAGAATAACAAGAAAAAAACAGTAATAATTGAATTGACACAAAACTTACACCTGTCAATCAGGTGGACTGACTATTGTACATTATTAATCTGTGTGAGTGAGTGATTTATTAATATTTGTGAATGATGTGTGTGCATGTGTATGAGTGAAAGGTGTATTGTTTGCATGTCCATGGTTGTGTTTGACTTTCTCTGTGTGTGTGTGTGTGTGTGTGTGTGTGTGTGTGTGTGTGTGTGTGTGTGAGAGAGAGAGAGCGAGAGAGGTGATTTGATTGAGTGTGATTGATTCATTAATATTTGTGAGTGAATGTGTGTGCGTGTGTATGAGTGAAGAGTGTATTGTTTGTTTGCATGTGTGCATGGTTGTGCTTGCAAGTTTGAATTTTTGTTTTGTTTATTTGTGTATGCATGGTTCGGTTCGAAAGTCTGTATGTTTTTTTTTCTTTGTGTGTAGGTGTCTTTTTACAATCTTTTATGTGCATCCCCAAAAACTATCCAATTATTAGACACTGTACACATGCTATTATGCTATTAAAGGACAACTCCGGCGCAAAATGAACCTGGGGTGTAATAACACATGGGAACCGAGTCGACCGTTCTCTGGGATTTGTTTTCATGATAATCGAATGTAAAGAGTTTTATCTCTAAAAACTGATTAGCTTATAACGCTAGTATATAGGGCATAGAGTAAGTAAAAAGAAATCGCTAGTTAATACCACTAACAAGGCTCAAAATAGCCCCACACTAACACGGTAGCATAATGAGGGTGCTTGTTAGTGGTATTAACTAGCGATTTCTTTTTACTTACTCTATGCCCTATATACTAGCGTTATAAGCTAATCAGTTTTTAGAGATAAAACTCTTTACATTCGATTATCATGAAAACAAATCCCAGAGAACGGTAGACTCTGTACCAATGTGTTATTAATTATTATTAAATTACAGTTACATTTTTTTTATATTTCTTTTAACATTCAAGTCAACCCTGGGATAGCAGACTATATTGGTAGCATATAACTAGACAGTACATAGGGATGTATGCAGGTAAGAAAAACTGGAATAGGCATATTGGCATATTTTAACATATTTTAACCCGATTTAAATTTTCAAGAATTTTTTTGTATGTAAGGGATTATTCAGATCATAAAAAAATCATTAATCCAAGGCACTCGAATATTATTAAAAATATATAGAAAGCCTTTATTTCATCATGGCTTTAATATTTTAAAATCAGGTGACAAGTAGCTACTTGCACACCTATGCGTTGCGGCTAATGAGCCTTCGTCAGGGTGTGTGACCAAAGCCCCTTTCACACAGAGATTCCGGAAAATACACGGATAAAGTGACCCGAGATTTGACTCGGGTTAGTTTGATTTAGGTTCATTCACACTGCCAGTGATTGTCCGGAATAAGAGAGTGCGTTCACACACAACCCGTAAAAATCCCGTAAAGACACATGACATCGATGTGACTTTAATGTCTCAGCAGCGTCTTAAGTTTGCTTATGAGCTGCGATTTCTCTCTCGAGAAACCATGCTTGTGCATTTTTTTCTCTCTGATTCGATCATAAACTTGCGCATTACATACCGTTTCACAGCTGGCGAACGATCCCGCGCTTCAGCATCATCACTACGACACGGCATTATTACGGCTTTTGTTCACACAGCGCGCGTTCCTGCTGCGTCACGTGATTGTTGCGGTGCGTTCAAATCTATTTTTTACAGTCTATGGTTCAAATACAGATATTTATTTTTAAAAAGACAAGTTATTTCGAGTCATTTACCTCAAGTCCGAGTCAAGTCTCAAGTCATGAATATCAAGTCAAAGTCAAGTCAAGTCTTTTATTAATATTTGTCAAGTCTCAAGTCCTAAAATTTGCGACTTAAGTCTGACTCGAGTCAAGTCATATGACTCGAGTCCCCCATCTGGCATACACATGCAATGTGCACTGACACACACATGCCTATACTCTGTCACATGGTATCTGTGTGTGAACTTCAAACAACTCTTCAATCCTGTACCATCTGTGCTTCAGCTTGCATGGGTTAGAATATAACATTTGTCTAAAAACATGATCTGCCTTCAAACACATGCTGAAGTCTACTCAGCTGTTTGCATTTCTAAGAGAAAGTCCTCTGTCTACCTGTCAGAGTCAAGCTTGGCCAAATACAAACAAAATGATATGGACAAGCAGAGCCAACGCTTGCCACTAATCATTTTTATATCATTTTTCTATAGATCAAAAAGAACTGGGATGGAGGACAATTCAGGTCAACAATATTCAACTTTTAATATTACAGGAAGTGAACAGACCAGACTGAGACATGTCCACTTACCTACAGTAAGTACAGACTCCATGTACTCAAAGATTACAAAGTCCTTAACACAACATTTACCACACAGCACAATCCATGCCAGGACCATCCCTTTTGGGGAACCTCATTCTCACCACATCAGTTGAAAACCTTCAGCTGCTCGATGGAAAAAAAGTAAATAAAACTAATAATTATATAAGCCAAAGAATGCTTTGTTTTTGATGAATTCAGCTCAGGCCTCGGATAGATTTTTAACATGCATTTGATGTCTCTGGATAATGATTATTATTAGTCCCATTTCATCCAACATTAGGGCAACATCCGCTGACCATTGAGTCTCCTTTTCTAGGAAAGCAACCTGGCAGATATCCAGTCACTGATGAATCATTGGCTGCTTATACATTGCCTCTGTCTATGCTTTCATTTGTTCTTCTAGTGGCCAAATTGTGTTGGGGTGTTTTGTATTACACTGAATGGGCTCATGTTCCATGTGAGTTTCAGGGTCACTGTGCTCTTTAAATGAGCTTAAGTTAACACAGCATGGCTTGAGCCAGCTCCCCGTTAAACAATCAGAGTGCAAAGTGGCACAACCTCTCACCCTCAGTGGAAAGTTGTCTAAAAAAGGGGTCAATTATTATCCATTCTCATATAAGCCTAACATTATTTTACTGTGCAGCACACATAAATATAACATGGATAATACAATTATTATATTATATCCTAATCCTTTATCATATTAGTTTTATTATAGAAATATTTTGTATCATAGAATCAAACATTATTGTTATTGAAGCCTGGAGGCACCAGTTTATGCAAGTGATAATGTTAATGCCCAGCACAACTGAGTCAAGAGGGACCTTTTGTTATATCAGCAGCTGTTTGAAAACTCCCACACAAAGGGACTCAGCTGCAATTCCATTTAGTGAGTAATGTCCTAGTAACCTGCGTTTTTGGGTTCATTGACCCTTAAAGCATATTTTAAGTGCTGCATTCTTTTAGATTATTGTACTAATGAGGTGCATTAGTAAGGAAACAAAGCATACTGACACAAAGCTATTGCACTCACTTAAGAAATCTTAAGCCGGGTACACACTGTGCGATTTATAATAGTCCTTTACGATTGTCGTTATATGATAATCGCTGTACACCACGTCACACTGTAAGATCTCAGTTGTCATGCTCTTAGTTTCCTGTTTACACTCAGTGCGTTTGGGGTCAATATGACCCCAACATGTATAGAGTGATTGTAAAAAAAAAAAGGGACATTTTTAATAATACACGTAATATAATACAAAGTAGTAAAATTGTACCTATTTACCACACAATTCCTCAACTATACCATTAGCTTGCATGTGAAATATGACATTTTTATAAAAAAAATAAAATAAAAAAAACTTAAATGATGATCTAAATTAAATATAAGGTGTTTCTGGATATGGATCTAGGTGTTAGGTGTAGAATTCTGCCATCTGTTGGTTAAAGAAAAACCTAAAGGAATTACAATTTAAGAAAGAAATTGTTTTGTCCATAAATACTCAGCAGAGGGCAATAGAGATACATTCATTTTACTGGATGTGGTCAACTGCTTATATCATAACTTTTGATACATTTTGTGAATTTATATATGTATGTTTTTGATGCGTTTTGAAATTTTGCGTTTTACAAAATACCACAGAAATTTGACAGAAAAATGCCACATAAGAAACACCTAAAGGACAAGACTTAGAGTCAGATTGTACAACCCCAAATCAGAAAAAGTAGGGACACTGTACAAATTGTGAGTAAAAAAGGAATGGAACAATTTACAAATCTCATAAACTCATATTTTATTCACAATAGAATATAGATAACATATCAAATGTTGAAAGTTACACATTCCAAAAAAGTTGGGACAGGTAGCAATAAGAGGCCGGAAAAGTTAAATGTACATATAAGGAACAGCTGGAGGACCAATTTGCAACTTATTAGGTCAATTGGCAACATGATTGGGTATAAAAAGAGCCTCTCAGAGTGGCAGTGTCTCTCAGAAGTCAAGATGGGCAGAGGATCACCAATTCCCCCAATGCTGCGGTGAAAAATAGTGGAGCAATATCAGAAAGGAGTTTCTCAGAGAAAAATTGCAAAGAGTTTGAAGTTATCATCATCTACAGTGCATAATATCATCCAAAGATTCAGAGAATCTGGAACAATCTCTGTGCATAAGGGTCAAGGCCGGAAAACCAAACTGGATGCCCGTGATCTTCGGGCCCTTAGACGGCACTGCATCACATACAGGAATGCTACTGTAATGGAAATCACAACATGGGCTCAGGAATACTTCCAGAAAACATTGTCGGTGAACACAATCCACCGTGCCATTCGCCATTGCCAGCTAAAACTCTATAGGTCAAAAAAGAAGCCATATCTAAACAGGATCTAGAAGCGCAGGCATTTTCTCTGGGCCAAGGCTCATTAAAAATGGACTGTGGCAAAGTGGAAAACTGTTCTGTGGTCAGACTAATCAAAATTTGAAGTTCTTTTTGGAAAACTGGGACGCCATGTCATCCAGACTAAAGAGAACAAGGACAACCCAAGTTGTTATCAGCACTCAGTTCAGAAGCCTGCATTTCTGATGGTATGGGGTTGCATGAGTGCGTGTGGCATGGGCAGCTTACACATCTGGAAAGGCACCATCAATGCTGAAAGGTATATCCAAGTTCTAGAACAACATATGCTCCCATCCAGACGTCGTCTCTTTCAGGGAAGACCTTGCATTTTCCAACATGACAATGCCAGACCATATACTGCATCAATTACAATATCATGGCTGCGTAGAAGGATCCAGGTACTGAAATGGCCAGCCTGCAGTCCAGGGGCCTCATTTATAAAGCTTGCGTACGCACAAAACGGGGCTGAAAACATGCGTACGCCAGTTCCTGCGCAAAAGGTGGGATTTATAAAGAAAAACTTGACGGGAAAATTTGCGCACCTGCACGCAAACTCTGACCCATGCGTACGAACGTTTTGAAGATGGAGCACTTTGGCGACACCGATGGTGAGCTGGAGTTAAATGTATTTTTGGTCACTTTTATACAGAAAATATAAAGAAAATTAAACATATACATTAAGATTATACAAATAAAATTTCGATCACCAAGCCTGTCACTTGAAGCAAATATCCATTCCTTCTTAATGTCCGCGCCAGCGAGCGTATTGAGCCGTTTAGTGAAACTGACGCAAATAACAGTTTAAATAAATAAAATACTTCTGATATAAACATTTATATTAAATATGCCATTAAAATTAATGGAGTTAAACACCTAAACATGAAATCATTACTGAAGTTACAACATTTTTTTAAATTCAATCATTAGAAATATTTGTTGTGGATGCGATTGTTTTTGAACACTTTTCCTGTGGCGTGCTTTAATGTTTTAACCACAGAGATAATTGCTTATCATGATAATACCAGATTGTCTGAGAAAATAGTTTCGTGCAAATAATGCCCAAGGCCTATCTGTTTCCATTAAAAATATAAATCAATTAAAAATACAATTCGGCAAGTGGAAAAGATTGAGAAAAACTTTCTCTGAAATGTATTTTACACTATTTGATTTTCAGGCTATTCAAAAACAAGGCAAGGATAGACAACTACTTGATTTGTATTAATGTAATGTTTCTTGTACCGTTTATATCATTTGCATATGATTATTCATCCACGTGATAACGTTTAAGTTATCACGTGGATGAATAATCATATGCAAATGATATGTAGATGAGGATCTGCATAGTAAAACGAGGCGTTGTAAGCTCCATAATATGGTTATTTCGGGTGGAGACGCATGTACGCACAATCTTCCGCTGACTGGGATTTATAAAGTGACTTCTGTGCAGGTTCTGGCGTACGCACGGTTTTATAAGTCTGAATATTTTTTTGCGTACGCCATTTTTGGCTTTCGGGCACACGTACACTTTTAGTAAGGTTCCTACGCACAGTTTTATAAATGAGGCCCCAGATCTTTCACCCATAGAAAACATTTGGTGCATTATAAAGAGGAAGATGCAACAAAGAAGACCTAAGACAGTTGAGCAACTAGAAGCCTGTATTAGACAAGAATGGGACAACATTCCTATTCCTAAACTTGAGCAACTTGTCTCCTCAGTCCCCAGATGTTTTCAGACTGTTATAAAAAGAAGAGGGGATGCCACACAGTGGTAAACATGGCCTTGTCCCAACTTTTTTGAGATGTGTTGATGCCATGAAATTTAAAATCAACTTATTTTTCCCTTAAAATGATACATTTTCTCAGTTTAAACATTTGATATGTCATCTATGTTGTATTTTGAATAAAATATTGAAATTTGAAACTTCCACATCATTGCATTCTGTTTTTATTCACAATTTGTACAGTGTCCCAACTTTTTCTGATTTGGGGTTGTAGTTGCATATTATTTATTTTAATGAACCAAATGTGAAAAAAAAATTAACTTTAGAATTTAAAATAAATAAATTAATTAAATAATAAATTAATTAATTAATAAAACCAACTGCAATATGCAGAAATTAACAGGAGTTAAGAGTGAACACTGAATAACTATAGCATTTTTGATAATCACATTCTGAACACTGAACATAAAAACAAAAACAAGCTACTTTTTTTTTTTTTTTTTACGTAATACACATGGTAAAAAAAAGCACAGTCCAGAATGTTGTGAATGAACAAGTATCATGAACAAAAATCAGTCCACGCACATCTGGCACAAGTACATACTTTTGCAGTTTGCACACGTCCATTTTTGAATCCTTGGCTCTTGGACAAACCTGACACCTTTTTCTTTGGATAGTGGAGGTTCAGTGGAAGGGCCTGGGGCGTCGAAAGAATCTTGTTTTCTCTGGCTGTGTGTGTGTCTGTGCGTGAGTGTACATGTGTGTGCATGTGTCTCTGTGTGTGAGAGTGTACATGTGTCTCTCTCTCTGTGTGTTTGTGTGTGTGTGTGTGTGTGTGTGTGTGCGCGTGTGCGCGTGCGTGAGTGTGCATGTGTGTGCGTGTGTCTGTGTGTGTGTGTGAGAGTGTACATGTGTCTGTGTCTCTCTCTCTCTCTCTCTCTCTCTCTCTCTCTCTCTCTCTCTCTCTCTGTGTGTGCACCCATGTGTGTGTGCATTAGTTCTCACCCCTTTTATCTTTGCTCTGCATTTGTGGCTGATTTTATTAGCCAAATTCTTTACAAATGCTCGCTGTGGCAGTCATACCTGTTTGTGTGTGTATTTGTGTCTGTGTGTGTGTGTGTGTGTGTGTGTGTGTGTGTGTGTGTGAGTGAGCTTTTCTACATTGCATTTGTACTCTAGTACCAGGCCTTCATTTCTGTTTGAAAATTTTCAGATTTATGCTGGATTTATTGTTGTTGTTTTTTTTTTTTGTTTTTTTTTTTACAAATGAAAAATAAAATAAACCCTTCCCCCCCCCCCCAATGTGGGGTCAATGTGGGGTCATATTGACCCCAAAGGCCATGAGTGTGACTGTATAGATAATTTAGAAAAAGTCACAAAATTGTATTGAGATGAAGGGAACCATTTTTTTTTAATTAAAGAAATGTCGATTGGGGTCATACTGACCCCAAAGCAAAAAGATCTCATTTGTCATTAATGTCAGACTGTGCGGCAGTCAAGACGTGTTAAAGGGGTCATGAATGGATTATTTTATTATTTTATAATGTTTCCTGGGGTTCCCTTATAATGTTAGTATGATTTTTACATAAAATTTTTTAATAATTTAGAAATATAAGGCATTTTTCCAAGCCTGATTTTAGCCTCTGATTTGAACGCTCTGTTTTAAGGGATGTGTCTGCTGTGTGCTGAGATTGGCTGCTGTGATTGGCTGACATGTTTGTATATGAAATAGCCAGCATTAAATGTGGAAATCTCTCAAATACTTTTACAATGTTTTTA
Organism: Squalius cephalus; assembly: GCF_949319135.1. NCBI lineage: Eukaryota > Metazoa > Chordata > Actinopteri > Cypriniformes > Leuciscidae > Squalius > Squalius cephalus. The sequence goes on along the minus strand of NC_137124.1, from coordinate 24,228,031 downwards.
CTATTACAGCTATCGAGATTAACGAATTGTGAAAAGACGAATTTGTCTACTTTCAGACGAATACAATCGGAGTTAAAAATTTGAATTCTCAGTTCATGACCCCTTTAAAAACGGATGCACGCAAGAAAACTTGTCCGGAGTTTTACATCTATCAATGACACGTTTGGAGACAGTGAGCTGCGTTACATACAGGATTGAAATGATGGCTACAAAGAAATCTCTAATTTTTATTTCGGTCATGGCTTGTCTTGAAAAAATGAAGACAATTTGACGGTCGTCGTTGGAGGAGTCACACTACAGGACTGTGAGTCAAATCTGACAATACTGACACTGCCAGAATTTGTCGGAGGTAAAATTTTATCACAACGGTCATTAATCGGCTGTCGGGGGAACATGTCAAACTAACGATCAAAGACTTCAGATTTTAGCCTAGGATCAGAGGAATCTTTTAGGATTTGCAAAATTTGTCTCAGGCGGCCAAATCACACAGTGTGCTCTTTTAGACATACTGTAAAGCCTGCAAAGTTCTTAATGATATAGGCAGGGATGAGCAGCTTCGGTAGCTTAGTTCCATCCCTGATCAAACACACCTGCCTGTAATTGACAAGCAATCGTGAAGACTTAGGTTACATTTTTCAGGTGTGTTTGATTAAGGACATAGCTAAACTGTGCAGGACAGTGGCCCTTCAGGACAGGAGTTGTCCATAGCATAGGTTAATGATGATGGTCTTCTTACAGTTTGCATTGAAACCAAAAATGGAAAATCTGTTGCCAAGTTGCCAAGCTACTTGTTACTTTTTTTCAGTGGAATTTAACAAGAGTTTTCTCACTGCCAAATTCAAAATATTGGCAGCGAAAAACAAGAGATATATTCTCTCCAGGTCTTCATATAGTGTGATCTGTGATTATTACACATTACTATAAAATTACTATGCAATGGACAGTTATGTACACTCCCAAGGGTGTGGCTATAAAATATAGTGTTATATCTCTTCAAACGCAAGTTCAAAGGCTATAGAAGAAACATATTTATCTTTTTTTTTTTTTTTTACCTAAGCATGGCTATAATAATAATGTTTATATTTATTTTTATGTATATACATATGAGTAATGACTACATAAATCCAGTTATGGAGGAGGCAAGATAACTTCAGGATAGAAATGCAGTTCAGGACTGCAGGTGGAGGAGGTAACTGAGGTGAAATTAAGACATAGACAGTTTAAATATATTTATGTTTAAATATATATTTTTCCCTTTAAAAAAAATGGTTTATTACAGAAAAAAAAAGTCCCAAAGACTTACAACTTATATATACCGTATTGTTCAGAATATAAGACAATGTTTTTTCTTGGAAATATATCTGAAAAAATGGGGTCATCTTTTATTCGGGATCTAAACTTTTACATCAATTATACACCCACAAAAATAGGGAGCACAAAATCCGAGTAAATACGAGTCATCAAACATCAATACGAGTCATCAAACAACTCTCATTAAGCAGCCAAGAAATACAGTCTTAAAAAAGTAAAAGAAAAGCTTACCACGATCCTAAAAGCGGCTGATTCGAAGAAACTGACAGGCAAGTGTGTCAGCACGTAGCCGAAAAAGAAATGAGGGGCTGCCCATAAGCAGAGCTGTCATCCAGCTGAAGACACTGGATATCGCCAAAGAGCTGAATACCAACCAGCGAGGCCCATCATTTCATATTCCGGCTATGTACTGATGTACTTGCCTGTCAATATTTTCGAAGCCACCACTATGAAATGGATTAGCGTGTGCCCTCCGACTTCCGGGAGAAACTGCTGTCTTTTCAGCGCTATGTGATCAGCCTAAGGAAAAAACATTCATATTAAGGTCTCAGGCTACAAATGTAACCATTGTTCCCTGAGAAGAGAACAAGATGCTGCATCAAATGATGACACTTTGGGGAACGCCTACAACCTGACAGCATCTGAAGCATGTGTAAAACTAGTCCAATCATGATTGGCATTGCATCGTGACATAGTGTGTGACAATGCACCACGGAAGCTACAAAGGTAAGCCGGCGCACAACAGCGTCATTCACTCTCAGGCATTTAGGAGGTGAGGCAAAGGGACGCAGCGTCTCATTCCCTTCTCAGGGAACAATGGTTCCTTTTCAGTCGAGAACATCAGACGTAGTCGACGTCAACTGAATGGGATCATGCTAGGGAGCTTATCTTCTTCGAGCATGCTTGAATGAGCCAATGCACGCAATGGCGACGTGAATTTGCATCACGCGCTCCGCCCCGCGAGACGGGTATAAATACGGAAGCGGATGCATACACCATCTGTCTTTCGCTTCAGAGCCAATCGTTCTCTATGACGAAATCTCTGAAGAGTGTTGTTTTCTACAACGAGCGAGTGTGTCGGTGCTTCTTCAGGAAGTCTCTCCCTGGCTGGTGTTTCTACAGCGCGAGCAGCGGTGTTCGCGAGCTCTTTGAGCACTCAACTGCTGTTCTAACAGCATCACATTTCTGTTTGTGTTTGTTTGTCTGACGGCCGGTTGAGGGCGAGAAGAGTGATTGCTTCACTGGTACAGGCTGAACCATCCCTGTCAGTGTTGCAGCGATCATTCCCCTGGGTGCTCCGGCACTGGTGAGAGGTTTCTCACTTCCTGAAAGAGCAACACGGGTGCGTTTGCGTCTTTTTCAAGATGTCATTCCACCCGTGCGTTTCTGGATGTGGTCGTTCCCTGTCCCCTTCTGACGGTCACGATTGCTGCGTCACATGTTTGTGTGTTCAGCACGCTGAGGCAGCTTTTGTGGACGGTTCATGTTCCCATTGCGGGAATATGACTGTCTCGGTGTATGACTGTCTCTGTCTCGGACTGACTGACGAGGAACAAGCTCTTCAGACGGTTACCGTTCCGCCACTGGCTCTCCGGAGTCCAGTGGTACCCCAATTGTCACAAGAGCGAATTCCTCTGTTCCTGGGCCCCAAGAAGGTCAGACTGGCAGTGTGACGGGTACAGTCCGAGGACCCAATTACGCCTTCTCCCGTAACCCCTGCCGACCAGTGGAGTCAGGTAAGTGTTGCCTCGCACACTCAGACCTCGCTTTGGGCCGTCTCTGGGCCTCCCGAGCCTCCTGAGCCAGGTCCCTGTCCTCCACCCCGCTGCCCCACTCCGGGTATGTCTGTGGTGCCTCTGGTTCCTCTGTCCCGGTTTGTGGAAGCCTGGAGAAAGCTTCCCGGCCGGTCCAGCTGGCTCCTCCGTACTATCAGACTTGGCTACACGATTCAGTTCTTCCGGCGTCCGCCCAAGTTCAGCGGCGTTCTGTACACTTCAGTGCTGACCGAACGTGCCCCTGTTATGCGTGCGGAAATCGCAGTCCTACTGGTGAAGGATGCGATAGAACCGGTTCTGTTAGCCGATATGAAGTCTGGCTTCTACAGCCCATACTTCATTGTACCCAAGAAAGGAGGTGGGTTACGACCAATCTTGGACGTGCAACGCTTGAATCGGCCCTTCACAAGCTACCGTTCAAGATGTTAACGCACAAATGCATCTTTCGATGCGTCCATCCCCGAGATTGGTTTGCAGCGGTCGACTTGAAGGACGCGTACTTTCATGTCTCCATCCTGCCGCGACACAGGCCATTCCTGCGTTTCGAGTTCGAGGGTCGAACTTATCAGTACAAAGTCCTACCCTTCGGGCTGGCCCTGTCTCCCCATGTCTTTACGAAAGTTGCGGAGGCAGCCATCGCTCCTATGAGAGAGAGTGGCATTCGCATCCTCAACTATCTCGATGACTGGCTGATACTAGCTCAGTCCCGGGAACAGTTGTCCAAACACAGGGATGTGTTGCTCCAACATATTAGCCAGTTGGGTCTTCGGGTCAACTGAGAAAAGAGCAAACTCGCCCCCGTGCAGAGGATCTCTTTTCTCGGTATGGAGCTGGACTCGGTCCAACAGACGGCACGAGCAGAGTAGCGGTTCCACTGAAACATTTTCAGAGGCTCCTGGGGCAAATGGCAGCCGCAGCCATAGTAATACCGCTCGGTTTGTTTCATATGAGACCGCTTCAGCACTGGCTTCACGACCGAGTCCCGAGGGGAGCATCCCACAGTGGCACGTTCCGGGTGAGAATCACCCCAGCCTGCTGCAAAACTCTCAGCCTGTGGTTAGTGCCCCTAGAACAGGTGTCCAGACATGCTGTGGTCTCCACAGATGCCTCCAACACCGGCTGGGGAGCCACGTTCGACAGGCATGCATTAGCGGGGATCTGGACGGGCCCCCAACTACATTGGCACATCAACTGCCTCGAGTTGTTTGCAGTGCACCTTGCCTTGAGATGCCTCAAAACATCACTGCTCGGCAAGCATGCACTGGTCCGTACGGACAACACTGCGGCCGCTGTGTACATCAACCATCAAGATGGTCTACACTCCCATCACATGTGACAACTCGCCCGTCACCTCCTCCTATGGAGTCAGAAGCATCTGAGGTCGCTTCGTGCCACTCTTATCTCCGGCCTGCTCAATCGTGCCGCCGATGCGCTCTCACGACAGCTTGTGGTCAGAGGAGAGTGGAGACTCCATCCCCAGACGGTCCAGCTGATCTGGGACCACTTCGGGGCCACACAGATAGATCTGTTTGCCTCTCCGGACTCGTCCCATTGCTAGTTGTTTTATTCCCTGACTGAGGGGACCCTCGGCAGGGACGCCCTGGCACACAGCTGGCCCCGGGGCCTCCGCAAGTATGCATTTCCCCCAGTGAGCCTTCTTGCACAGACACTGTGCAAAGTCAGGGAGTAAGAGGAGCAGGTCTTTCTAGTCGCCCCTTATTGGCCCGACTGGTGTTGGTTCCCCAAACTCATACTCCTCTCGACAGCCCCTCCCTGGTCCATCCCCCTGAGGGAGGACCTCCTCTCTCAGGGACGGGGCACCATATGGCACCCGCGTCCAGACCTCTGGAAACTCCATGTCTGGTCCCTGGATGGGATGCGGAGGTTCTAGATAGATAATTTAGTCGTAGACTAAATCAGTCAGTCGTAGACACCATCACTCCTGCGAGAGTACCCTCTACGAGGCATGCTTACGCCTTAAAGTGGAACCTATTCGTTGATTGGTGTTCTTCTCATCGAGAAGACCCCCGAAATTGCTCGATCCGTGCCGTGCTTTCTTTCCTGCAAGAGGGGTTGGAGCGCGGGCTGTCTCCCTCCACCCTCAAAGTATATGTTGCCTCTATTGCCGCACATCACGATGCAGTAGATGGGAGATCCGTTGGAAAGCATGACCTGATCGTCAGGTTCCTGAGGGGTAGGAGGAGATTAAATCCCCCTCGTCCCCCCTCTATACCCTCTTGGGACTTGTCTCTGGTGTTAACTGCACTGCAGAGACCTCCCTTTGAGCCACTACGGACAGCTGAGTTAAAAGTTCTGTCTTTGAAAACAGTTCTCCTGCTCGCTTTGGCCTCCATAAGGAGAGTAGGGGACCTGCATGCATTTTCAGTTGACGAATCGTGCCTGGAGTTCGGGCCGGCTAAATCTCATGTTGTAATGAGACCCCGGCCTGGATATGTGCCCAAGGTTCCTACCACTCCCTTTTGGGACCAAGGGGTGAACTTGCAAACGCTGCCCCCGGAGGAGGCAGACCCAGCCCTGGCTTTTCTCAGTCCAGTCCGTTCCCTACGGATATATGTTGACAGAACGCAAAGCCTCAGGACCTCAGATCAGCTCTTCATCTGTTATGGAGGCCAGCAGAAGGGAAAGGCTGTCTCAAAGCAGAGGTTGGCCCACTGGATAGTGGATGCCATCATCTTGGCATATGAGTCCCAAGGTGTACCTTGTCCCCTGGGTTTGCGAGCTCACTCCACTCGGAGTGTAGCCGCCTCCTGGGCATTGGCGCAAGGTGCCTCGCTTACAGATGTCTGTAGAGCTGCGGGCTGGGCGACACCTAACACGTTCGCTAGATTCTATAGCCTACGTGTCGAGCCGGTTGCTTCCTGTGTGCTCTCTTCACATAGAAGCCAACTAACACCATAGCCCCACTCGATGTGTCTGCTTGCTGCGCCATTCCCCTCTTATGGACCAGATACGTGTGCCATTTTGCTCCAGTTGAGTTCCCTTTCGGCAGAACCTGTTGAGCTCCTCCATACCCCCTGCGGCTTTGGACGTGGCGGAGCGTCCGATGCTAGGCCTACCACTCGTATGCATTGGCTCCCTGAAGGAGGGAACGGAGGACGTAGCCCCTTTGCCACTATAGTTGGACCACCGCTGACTCCGAGTTACGCTCGGCTCCTCAGCGAAAAACAGATGGTGTATGCATCCGCTTCCGTATTTATACTCGTCTCGCGGGGCGGAGCGCGTGATGCAAATTCACGTCGCCATTGCGCGCATTGGCTCTTTCAAGCATGCTCGAAGAAGATAGGCTCCCTAGCGTGATCCCATGCAGTCGACGTCGACAACGTCCTCCGTTCCCTGTGGGTTGCATACACAACCAGATCGTTACATTCGTAACCTGAGATGTTCCCTTTCGAGGGATCTCTCGGTGCGTTGAATGACAACACTTTGGGGAACGAAATGCCCACTGTGCCACACTGATTAATGCCTGCCCTAGTATGAAACCTGTCTGGTCACTGGTAATCTGGTAACTCAGTACGAGGGTACCAGACTGTAAAATCTCTTAAATGTGAGTGGGGAGGCCCAACCCGCAGCATCACAGACCTCTTGGAGGGAAACTCTCAACAATAGAGCCTTCTTGGGAGACCCAAAGCACACTAACAGCTAGTCAGATTTTCTCCATGGGGAGGACCTATGCACATGGCCTCCAGAGCCCTGACGGGGTACACAAGGTGTAGCTTCTCTAGATTCACTGACACATGCGGTGGAATATGAAAAGCCTGGAGAACAATACACTGTGTCACATTAGTCGGCACCTTGGGCACATAACCCGTTCTAGGGTGGAGAAAGGCTTTAGCTTTCCCAGGAGTGAACTCCAAACAGGAAAGAGAGATGGACAGGGTTTGTAAGTCCCTCACTCTCTTGAGGGACGTTATTGCCCCCCAAAAAAAAATTCTCTGAAAATCACTTCTAGAGCCAGTTATTTTACTTGTCATTTTACACGTTCCGTGTTGTCAGTCGGTTTTTGTTTTGGTCTGTGTGATCTCGCCCACTGCCAGTTCACCCAATAGTATTTCGACACCCCGGCATGCCAGTTGGCAGGATATACAGCGTATTGCAGTCTTGGAAATGAGCAAACAAACTGGGTCAGATATTGCAGATTCCACACAGCCTAAAAAGCTTTGATATCCATCTAAAAATCTCTATGAATGAGAGCATATTAAAATGCGGATAAATCAACTCTTTAAATTACTGTAACTTACGTAAGTCTCCTCGGCTTTCATTGTCAATTGCACTCGTTCCTGTTGCGTGTCCTCAAACTGGCAAACCTGCGTGAGTGTCAAGTCTGAGGAGGAGGGGGCGGGGGAAACAACGATCTCTGATATTTTGAATTTGGACTGCAGTACCTATTTCGACCACTAGCTGTCATTCTTACAGATAGCACCTTTAAGCATGGACCCCCAGAGAAACGATCTTGAAGGAACTCCAGCACTGAAGCCACTGGGCAGTTAACTGGATCCAACTGACACTCTCTGCACCATAAAGTGAATACTCTCTACTTTAAAGGCCAATTCACACCGCACAGACAAACACCAACAAACAAGTTTGCAGTTGGATTTAGAATTTTATGAAAAATAACTGTCATGTTCACACTGCCCCAACAGACACTGACAAACGCTGATTGAACATGTTCAGTCGGGTGAAAAACAAACCCCAACCAACACTAACAGACGCCGACAGGATGTCTGCCCCCACATTCGGATCTCCAGGGATATAGCTCTGAGCAACAGTAGTTTGCCCAGGGACCAGAGGAGGATCTGATGTGGCAGTCTGTACAGAGGGTGCGACCTCAGACCCCCCTGGTGATTTATGTAAGAGACCACCGACAAATTGTCTGTACGAATAAAAACATAATGGCCTGGGAGGAAGTACCTCAAAGTATGAAATACAGCCAACATCTCCAGGCCTGTGCAAGTTCCATTTGTGAGCCACCCGATTTAAGATGCCATGCCGCCTCAGCAGACGAGGGTCTGGACCACAAGGAATGCGAAACTGGCCCGCCTCATGAAACAAATCAAGACAGAGAGCTCCCAGGCAGAGAACACAAAACTCGTATCCCCACCTGGGATGAATCTGGGGCATGGAGGCACACACTGTTTGTATAGCTCACTCGCCATATTCCTTATCTTCTTCTTTGACAAACAACACCAAATAGGACATACAACAGTAAATGACAGTTCCACACACAGAGAGAGCTTGCTGAAGAACAGAAGCTGATGCTGTTATGTGCCGGCTTACCTTTGTAGCTTCCGTGGTGCGCTGTCTCACGCTATGTCAAAACGCAATGCCAATCAGGTTTGGACTAGTTTCACACGTGCTTCAGACACTGTCATGCTGGAGGCGTTCCTCAAAGTGTCGTCATTCGATGAAGCACGAGTTCCCTCAAAAGGGAACATTGAGTTTAGTCACATTATGTATTACACCAAGAATGGACAAACAAATCCACAAGAACCAAAAAGCAAAGCCCTAAACTCTTCACTGGAGACTATTATGAGTTATAACATGAAAGTGAGCAGAAACACAAATATATCCACCTTTATTTTTCACAACAGCCACTTGTAAATTCAATGTGTCTGGCTTTCTGTGTCTTCTGCTTCCAGTATTTTTTTTACGTGACTACAAAGAAATTGGCAGCCCAACTCATTATCTATACATGTCAGAGAGGAATGGGATTATGAAATTAAATGAATTTTAGTAGGGCATAGTTTGACATAATTCTGAGTTCTGGCTGGCCTGACCAACTGAATTTCTAATTCATCTGAACTATTTGTTCATTTTTAGCTTCCCAAATTATTTTAGTCACATGTACCTAATGGCATTAGTAAGACATGGACTACACACACACGCACACACACAGTTAAAAATGATGATGCATTGAGATTTTTGAGTTCTCTCAGTAAAATGGCCATTCAGCAGCAACGTTAAAGCAGTTTTACCATTTTGTATCCCATAGCCATTTTGTATCCACATATCAAAAAATAAATATGTTTATCTGTCTACTGCCCTGTCTAAAGCCCTGTCTACTGGTTAAAATATATTTTTTAAATATACAGTTTTTTGCTGTACCGCATCCCCACAATCAAGCTTTAATGTATTTGCTTGTCTTGCATTACTGCTTTCCCTAGTGCACAAAAAAGGGTATTAATTCCACCTTCATAATCTAACTTTGTGACCTAATTAATGTTTGACCTAACAATAACTCCAAAATCATTTATCTGTTGACTTTATATATCATGTTAATCCTCTAGTCCAGCGAACAGTACCATGGAACAAAACTAAACACAAAGATATTTTAATACAGCAATAACAGACAAACCTGGTTCCTCAATCAACAGTAATTTGCAATGTAGGTGAAAATACAGATTAATCTCTTGAAAATCTTGTCTACTACATGCAAATAGTTTTGCCCTAGTCAAGACCTGCCAGTTCTGATTAAATAGATAAGAGCTATTTTTGGGACTATTTCTCAGAGTTTAACGGGAAACACAAGCCGTGCACTCTTATCTCAAACAAACCTGGAAAAGTCCTTTCAGTTTTAAAGTGTCTAATATATCCATTCTTGGCACAGACAAACTAGTCTCCCTCACGAGTCCTGCCAAGACAGCGAGATTAAAAGGGGTGCGGCGTACATGTGAAAACAGCCATGGATGACTGATTTGGTTTTTGTACCTTTTAAGCAGAACACCAAACCCCCTTTAACCCAAAAACAACAGTACATGTTGAATGATATTATGGAAAGTGTTGAGATGAAATTGTTTAAGGTTAGTTTTGGAGTGAATAATTCGATTTATTGATTTACCAATGTGTGACTCCTTCAACTCAACTTGTTCAAGAAGCCCAAATGAACTTCAAAGCATATAAGGCACAATTCACTTTTGCTGTATATTACTCACTGTATTGTTGTGAAATAGAGAAAATAAGGTGCCCATTAATACTGCATTGATCTTGCTTTGGCTCATTGAACTTGTCTGCATAGTCTGCATAGCTTTGCGTTTTGAATCTCTATTTACTATCATTCCTTGTTGTTTATATCGCTAAATATATTGTACTCATCAACCAGATATATGATATTATCTAATTTTTAGGGCTGTCAAAAGATTAATCGCGATTAATCGCATCCAAAATAAAAGTTTGTGTTTACATAATATATGTGTGTGTACTGTGTATAATTATTTTGTATATATAAATACACACACATGCATGTATATATTTAAGAAATATTTGCATACACATACTGTATATATATTTATATAGTTTATATTATATATAAATATAATTTTTTATATATATATAAATAACACATTTTTCTTAAATATATATGCATGTGTGTGTATTTATATATACAAATTTAATTATACACAGTACACACACATATATTATTAAAAACAAACTTTTATTTTGGATGCGATTAATCGCGATTAATCTTTTGACAGCCCTACTTATTTTGTCTGTCACATTGATCTGACTTCGCTATCTTTAATCTAAATCATTATCGCTCGCAAAATGCGCTAGCCTTCTGCTAGCCTGTTAATCTGCCATCTGTGTTTTCCATCTTTTTTTTCTCTCGCGCGCTCATGCCTTTTCGAGTCCATCAAACAACTGTGGTGAGTAGGGTCAGTCAACAAACACGGTGAGTAATGTTTTCTCCTGTTATTGTCACTTGCACTTCATGTCACATGTATAGTATAGCCTTCTCTGTCAGCTCCGAGGGCTTTTCATGTGATAAATGTAGGGAGATAGTCAGGCTGACGGAGAAGATTTCAGAACTAGAGATACGCATCCAAACTTTAATCAAGGATAGTAAGAGTGCAAAAGCCTTTAGATACTGCTTTGGATGCGACTAGCTTAGTGAACTCTGTACATTGTTCGGTTCCGGCTGTAGAGCCCGTGCAGCAGGGCAATTTGGTGACCGTGAGACGCTGTAGTTGTGGGACAAAACACCGCTCTTCCGTTCAGATAACAACATTAAACAGGTTCTCTCCACTCAGTGAAGTGTCACGGGTGACAATTATGAAGGAGGCGGAACCTTTGATTCCGGCCGGAGTTTCCTATGGGGAGCTTTTCCAGTGTGGGACCCGCGAAAGACTCCGGTTCTGGGTACACCGGGCAATGACGGAGATTATTATGAAAGATTGAGAACAGGTGCGGGAGGAGAGTAAGCGGAACAGCGATTGGAGCGCGCATTGATTGGGGGTAACATAAAAAGGTATTACATTCAAACCAAAGGGAGTTCAGCAGTCCAGCGGAGTGGAGTGGAGTCGATTCGAGCGGTGTTGGGGCAGCCAGTCTTGTGTTCCAGACACGGTAGGAGACCAGAAGCCGGGAAAAGGGCGAGTCTAACGGGCTGAGGCATAACTGAAGGGTTGGAGAGGAGAATCGACACCGATGAGAGATAAGTGATGTCTTTAACTGGATTGTGACATAACTGATGTCTCTTGGAACTAGATGGAACTTCATGTCATTTGAAATTGTCTTTTGGGAGGAGTTTATAGTTTATTGAATACCCCACGCTTCACTGCTGTTACCAATGAGACTTCATCGGCGAGTGATGGACAGGACCCCATGCCAACGCCCTATTCTGTGACTGGAGAGACTTTGCAGTGCTGTACATTGATATATTCACGTGTGATTATTTGTGTGGGTTGCAGTGAAACACGAGTGTGGGAGTGCATCGCTAAAGCATTGGTGGTTCCAGTTCGCCGACGTGCCATCCTCTCTGTTGTAATCAGAACCAGTTAAGCTGTGGAATCCTTACCTCTTCTCTCTCCGTCTGAGCCCTGTGAAGAACCAGTTAAGCTGTGGAATCCTTACCTCCTCTCTCTCCGTCTGAGCCCTGTGGAGAACCAGTTAAGCTGTGGAATCCTTACCTCCTCTCTCTCCGTCTGAGCCCCGTGAGAAACAGTTAAGCTGGGGAATACTTACCTCCTTTCTCTCCGTCTGAGCCCTGTGAAGAAACAGTTAAGCTGTGGAACACTTATCTTCTCTCTCTCCGTCTGAGTCCTGTGAAGAGTCTGCAAAAGCCGTGAGTTATACGTACTTTCCTCTCCGTCTGTGTCCAGTGCAGAGCCCACTAAAGCTGTGAAGTATATGTACCCTCCTCTCCGTCTGAGTCCTGTGAAGAGTCTGCAAAAGCTGTGAGTTATACGTACTTTCCTCTCTGTCTGAGTCCAGTGCAGAGCCCGCTAAAGCTGTGAAGTATACTCACCTCCATTCTCTCCGTCTGAGTCCAGTGAAGAGCCCGCTAAAGCTGTGAAGTATACTCACCTCCATTCTCTGTCGGAGTCCAGTGAAGAGCCTGTTAAGGCCGTGAAGTATATGTACCTGTCTCTCCGTCTGAGCCCAGTGAAGAGCCTGCTAAAACTGCGAAGTATACATATTCTCGCTGTCTGAGTCTAGTGAAGAACACGCTAAAGCTGCGAAACATATCTGCCTCTTCCTCCATTCGAATCCTGTTGAGACGAACATCGAAGCTACTACAGTAATTGTTTTAAAGAGATGTTTTAATTAAATAAAGAGACTTTTGTACTTACCTTTGGTTGTCCTGTCTGCTGCGTCCTGCGGTGTAGCTCCTCACGGTGGTGTGTGAGTCAGGGGTGACGGCCGGTCATTAAGAGCCCACCCCGACCTGTGACAGAAGCACCCACTGAGAATCCTGTTGAAAGTGTCCTAGTTATTGGCGATTCTATTACACGGAACGTGAAAATAGAGACACCAGCCACCATAGTCACATGTTTGCCGTGAGCCAGACCACCTGACACCAAAGCAAATTCAAAAGTGCTGGCTAATGTTAATCGTAAATTCTCTAAGATTATTATTATCGTAGATCACTAAAATTAGTGCTTTGGGTGCTCGAGCTCCTGCCCTATTTCAAAATTAATCAAAAGTGCCCTTCTCAAATATCAATGATAATATTGTGGTCAATAAAACAAAATGCATTTGATTATATTTTACATGACAATGTGTATAAAACTAAAGTAGCCTAAATTCACGTTTATTTTTACGTTTCTGTCAGTCTGAGGTGTCATTGCTATGGGTTAATAAAAGGGTATAAATTGCATCAAGTTGCTTGTGTCTTGCTTCGGTCTTGACTGAAGAGGTCAGTCTCCGTTTACAAGGGAGTAGTGTGTGTGGACGGCAGGCGTAACCGTAGCAAAAGTTATGCATTTTAAAATGAAAATGCACTAGTGTAAACGTAGGTATCCCACAGTCTGCTCGGGAACCGATGCTCTCGAGCCAATTATGGTTCTTTCAGTGAGTATATGGCTTGACGATTTTTCAACCAAACAATTTTTAAACTTTTTTTTTTCAATAATAAAAGGTAGTGTGTCGATTCAATTAAAAATCCACATATCACATATTTAAAAATATTACATAATTCATTGAAGCCTGTTTGTCATGTATAATACACCAATCGTCATCTGGCACAACAAGTTAAAATTTCATTGGACAATGTGAAGTGGAGCGGTAATTTTCCGGTCATTTATAAATAAATCGTTTGAAAATTACATGGACAGACGAATTTACATTTATGAAGCAATCTGAATCTGCGTCGTTGAACTAATTAATGTTAATGGACTACAAAGCACTGCACAAAACCAGCACCAAAAGTGGCATTAATGGTAAGTATAGTATTCAAGTCACTTGTATTTAGTCTATATTGATACACCGTTTGCCATTTGATGAAACTATCATAGTTTGTTAAATGAAGCCCAGGCCTACAGGCCTATTATGTGAAGTGTAGGCTGACAACAACACGTGAAATGGTGACTTTATTATTTTAACATTTTTAATAATTTTGCAGCAATAGTATAATAGCACAGTAACGTTACTACTGGTCAAAAATTTGCACACACATTACTATTATTTTTTTTAAAAGTCCCTTATGCACATCAAGCCTGCATTTATTTGATCAAAAATACAGAAAAAAAAAATTACAATTTAAAATGATGGTTTTCTTTTTTAATACTTGTTTATATAATTTATTTCTGTGATGCAAATCATATATATATATATATGAAGAGTTCATAAGTGCCATCTGAAATTTTCTTCTAGAATGATCATAATGATCATAGGAACTGTAAAATAGCACCAGGGAACGTTTGCACCGGAATATGCCTCCTCTTTTCGCTGAACCACCCCTGGGAGCGCAAGTTCATTCCCTGATTTACCGACGTGTGTCTGTCGGGGGAAAAGTCCTCTGTGCGTCGGGTGCAAAATAGGAATGATACATGCGTCGGTGTACGAAGTCAATTGCGCTGGGTGCAAGATAGGGCCCATGGTCTTACAGCTCAAACATGACAATCTGGGGCTCAGGTCAGGAAGCAGACAGACTGGCTAAACCGACCTTCTGCTAGCTGTCTCACGTCACTGAGGTCAGATAAATCCCATCACATAGAGAATCTTTCACCTATATATCATCACATAGAGACAGTGTCTGTTCCCCGAACTAGGAAATACAAAAAACTCCCGAACCCATTTAAGGGTAAAAATTTGATGTTCAACAAATAAAAAACAAATATAATGCAGCTGAACAAATGATACAGCTTGGGTTGCTGAATATTCAATCCCTTTCTTCAAAAGCACTTATTGTTGATGATATGATTACAGACCATAACCTAGATGTGCTGTGTTTGACAGAAACTTGGGTAAAACCAGACAATTACATTACTTTAAATGAGTCCAACCCGCAAGATTACTGCTATAAACACGAGGCTCGGTTAAAAGTAAAAGGGGGAGGTATTGCTGTAATTTATAGCAATATCTTCAGTATTACTCAGAAGTCTAGTTTCAAATATAATTATTTTAAAGTGATGGTGCTTTCTGTAACGTTATCTAGCGTAAGTGATAAATCCCGTTTAACATTTGTGCTGGCTACTCTATACAGGCCTCCAGTGCACCATACAGATTTTATCAAAGAATTTGCTGATTTTCTATCAGAGTTAGTACTGGCTGCAGATAAAGTCCTAATTGTTGGTGATTTTAATATGTAGATAATGAAAAAGACGCATTGGGATTAGCATTTACAGACATTCTAAACTCTATTGGAGTTACACAACACGTGTCAGGACCTACTCGTTGACGTAATCATACTTTAGATCTAATATTGTAACATGGAATCAATGTTGATGCCATTGAAATTCTCCAGCAGAGCGATGACATCTCAGATCATTATTTAATCTCATGTATACTTAATTTAGCCAAGGTTGCAAAGCCGACTCTGTGTTATAAATATGGTAGAACTATCACTTCTGCCACTAAAGATTGCTTTATAAATAATCTTCCTGATCAGTTTCATCTCGTCAGCATCCCAGATAGCTTAGAAGAACTCGATGTTGCAATAGAAATGATTGTCTCTCTTTTCCAGCACTTTAGACACAGTTGCTCCATTGTGCTTAAAGAAGATTAAAGGAAATAATCCAATACCATGGTACAACAAGCACACTCGGGCCCTTAAGAGAGCAGCCAGAAAAATGGAGCATAGCTTGAAGAAAACAAAATTAGAAGTTTTTCGCATTTTGTGGAGAGAGAGCACGATTGCGTACAGAAAGGCCTTAAAAACTGCTAGATCTGCTTATTTTTCAACACTCTTTGAAGAAAACAAACACAACCCTAGGTATTTATTTGAAACAGTGGCTAAATGAATGAAAAATAAAGCTTAAATACCGGACGTTTCCAAACAGCACAGCAGTAATGACTTTATTAACTTCTTTACTTACAAGATTGATAAGAGAGAGAAAATTATAATTAGAGAGAAAATTATAACTATGCAACCGTCTACTACAGTATTGCATCAGACAGTGCATTGTAGTGTCCCTGAGGAAAAAATTTATTCATTCATTGCTATAGGAGAGGAAGAATTGTCTTAACTCATTAAATCATCTAAATCAACAACATGTATGTTAGACCCTACACCGACTAAGCTATTGAAAGAGATGCTTCCATCGGTCATAGATCCTCTTCTTAATATCATTAATTAATCTTTGTCACTAGGATATATACCGAAAACTTTTAAGCTGGCTATTATTAAACCTCTTATTAAAAAAACGCAACTTGATCCTAGAGAATTAGTCAATTACAGGCCGATCTCGAATCTACCTTTTCTGTCAAAATTAATAGAAAAGGCAGTATCCGGGGGGGCGCTCATGCGCAGTGATGGAGTAGACGTGTTTTTGGAATGCTCCGTGACATCTTCTTAATTTTACTTTCATATTATTGCACTTTATTTTACGCTGACTTGCCCTTAAAACTGTGCTGTAACCTGTCGCAAGTCGTTTTATGCCAACATGCCTAGGAAAGACGATAGTCAGAGGGATACAGCCAAGATGAGTCCGTCGGCCGCCAGCAACGATGCGATATTAACTGGTATTGCTAGCCATGGGGCTGAGCTCGCGAAAATCACCTCTCTCGTGGATGGCTTAAAGAAATCTCTAGAGGACCGCCTCGACGCAATCGAAGCGACGCTAACTTCGCTTCAGAAAAAAAAACATGAAACTGAGTGCCGCTTTGATGATTTCGATGAAGCTTTGTCAGCTAACAACAGCCGCGTGACAGCCCTGGAAGCTACGTGCAAAGAGCTGCAGGTGGCTAACGGTCTCCTCAAGGCGAAAGTGAACTACTTGGAGGGCCGCTCCCGCAGACTCAATGTCAGGATTGTGGGCATTAAAGAAGGGGAAGAGAAAAGCAGCCCTACTGACTTTGTTTCTAAGCTGATCCCAGAGTTACTCAGCCAAGACAACTTTAGCAGACCTGTGAAAATAGACCGAAGACTCAACCTAACGAGCGGCCCCGGATCATCATTGCAAAGGTCCACCACGATCGGGACGTGTTCGACATACTGCGACTCAGCCGTCAACAAGCACCCCTGCACTATCACGGTGAGAGAGTCTCCATTTTCCCTGACTACACGGCGGAGGTCTCGGCACAGCGGCAAGCCTATATAAGCGTGAGGAAGCGGCTGACCGAAGCTGGTGCTAAATGTTCCCTACGTTTTCCAGCCAAGCTCCATGTCGACTACAACAACACTACGAAGATGTTTGTGTCTCCAGCTGATGCTGAACGGTTTGCCAAATCTTTAGACCCAGCGAATGACTCTTAAACATAAGTCAAACTCCTATATTATGTTACTATCTTTGTGTATCGTAATGTGTATATATATATATATATATATATATATATATATATATATATATATATATATATATATATATATAACTATATGCAATGTCATATATACATTTATATATATATATATGTATGTATATATATATTTATTTTTTCGGACTGGATATTTTCCTATTCTTCGTTTTGATAAAGGTTCAAGTCTAACTTTTACTTTCAGTTGGTCGTTGTTGCAGCATATAGTAACGTTATGTGTTTAAATAGCGTTTCACACAGTGTGCGTTTTCGGGTACACAAACCTACAACTGGGACAATTTCATTTTTCATTTATTTTTATTTTTTCTCGGTTTGCATTAACAGTGATTGATACTCCCAGTTATGTGTAGTAATTTATGCATTTACCTTTCCATTTATGCACACACTTCCCTGTGGTTTTTCTCCTTATTTTCTTAAGTATGATATTTTATATGCTGCACTGTTTATATCAGCGTGTGTTCTGAATATCGCTGACTGAGTACTTCTTGTGGGTGCAATTTAAACATTTGTTAATGTATTGGAGATGTGTACGGGGCCCCGTGGTAAGTGGGCTTTTCTGTGGGTAGTTTGGCCAGCTCTGTTACCCGGCAGCCTCCTTGTTAGCTAGTGGGATGTACCGCTTAGTTCTTTTAGCGGGTTTGGGTTCTGTGGGTTTTTTATTTGCTTTCCTTCCTCTATTTTTTAAAAAAAAATTATTTATTTTTTTATTCTTTGTTTTGCCAGCCCTTTGTATGCCACGTGTCAAATTTTATTTTATGTTCCTCCACATAGATCTATGTCATTCACTCACTTAAGTCAAGGATGAGTCACATCACTTTTACTACTTGGAATTGTAGGGGTATGGGCAGGGCTATTAAACGTGGCAAAGTATTCTCACATTTGAAGTCCCTATCATCTGATATTGTATTTTTGCAGGAGACCCATATCCAACCTTCAGAGCAGAGGCGCTTAATATCTGCGTGGGTGTCACAGGTGTATCAGTCCACCTTTTCCTCCAAGGCGAGGGGGGTTGCCATTCTTGTTAGCAGAACCATCCCATTTGTTTTCAAATCGCAGACTACCGATCCAGGTGGGAGGTTCATACTTGTCACGGGTACGGTTAACTCAGTCCCTTTAGTTCTCTTAAACATTTATGCCCCAAATTTCGATAACCCCGATTTTTTCTGTAAAATATTCAACCTTGTCTCAGAATATAATAATTTCAACATAATTATCGGCGGCGACTTTAATTGTTATTTCGATCCAATATTGGATAGGTCCTCCTCATCCGTGGCCCCATTATTGAAATCGGTCTCTGTTCTCAATAACCTTGCCAATTCTCTGGATTTGGTTGACATATGGAGGCACCAACACCCCTTAGAAAAGAAATTTTCTTTTTTCTCCTCCATGCATGGCAGTTTCACTAGAATTGATTATATGCTGGTTGACTCCAGACTTATTTCAAATGTAATAAGCTCAACTTACCATAGTATCTTAATCTCTGACCATGCGCCCCTTTCATTGGTGATTGACTTCAAACTTTATGCCCCTCAATACAGCTGGAAATTCAACCCCTCTCTATATTTAGATGACACGTTCAGTGGCTATATATCAACCAAGATTGCTGATTTTATGCTCAATAATGATAATGGTGCTGTCTCAGATTCTACTTTGTGGGAGTCGTTTAAAGCCGTGTTAAGAGGGCACATCATCTCGTATCAGTCTTCTCGCAAAAGAGCGAGGCTCAAGCGTCGCACTGATATTGAGGCTGAACTAGCTAAACTGGAGGAGGATTATCAAAACTCAGGTTCTGAAGATACACTTAGCTCTATTTTGAAAGTGAAATATGAATACAACCATATTCTGGGCGAACAGGTTGGGAACTATATTCGTAAACTAAAACAGAAGCACTTTGAGCTGGGTGAGAAGGCTGATAAATTGCTCGCTAGGCAACTGAAGGGCGTCATATATGATAGAGCGATACATAAAATTTCCTCCTCCATAGGTCAGCTATTAACTGATCACAAGCAGATTAACGACAGATTTTTTATTTTTTATAGAAATTTTTACAGCCAGTTATATATTTCTAGATCTACTGCCACGGATACAGATATTACCAATTTTCTCCATACTTTAGACATTCCAGTCCTTTCTGAGTCTGCAAGACTCAAATTGGAGTCTGAATTTACAATGGAGGAGATCAGATATGCAATTCGTTCTTTTCCCGGTGGCATCCCGTAATTTTACAAGACGCACATTGACGTTATCGCCCCCCTCCTGCTTCGGATGGTCAATTGCTCTGTGAAAAAGGGTATTTTCCCTCATACTCTTTACGACGCTCATATCTGTGTCCTATTAAAAAAGGACAGAGACGAAACAAATGTCTCTTCGTATCGTCCCCTATCTCTGCTCAACTCTGACCAAAAAATTATAGCTAAAGTCCTGTCCAACCGGCTAAAAAAATATATTGGAACTTTGATTCATCCTGATCAATCAGGTTTCATCCCCGATAGATTTTCCTTCTCAAACACGAGGTGTTTGCTTAATTTAATGTATTCAACTAAATTGCCCCACTCTGCTGTGATCTCTCTTGATGCCCAGCAGGCCTTTAATCAGGTGGAGTGGAAATACATGTTCGCGGCTCTTGAAAAATTTGGGTTTGGGTCAAAATTTATGCATATATTAAAAATGCTGTATGCTGGTCCCCAATCTTCGGTTCTAACCAACCACGAAATTTCTCCACCGTTCCCTTTACACCGCGGTACCAGGCAGGGCTGCTGCCTCTCTCCAATGCTTTTTGCTTTAGCTCTTGAGCCACTGGCCATAGCCATTAGAGCCAACCCCCAAGTCTCCGGTATAAGTTGCGGCACATCCGAGTGCACCATCGGTCTATACGCAGATGATATAATTCTGACCCTTTCAGATGTAAAAGCATCCCTTTCACCCCTTCTTAATATGATAGAGGGCTTTGGACGACTCTCTGGATTTACTATAAACTGGGAGAAATCTGTTTTTATGCCTCTATCTAATGGTCTTGACTCCAGTTTTCTTCATAATCTGCCCTTCAAAGTCTCCCATGAACATTTTTCCTACCTGGGGATTAACATCCCCAGAAATCCTAAACTTCTTTTTAAACTTAATTATATGGATCTGATTGGCAAGCTCAAGAGTATGATAGATAAGTGGAAACTTCTCCCCCTCTCATTGATTGGCCGTGTCAACATTGTTAAAATGGTCGTGCTCCCAAAATTTACTTATTTATTTCAGAATGTACCTATCTTCCTCACTACTTCCTTTTTCAAGACGTTAGATTCTATTATTATGCCCTTCATCTGGGCCTCCCACCCGTATTTCAAAGGCCCATTTACAGAAATCTACGGAGGAGGGTGGTTTAGGTCTGCCTGTCTTTCGGCATTACTACTGGGCCTGTAACGCCAGAGCATGGGTTTTCTGGAATCAGTTCACGGCTGGGGGGTCAGAGGGGAGCACTCCCGGCCCTAGATGGCCTGAGATCGAGCTTAGTAATGCTGTGTCACTTACTGGTGCTTCCTTGTCAGCCATTCTATTCTCAAATCCTGATATTAAAATTAAATCACTATGGAATAATTTTTTACTCTGTAACTCGATTAAAATTTTAAAGCAAATCAAGGCAATTCTGAACCTCCCAGGAAAATCAATTCACGCCCCCATATGTCAGAACCCCTGTTTCAAGCCTGGTTTGATGGATGCAGTTTTTATGCAATGGTCAAATAAAGGTTTAACTACTATCAGAGATCTCTACATTGATAATCATTTTGCATCTTTTGCCCAACTCCAGGCTAAGTTCAAACTCCCTACTAATCAATTTTTTCGGTATCTACAAATTAGGAATTTTGTCAAGCCTGCTTCTCTTGATGCGAGTCCCATGCAACATAATTTTTTTGATATTATGACCAGCCTTCCCACCTCCAAACATTTGATCTCTCGGTTTGTTAATCTCTTCGTTGTGGCAACCCCCTCTCTCCATATTAAAGAGGCGTGGATCAATGACACCGGCAAAACTATATCTGATGAGCTATGGGCGATAGGTTTAAACAGGATAAAATCATGCTCTATTAATGCTCGACTTCAGCTTATTCAGTTTAAAGTAGTTCACAGGTTGCACTATTCCAAGACTAGACTGAACACATTTTTTCCTGCTGTTTCCCCCACTTGTGATAAATGCAAATCAGCTGATGGAACTCTTGGACATCTTTTCTGGTCCTGCCCTAAGCTCACAAGATTATGGGTTGACATTTTCAGTTTCTACAGTGATGTTTATAATAGACAACTAGTCCCTGACTGTCTCTTAGTGATATTGGGCTGCTCCAACGATTCTTTGGCTCTTCCATCCGCTTTACAACAAGCCCTCATGTTTGGCATTACCATTGCAAAACGAGTTATCCTAAAGGAATGGAAGTCAGCTTCCCCCCCTTGCTTCAAGAGGTGGCTTAATGACATGGTTTCCTGTTTACACCTTGAAGAAATTCGGTTTTCTATGTCTAACTCTATAGATAATTTTAAGAGGATCTGGGGCCCTTTCATAGAGTACATCAGGAAGGATAGACCAGTGGTTCCCAAACTTTTTGAAAGCATGGCACCCCTTTGTAGTGTTTTTTTTTTTTCCACGGCACCCTAACCCAATTAAACTAAACAAACATATGTACATACATATATTTATATGTATTTTTATTTTATTTTTATTTTGTTTTGACTTTTTGTTTTCAAATTCAGTTTAGTTTTAATTAGTTTTTAAAGTGGGTTTGCTAGTTTAGTTTAGTTTTTAGTTTTTGAAAATGCTTAGTTTTCGTTTAGTTTTTATTAGTTTTAGTGTTAGTTTTAGTCTTTTTTTTTTTTGTGTGTAATTTGGGCTATTTGTCAGGGGCAAGATTCAAAAAGACATAATGACTTAACATTATTTAATATTTGAATCACAGCTTATAGTGTTTTGACATCGACAACCACAACCAAAAAGTGCATTTTTCCTCAAACTTGCGACTAGTTAACTTTCTAAAGAAGGCGCAATCGCTTCTCGGGTCGACAATAACACACTGCCAAAATTATATTCAGAATTTAAAATATTTTTATACCACTTTTTAATGTGTGATTGTGTAAAGGTGTTCACGAGATAGAGATACCAACCTTCCGCGAACTTGCTTTCAACGTCGAACGAACACTCGTTCTCATGGAGACGCGGTGTGCACGGAGGGGAGGGGCTGTGTATGTGTGTGTGTGTGTGTGTGTGTGTGTGTGTGTGTGTGTGTGCGCGCGCGCGCGCATGTGAGAGACACATGAGTGACAGAGAGACGGAGGGAGAGCAGGGAAAGGAAATGCAGCTGAACGAATACGCTGCGTGTTTTAAATAGCGTTTTTTCCCACCTAGTTTTCGTTTTTTCGTTCGTTTTCGTTAACGATTATAACCTTGGAGGTTATTATATGGTACGATAGATATTTTAGGCTGTTTAAATTGGAAAATAAAGCTGAGATTCTGCGGCACCCCTAGCCAGTTGTCACGGCACCCACTTTGGGAACCACTGCGATAGACCACAAACCGGGACTTAAATGCATTGTTTTTATTTATTTATTTTTATTATTTTTATCTTTACTGAAACTTTGACACTCCCCACTGGCTCAGGCCTCCTTGATTTATGGATGTTTTGGGAGATCTGTTCAGTGAATGGACACGTATATTTGTAATTTTTCCTTTTTATATAATGTGTAAATGCTGGCTGTTTGTGTTTCTTTTTCGTTTTCTTTGTGCCATATTTGTCTGATTTACTGCCTTTTCTTTTCTTTCTGTTTTTTGTTGTTGTTTTGTTTATTTGTATTTTGTATGTAAAAAATCTGCATAAATAAAATGTACAAAAAAAAAAAAAAGAAAAGGCAGTATCCTCACAACTATGTTCCATTTTTGGAAAGAAATGGAATCTGCAAGGATTTCCAGTCAGGATTGAGACCGTACCATAGTACTGAGACAGCTCTCATTAGAGTTACAAATGATTTGCTATTATCATCCGATCATGGTTGTATCTCTCTATTAGTGTTACTCGATCTTAGTGCTGCATTTGATGCCATCGACCACAACATTCTTTTGAATAGACTCGAAAATTATGTTGGCATTAGTGGAATTGCGCCAGCATGGTAAAAATAATACTTATCTGACCGTTATCAGTTTGTTGCAGTAAATGAAGAGACGTCATATCGATCAAAAGTTCAGTATGGAGTAACACAAGGCTCAGTACTAGGACCGTTGCTGTTCACCCTGTTCATGCTACCCTTGGGAGATATCATTAGGAAGCATGGTATTAGTTTTCACTGTTATGCCACTGATACTCAGCTCTAGATTTCTATGTGCCCCGACAAAACGGAATTAACAGAATGCATAGCTGATATAAAAAATTGGATGACTAGTAATTTCCTACTACTTAATTCTGAAAAAACAGAGTTTCTAATTATTGGGCAAAAAACCTCTGCATGTACAGTATTAACCCAGAATACTGTCTAACAATTGATGGCTGCTCTTTCAAGTCTTCGTCATCGGTTAGGAACCTGGGTGTGCTCTTTGATACCAATCTTTCATTTGAAAGCCACGTTATCTGTAAAACTGCATTCTTCCATCTTAAAAATATATCTAAATTACAATATATGCTTTCAATGAAAAATGCGGAACAGTTAGTTCATGCGTTCATGACCTCAAGGCTAGATTATTGTATTGCTCTAGTAGGTGGTTGCCCTGCATGCTTAATAAACAAAGTCCAGTTGGTCCAAAACACAGCAGCTAGAGTTCAAACTAGAACGTCTCGGTTACGTATGTAACCCTCGTTCCCTGAAGGAGGGAACGGAGATGTAGTCGACGTGTCGACTGATTGGGATCATGCTAGGGAGCCTGTCATCTTCGAGTATTGTAAAAACAAGCCAATGGACATTGGCGTGTGTGAATCGCATCACACGCCCCGCCCCGCAGCAAGGGTATAAATACGGCACCAGTTGTTTTTTGCTGAGGAGCCGAGGGGATCCCGGTCAGCGGTGGTACAGCAATAGTGGCTTGGGGACTATGTGTCGACTGATTGGGATCCCTACTAAAACGGCACTAGTGCTGCCACCTTCCAGTGCCTAGACAAAAGCCTCATAATCTTACGCACTTACGAATATGACAGGGCTTAGGCCAGGAAAGTCACTGCCGTTCCACAGGACCACTGGGAGAAACTTTCGTTGGAAGGTCTACGCTGCGGAAGCCACATCCTGCCTGAAGGAGGTAACATGTGGAGAACACATATGGACTGAGCGAACTTAGCGGGCAGTACAACATAAGGCATGTCACTGAGGTGGCTCCAGCCAATAATAGGGGGGAGACGCAACCGGTCAGTGACGGCAGAGCAGGCTCTTCCAAGGGAAGAAACGGGCTCGCCGCAGGGAGTCAACCCATATGTGGGAAGAATACACATATGTGACCCTGGACCACAAAAAATACATTTTCATTTATGCATAAGCTTTCCATTGATGTATGTTTTTTTAGGACAGGACAATATTTGGTACAAAAAAATCGAAATATTGAGAAAATCGCCTTTAAGTTCGCGATTGTGCTGCATTCACTCACTAAAATAAATGTTTTATATATTTATGGTAGAAAATGTACAAAATATCTTCATGGAACATGATCTTTACTTAATATCCTAATGCTTTTTGGCATAAAAGAAAAATCGATAATTTTGACCGATACAATATAATGTTGGCTATTGCCACAAATATACCTGTGTGACTGAAGACTGGTTTTGTGATCCAGGGTCACATATGGTATCACCGTAGGGATCACAACATATCATATGGTCCCCACCTAACACAAGTTACACAAGCATACAAGTGATAGGTCTAGTATCGGACGCTCCGCCATGTCCAACACCGACGGGGTGAGGAGGAACTCAACAGGGTTCAGAAGAGGGAACTCAACTGGAGCAAAAAGGCGCACTTATCCAGTCCATAGGAGGGGAATGGCGCAGCAAGCCGACACTACAAACCGGGCTAAGATGAAGCTGGCTTCGTGTGAAGGGAGCCCACGAAGCAACCGGCTTGACACATAGGCTAATTTATTAGCGAATGTGCTGGTGTCGCCCAGCCCACAACTCTTAATCTGTCAGCGAGGCACTCCTGTCAAGACCCAGGAAGGAGCTACACTCTCTCTATGGAGGAGCTCACTACCCAGGTGGGCATGTGCACCTTGGGAATTCACCAAGATGATGGCCACACTAATCTTAGTGGGCCAACCTCTGCATGGAAACCGCCTTCCCTTCTGCTGGTTTCCGAGACAGACAAGAGCTGAAGAGGTCCTGAGACTTTGCTTTCTGTCCTATATAACCGCACAGCGGGAGGAACAGAGAAAAGTCAGGGCTGGGTCTGCCTCCTCGAGGACAGTGCTTGCAGGCTCACCACCTGGTCCCATTTGAAGGGACGAGGTAGGAACCTTGGGCACATATCCAGGCCTCTATACCTTCTTAATAGAGCAAGCAAGTAGGAGAACTGTTTCTTTAAAAACAGATTTTTAACTCAACTACCTGTTGTACTCAAGGGAGGTCTCAGAGTGCAGTAGCACTGGAGATAGGTCCCAAGAAGGTATAGAGGGGGCTTAAAGAATATTTCCTTTTTCCTACTTGCACCGCTCAGGAACCTGACGATCAAGTCATACTTCCTATATCTCAACTGCATCCTCTACTGAGAAGAACACAACTACGAACAGGTTCTACTTCAGATCGAAAGCAAGCCTCATTCTTTTTAGAGGGAGCTCTCGCTGAAGTAATAGTATCTAAGCTCTTTCAGAGGTAGATAGCTGAACCAGCACAACAGAACCTGGATTTCTCTGGTTCGGTGCGGGTGCCAACGGTGCCCCATCCCTGAGAAGTTTCAGAGGAATGAGTCAGGAAGGCTGTCTAGGGAATGAGGTTCTAGTTGGGCCATTATGGTTCAACTAAAGAACCTGCTCCTCTTACCTAACTTAACACTGTGATGTGCAAGAGGTCTCTGGGGATTTAACACACTTTGCGTAGACCCTGCCTGTCTCTGTGTTTAAGAGAGTAAACAACCAGCAAGGGAACAAATCAGAGCTGCAACAGATGTAACTGTGCGACCACGAAGATATCTGGACAGCTGGAACGCCTGGGGATGGAGTCTCCACTCTTTTCGGCAACAGGCTGTCGCGAGGCCACCTGGACGGCATGACCCATAGGAGGAGGTGGCGGGCAAGTTGTGACATGCGAGGGAAGCATATGAGCAACAGTCGCTGTACTGAGCAGTGCATCTTGCTGAGCAGAGGCATCAAGCAAGGAAACTGCCACAACTCGAGGCAATTGAATGCCAATGCAGTGTGAGGTAAGCCCAGGCCCTCCTTACTGCATGCCCGTTATACATGGCCCCTGAGCTAGTGTTTAATAGACACTCGTTCTAGGAGCGATTAGCCCAGAGAAACAAAAGGTCTAAACACTGCTGAGAGTTTGGCAGCATACCAGGTGATGTTAACACACGGAGCGTGCTGCTCTGCCACAGCCACCTAGGAACTTGGTCATGAAGTCAGTGCTGAAGCGGTCATCATATGGAGGAAACCGTTTATATGCGGCTGCATCTCACATATGCCCCAGGAGCCTCTGAAGTTTATTCAGTAGGACCCTTTCTCACCTCTAAGCACCGACCAGACACATTTCAATTGAGAAATGTGTAAACCAAGTTCACCTCTGTACTGGAAAAAAGCTACTCAGTCCATAGACGATTACTCCTTTCCAGTTGACCTGAAACCCAACTGGCTATGTAGCACTCGAAGGGAGGGACTTGTACAGAGACTTCGACCCCTCAACGCAAGACACAGGATGACCCGTGTTTGCGGAGGAGTGGATATCTGAAGTACGTGTCCTTCAGGCCCCACGCTGCAGACCATTCATAGGGATGGGCATTAGTAATGTGTACTGTGTAGTTACTTGAACGGAGTCTTAGAAAAGGGCCCGAATCAAGCACACAGATCCTTAATAGCCTCACTATAGTTTGAGTTCAATGAAGAACAGGCCTCACTTAGAAGCCTATTTTCATATCGGCTGGAGGAACGGTTCAATCGCAACTTTCGCCAGTAGGAAGCGACGACCGCACACACAGCAGCACAATTCGGAACACAGATGTGTCACAAACAGCGCTGCACATGGGCAGGTGCCGGACAAACTGAATGGTCTAGCCGAGTCTGATGATACAAGAACTGGCTGAGTCGGTCGGGAGCACCTTTCAGTGCTACAACAGACCAACACAAGGGGCCCTAGGTATCAGAGACGTACTCAGAGTGAGGCAGCGGGTTAGAGACAGGGACCCAGCTCGGAAGGCCCGAAGGCGGCCCGAAGCAGGGTCCAAGTTGTAAACATGAGAAGGCGTGACCGGGTCCTCGAACGCACTCAATGCCAGCAAATGAAGCCGAGTCTGTAGGTACGGGGGAACCGCTAGATCAGCCAGGAGCACCATGTACTGCTACAACTGAGCAAAGCAGAGGAACCACGGATACCACAACCTTCAGGCAACAAACAGGGACCTAGCTCGAAAGGGCCGAAGGCGGCCCAAGACAGGGTCTGAGTGTGTAGTGCGACTCTTATCTGTCTCTAGATGACCTCAGAGAGTACGTGAGAAGGCAAAACCGGGTCCTCGAACCACACCCAACTGTTGGCTGACAAAGCAAGAGGTAGCTGAAGGTTGCAAGGCTGTACAGGGTCGCACACCAACAGTCTAAACCTCTATGGACACTTTCCATAGAAATTGCTCTTTCTTTGAAAATGTAGGTACCACTGGCTCCGCTTTATGAGAGCCAGCGGCGGAACAGACTCACACAAACAAAGACTCCTCCCGGTCCTCCACCGGGGGGAGGGAGTGGATCGATGACCATCTCCAAGAGCTCTCTAATACATCCCCGAGTGGCCCACTTCAGGAGCGCTTGCACTTACCACCTGGCTTGGCAGATCCTCAGCCTGCTCGTCGCCCCATCTGCGAGATCTGGGTGGAGGCTGCTGCGATGAGGCGGAAGCAGACGGACACCCTCGGCGACGAGCAGGCTGAGGATCTGCCCCGGGTGGATGGGTAGAGGCAGCAGCGGGCCGCCGGGGCAGGATGTGCCGGATTGCCTCCGTCTGCTTCTGGACAGCAGAGAACTGTTGGGCACATATCTTAGTCGGGGAGCCAAAGTCTCAAAAATGGGTTGAACCTGACATGGTCTGACATATTTTTTATTTGTGTTTTTTCTATTAACTTTGACCCTAAGAACCAATAATTGGAGGGTCTGCTCTGCCGGAAATATCGCGAAAAAAAATTGTGGCCATTTTAGTGTATGCACCCTTTATTTTTTATCAGAATTTTTTTTCCTCAAAGCCTCAGTGGGTTTGGTAGGCTGTCAATAAATGCATTCCAGATACACAGAACACATGTGCTGACAACATCCACTGAAAAAATAACTCTTAAAACACATTTCTACATGATTTTGCATCAATTTAATAATAATTTAATAATTTCAACATAACCCTGATCTCCCAATGGAAATGTGTCACACAAGAAATATAATACAGCAAAATGACTTTCATTATTTTATTGCCTCAGATGACAACTATTACAACTTTAATGAAAAAAAATAATTTAACATAACTTAATTAACTAGGTGCAGGTCCCTGTGAGGTGGGATAATCAGGAGGGTGGCACACTGCAGATACTGCTCTGGGGACAGACCTTCACCCTCACCACCTGAGGAGACACACACACACACACACACACACACACACACACACACACACACGGCCTGCTTACGTGTCCCTGTCTTCAAGCGCAAGTTCAATCCTTGAACATCTGTTGGGGTCCCCGGTGCAGAGACATGCAATGCCACACTTCACATTGGCTCTTGCACAGGAGCATCCTCGGGCATACATGCTTTTCTTGCAGCGGCAGTATTGGCTGTGTTTGAGTTCAGAAGGTTTTGCCTCTTTCAGCATCATGACTTAGAGGAAGACAGGAAGGTGGAAGTTTTTGGCCATTCATGGCCAAACACTTCTACCTTCCTGTCTTCCTCTAAGTCCTGAACAAAGTACAGGTTCCACACAACTGCACTCTCCTCCTCATAGACCTTTTTGGCTTTGAATGCCATGGACATTGACTTCTTTGGCTTTGCTGTGAAGTTTGAAAGTTTAATTTGGGCTACTTTCTCACTGTCTGTTCTTCTTGCTGCAGCCAGTGCCTCCAGTCCTTTTTCACGAGCACAGATCAAGTCAGCAGATGTGGCTTTGTGGCCTGTTGAAATGTTGATCAGCTCCTGTTCTTCACATGTGAAAGGATTGATCATCTGGTTGTTGATGACATCTGTTATTTTCCTTACACCTTCTGCCTCCTTTGCACCTTGGCTGTCCTTGTCCTTGTGGTGTTTGGTGTCATTTGCATCCAGGTGTGCCATAGCCTCTGTCTGCTCTGACACAGCTGTCAGAACTGGAAGAGCTTTCAAGTATTTCTCCATGGCCGCTGACTGATGCCAGTGAAGAGTTTTGTCTTGGCATCATGGTTGTAGTTTTTCTCAAGTGCCATGTCTGTCCAGACACCATTGAACCGTCCTTCTGTTTGACGTACAGTAAACGCCCCATCCTTGAATTCCCAATAGATGTTTGGAGCCAGTGTAGGCAAGCTTCTCATAGCTTCTAGGTAGTGGGGCAGGCAGGATACATACTTGTAGTGGCCAGCAGCTACAAGGTATGGTAACATCTTTTCCACTTCAGCCAGGTGTTGCTCCCACAGACGTGCACGCTCAGCATGGATGAACCGTCTAAGAATCATCACCATATCCATGTACATTAGCCATAGCTTTGTGGTAGGTGAGGTACGTGCTTCATCAAACTCAGCCATCAAACATGTCAGCTTTTTAAGTTGGACAGTTGCATCAGCACACACAGAAGTTTCCTTTTCTACATCGTCTTCTGACAGGGCATCTAGGAGTAGCTGGACATTGTTGCTAAGCACACACATGTACTCCAGGTCATTCTCTTCATCGACCAACCATCTGGCAAATGCTTCCCAGTGTAGGGCAAACTTGGCTGCATACACCATATTGTGGGCATGCAGCATTACATAGTAGTCTTTCCCACTGATGATTTTGTTTGCTGTTCCACGGAGACAGACATCAGCTTCGACCATGATGTCTTCGATTCCAGTGGACTGCATCAAATGCACAATGGCTCCAAGGAAATTCTGAGCAATATGGAAGCCACCTATGTGCAAGATAAGTTTGGCATACTTCTCTTTGTTCTTCTTTAGCAGACTCAGAACCACCTCATAGATTGCTTGATCACATGTGATGATGGCATACTCTTGACCATGTTTTCTCGACACATCCATGCAGTACTGAACAGACTGTTCAACCACATCTGGGTTTGTTGGTGACTTGGGGAAGAAGGGACCATAGCTGATCACAGTTGCAGGGATGGTATCTGGGATGAGAAATGCTTGGAATTAACTCCATGTTGAAGCAGCACAACTTGGTTTCAGGTCCTCCAATAGTACAATAGGGCAGCTATGCACTAAATGCCAGAGGATGCTCAGGTGGTCAAGAGGTTCTGCTAGACCCACAGGAAGTTTAGGCTCTGTTTCAACTCCAACCAGGGAGCGACTATTTTGACGATCTTTTAGACTGAGGTGGCTTTCCTTGGTTTGAAAAGGCTGAGAAGATTCCAGGGCTGGTTGGCGGGTTTTCAGTAGAGGTAAACTAACCATTGGTGTGTGGTCTTCATCTGGATTCTTGTACTGGAATATGATGTGTGTTGTGCCATGCAGTGTTCGTCCATCCTTTGTGTACTCTTGGAAGTCAAGGTTATTAAATGCAAACTGTGTGAATCATCCAACCTTCAGGTTCGTTGGTATGAAGGCACCATCCCTAGTTGTCTGCTCTTCAACTGCCATTGCCATTGTTGTAATATATCTCTGTGCTTCTTTGTAGCTGATGCTGTTCCCAAATCTATTTAGGAGTGACACAGTCGACTTGCTTCTGGTTTCCTTAAGGATGAGCTGTCCCAGCGTGTTTCGGTGTTGGGATCTTGGCAACTGCTTGGCAGACATCCTGGGCAAGGTTGAGAACTTGTTCTTGCTGCTTAGGACTGATTTTCACCCGGCCGTCCTCACCTAACTCTGGAGATGCATCTGTTATCATCCATGCCAGGTGGTTATACAGGTTAGAGCTCACTCTTCGGGATGCCTCCAGGTATGATATCTCTAGCTGCAGTGACGGGTCTTCAGTCATACTTCCAGGCATCTGGTGACTTCCACTGGCTTCTCTTGCTTCCTTCAGGGCCTGCTTACGTTGGTCCTGGAGCTCCTTCCGTATTCTCTTTGCAGTGTTGTAGGAAGAGCCTATGGTGTCATCTGGTGTCAACTCATCATCACTTTCTTCTTCATACTCTGCCTCTTCAGTTTTCTCTTCCTTCAACTTTGAGAGCATGCAGCCAACATTAATTTCTGCTGAGCAAATCAGGCTAGAACATTCTTTCTGTGGCACAACCATTATTTTACAATTGCCACCTACTTCATAGTGCCTTCTAAGGATTCCAATCAAGGATTGACATCTATATGAGGTAACATTGTGAACTCCATGGCTTTCCAAGTATTTACGGAATTCATCCCTCAAAGCTGTAATGAAGAATATGGCATTCTCTTTGAAAAGGGGCTCATCTATCCAAGATATGAGTTGGTTGAGTGCAGCATCATATGGAGTAGTGGCAGTACTAGTCTTTTCCTGTGAACGAAGACGCTTTGTCAGGTAGTTGGTAGGGCTGGGCGATATATCGCATGAGATTGTTATGCACATCTCGTCAGTAAAGCCGGTTCCTTGATTAGTAGTAAATCGCCATCACCTGCTTTCAGATGGAGCGGTATTTACAACACAGTGCCGTAGTTAACTGACAAGCTGAGCCATATCGCATTAATTATCGCAGGCGATACGTCCTCGATAATTAATGCGATATGGCTCAGCTTGTCAGTTAACTACGGCACTGTGTTGTAAATGCCGCGCCATATTCTTCATTACAGCTTTGAGGGATGAATTCCGTAAATACTTGGAAAGCCATGGAGTTCACAATGTTACCTCATATAGATGTCAATCCTTGATTGGAATCCTTAGAAGGCACTATGAAGTAGGTGGCAATTGTAAAATAATGGTTGTGCCACAGAAAGAATGTTCTAGCCTGATTTGCTCAGCAGAAATGAATGTTGGCTAATCAAGGAACCGGCTTTACTGACGAGATGCGCATAACAATCTCATGTGATATATCGCCCAGCCCTAGTAGTTGGTCATGCATTCCTTGTGGTATCGGAAGTCCTCAGCAATCATATCAGTACACCTGTTTCCATCAGGACCACGAATCTTGTGTAGTATCTCTTCATCTTCAAGTTTGTTTGCTTTTTCCCATACTGCATTCTGTCTGTCATAAGTGGCGATCAAAATGAGGGATCTATTCCCCCTGGTCATGCGTGCTCTTCCACAAATTAAGCACTCTTGGGCTGTGGCATTGATATCCATGTTTTTTTTTATTAGGCCTGCTGTTGTCTGGCTCTGGATTAAGTTCTGCTTCAAATGAAGTGACTTCTGGCTTTTCAACTTTTTACCTCTTCTGGTCAACAGTTTTATGATTTGTGTACTTCGCACGACATTGTGTGTGCCACAAAGGATTCCTCCCCAGAAAGTCACATTGAGCTTTCAGCTGATTGTCAAGTCTGTATGAGACATCATCCTTTCGGTTGGTTACAACATATAGGAGGGAAGGGTAGCCGTGATTTGTCAGTTTCTGAAGAGGACCAGCGTCACTGTCTGTTTTCTGAC
Organism: Squalius cephalus; assembly: GCF_949319135.1. Taxonomy (NCBI): domain Eukaryota; kingdom Metazoa; phylum Chordata; class Actinopteri; order Cypriniformes; family Leuciscidae; genus Squalius; species Squalius cephalus. Next base: position 24,194,887 of record NC_137124.1, on the reverse strand, counting down.
ATATTATGCAAGCAGTATAGTTGGTACTGAACAGCTTTCTCTCCAGCTGCTTGGTTGAGAACTCAGGCTCCATCCTTTATTCTTCTCCAATTCACATCACTCCTCTCCTGTTATCTCCTCGTCACTCTTATCCTCTCCTGTTCAGTTCACTCCTCTCCCCTCTCCTCCTCTTCTTTCTCCTCCATGCTTCTCCTCTCTTGTTTAATCTTCTCATCTTCACTCTTCTCCCCTCTCCACTCCTATTCTCCTCTATTCTAGCCACTCCTCTCCACTCCTCTCTTGTTCAATCCACTTCTGTACTTTTCACTCTCTATTCTCCTCTCCAATCCACTCCGCTTCTCTCCTCTCCTATCCTTTCCACTCTTCTCCTCTTGTACTCCTCTCCACTATTCTCCTCTTCCCTCTTCTTCTATCCGATTCAATCAACTCCTCTCCATACCTCTCCACTCCACTCTTCTTTCCTGGTCAATTCACTCCTCTTTTTTCCTCCACTATTATTCTCTCTTGTTCAGTCCACCCCTGTCCTCTTCACTCTTTTCTCCTCATTCCTCTCTTCTCTTCTGTTCAATCCTCCACTCTCCTCTCCACTCCACTCCTTTTTACTGTCCTTTCCAATCCTCTGCTGCCTTCTCTTCTCACTAACTTTTCCTCCACAGCAAACCCAATAAGATCAGAACCAAATCTGCAAATGGGAAATATTGTGCATTCAGGTGAAAGAAATCTAGATGTTTGACACTACTAGCTAACTAGCTTTTGACAAATCACTCACTCTATATACTGTACAGTACTATATACAAAAAAAAAAAACTATGCATAATATATAGTGTTTACATCTTACAGAACATTTGTATTGTTCAGTATTAATGTTTAGTGCAGCCTTTAGTTATCCTTAATGGCCTACTATCTGTCTGACATGAAAAACACTTCAAGGACCACACCAGCCTTCATATAAGTGTATTTCTAATGATTCCTCACTCCAAACGTATCCCTGAAGCAGCATTTATTCTCATATCTATTTCTTTACCTAGCAAGTCCAGTTGAAATTTTCGCAATTTCTCAACTTCCGGTCGAAACAAAATGGACATATAGGACACATACCTCTCGTAAAGCATAAGATTCTGAGCCAGTGTTAATTTTGACAGAAAATGTTGATTTAGTTTTAGTCATAGTCTTTTGACTAAAATGCCATTTTAGTTTTAGTCATATTTTAGTCATCTGAATTGTTTTAGTTTTAGTCTAGTTTTAGTCGACGAAATACAATAAGGTTTTAGTCGACTAAATGTAAAATCGAACGGGTTTGGTTAAATTGTAATGCATTAATTTAGAATTTCTCAAAAATTTCCAAACCCATTATATACTCCCGGAGAAAACATCTATTAATTAACCTGTTAATATGAATCATTTTTAAAGTTTGAACATGCAATACAGACACAGATTTAACTGCAATGACATAAAAAAAATTGACAGACGAAAACGAGACGATAACTAAATAAAAACCAGCTTTAAATGACGACAACTATGAGGAAAATTTATTGACACTTTCGTCAATGTCAATGACAAAAAAATGTTGTTGACGAAAATAATGACGAAAACGATTGTGTCAATGAAATTAACACTGTTCTGAGCATTTAAAAAAAAGTAAGTCTCTACCCCATTCCTGTAAGGAGTTATGGTCGTTTAAAGGAACCACAGAAATATCTAAAATGGCTAAAGCTAGCTAAGTAAACTAGTAGAGAATGAATGCTGCTGCTACAGGGATACATTTGGGATAAGGAATCATCAGAAATATACTTGTTTGAAAACTGCCGTGGTCCTTTCAGTTAATTACCATTACAATATCCATATTACCATTCTTTTCCCAAAATGCTGGGGCAGACCTAACGGTATTCACTAAAGTCACTGTCACTTACCACAGACAATGATGAGCAGTTTCGAAGTCCATTGGTAACCGTTGGTTACTGTTGGTTGGTTGTTCCAAACAAACTCAATTACTAAGATCATGTGTGTGTGCGTAAGTGTGCCATGATGTTAAATATCCAGCATGTTTTTCAGAATTTTGAGAGAAGCCTAAAATTCTATTGAGGTTCTGAGCCTGCTGATCAACTATTAGTGAAATCATCACAGATCCATTGATTTTGGTTGGATTTTTATGATTTTTTTTCGGTGGAATGAGTATACTGTTTGGTGAAAATAATGACAAATTGACTGATGTCATAACTTGGGGGAATAGTTGATTGCCAATGAAGTAAAGATGAAAATATTGGAAAAAAGTGAGAAAACGCCTAATTTGTTTGCATTAAATTGATGCAAAATCATGTAGAAATGTGTTTTAAGAGTTATTTTTTCAGTGGATGTTGTCAGCACATGTGTTCTGTGTATCTGGAATGCATTTATTGACAGCCTACCAAACCCACTGAGGATTTGAGGAAAAAAATAATTTTTCACATTTTTAGTGCATACACTAAAATGGGCAAAAAAAAATTTGTGATATTTCCAGCAGAGCAGACCCTCCAATTATTGGTTCTTAGGGTCAAAGTTAACAGAAAAAACACAAATAAAAAGTATGGCAGACCATGTCAGGTTCAACCCATTTTATTGAGCTTTTGAGACTTTGACCCAAAACCTTCTAGTACAATGTGCTTCCAAGTGTTATAATGTTAGACCTAGAAAGAGGAAGTAAAGTTTGTTATTGTGTTAGAATCATAGTTAGTTTAAAATACAGTTTATTATCTTATTCTTTAATTTTTTCTATCACACCCCGAACCTACATCACAAGGACGACTTGAGCAGGACGTTTCTCAGTGATAGCCAAAAAATACTGAGTTAAAGCAAATATTAAAAAGGGGGGTCATGATTTAAATACACGGCTCCATGTTGTTAAATTACATTTGAAATAAAAAGAAAAAAGTCACAAATCTTCAACTACATTGTGTCAGACACCTCACAAATCATTGCAATCACACACACTTTAGCTGAAGCTTGACACATGGTGTAACTAGAACCAGATGTTAGTCTATTACCCAAGATCCTTACATCTGTCTAATATTAACCTTCACTTAAATCCAAAACTGTCCGTTTGAACACATTGATAGATAGATAGATAGATAGATAGATAGATAGATAGATAGATAGATAGATACACACACAATGCATGCATATAGGTTCGTAATTACTGTATGTTTATTGCTGTTATACCGTTAAAGGAGAACTTGGTAACTTTTTTAACTTAATAAAACTGCCTAGAATTCATTTGGATGGTTAAACAACCTGTTCTGGTGATATTGGTCACTTTCCCCGCTCCCCCCAGCGTTCCCAGGAGGAAAACCAACCTTGCAACTTGGGGACTACCGTCCCGGCAAGATAGAAATTGGAAGTCTCGTGAGAAGCGAGAACGAGAACGAGTGCGAAACACGAATTGCTTTACGGCAATTCGACATAAACACACACGCATGTATGATGTATTACCAGATTACCCACCTCGGTAGACATAGCTCCACACGATACAGTTGGCTTGCTCCGATCAAAACAAACGCACATGAGCAGCGGTAGAGAGGGGAGGAGGCCGTCGCAAGTGAGTTTTTTACGACCGTGTTGTGAAATATACGCCCCCCCACAGCTGTAGGGGGAGCTCATGGGGAAAACATGCGACAACAAAAGGAAAAATCAGCGAAGAAGTGACTAGAGTTCGCTAGAGTTGCCGAGTTCTCCTTTAAAGGCTTGTTCTCTGCAGCAGTCACAGGTGGCAATTTTAAATGAAGGTGATCCTATGCACAGAACCAGATACCTACTGTAGCCTATGCCACTTTTAATTAAGTTTACAAGAAGTAATTACGCAAACCTCAGCAAGATCTGGCTTGGCGGGATTCCTAATCAAACATACCTGTTCAAAAGTGTTTGTTAAAGCTGTCCAGATCCCCTTTTTAAATGCATTTAAAAAAAATGTTAAAAAAAATTATATGTTAACATGAGGCCATAATGCTAATGTGCTTCTTGCCAGCACACAGTTTTATGTTTATGAGTGAAGAGGAGGCCATCTGTGATATAATATTCTGGAAACTGGGATAATGCAACATACAAGGTCAGGAAACATAGATGAAAGAACCCAAGTACGGTTATATTGCAAAATAAAAAGCTGATTCCCCTGGCGACAGCAGACCTACCACCAGTAGAGGCTCCTGGCTGTAAATTTAGATAGGGAACATTCTGGGTCTTAGGGCTAATTTATGATAAACATTTTGTAAGCTCTATATTCTAATCGCTGAACACATCAGTCACAGGAATTCCCAACACTATCTCACGACCAATTCGTATGAGTGAGTAAAAGGTGGCGAATTCGTACGAGTGAGGTCATGTGATTTGTCTAAACCTCAGTGATGGGTAGGTTTAGGGGCGGGGTCAGGGGTCATTCGTACGAATTCGTACGAATTCATACGAATTGGGCAACTCGTAAAATATGTACGATTTCGCAAAAATTTGCCACCTCGTAAAATTCGTACGAATTGGTTGGAATTCCAGTGAGGAACACAAATGTCTATTCTCAGAACAAACATAAACAAACACAACAAGAACTACTGTATAAAGGCTATTCACATGAGCATGTTTAATCTGAAGGATTTATACTTTCATTAATTTGATATGCTACTACACACAGGAAGAACAGACATGCCAACTAGTTACTGACCTGATGCACATAGCTGAAGCGGACTGATATCGTCATGGTCTGGAGAGAGGTTTAATTGAGGTAACATGAAAATAAGCAGGGCAGTTTGAAATCGGTCCCAATGGCTCTCAATTAGAGCACGCTGCAGATTCATTTTTCACTACAGATTTACATTGGAAATTTGTGGGGCGCTGTAGAGCTAGGGAGGGCTCTGAGATCGGCTACTCTGCTTAGTATCATGATATATGCCCGCTGAATCTATGCGCTAAATTTTAATATATTCTGCTCACTTTACGATTTAGAATAATATTGATGTCTAGAAAAATATTTGTTGCAGAATACTGAAAACATGTACAATTTATTATTAATTCAGTTTATGTTTGTGTATGAATATTTTGGTGGGCTCTGCCACTGCTGCCCACCACAGAGATCAGGAAGTTGTGCTTGGCAAACATCACCTTGGATGGAGAGGGTAAAATTATGCAGATCTACCAGAAAGACACGGAAGGCAGGAAAATATCACAATAATATTTGTTAATTGAAAGACCAGCAATTGAAGGAAAAATATTGAATGATAACGGCGCGGGCCCCGTCCGTAGCTCATATTCAGAGGGTAGCGGACTCTGCACTTCCTGCCCGAAGATGGAGGCAGGGGCGCAGCCGACCCCCGGGGAGGTATGGACAGGGACCATCCTGGTGGTGGTGGGGAGGATGGGGGTGAATGTTTGCGTCATCATCTGCAAACTCAAACATGTGTAAGTGCCAATCTTTTATACTCTTATAAAGAGTCTTAGATAATGATTGGTTAGACCAAATATGTAATGGGTGACGTAACATTTGAGTCTTCCTGGCAGAACTTTACACTGAAGCTTTCATTTCTACCAGAAAGACTTGGAAGGCAGGATAATATCACACTAATGCTTGTTCATTAATAGACCAGCAAATGAAGGAACAATATTGAATGATAAGGTTCTTTGGCGCATGCCTCGTTCGTAGCTCGTATTCAGAGGGTAGCGGACTCTGCATTTCCTGCCCGAAGATGGAGGCAGGGGTGCAGCTGACCCCCAAAATTGGTATGGAAACTATTCCGCCGGGATAGGGTCTACCCCCAAAGAATTGTAAAAGGGAACATACCCACCAGTAGTGTATCTTGCGGTTCCTAAAAAGAAAAGAAAACAAATTTTTAGTTAAATATAAAATGAGTATGACAAAACATAAATCACGGAACCAGGATAAAGGTCATAGAGGCCACATAGAGACAAGGCCACTGTGGGCCACATAGAGACAAGGCCACCGTTGGCCACATAGAGACAAGGCCACCGAGGGCCACATGGAGACAAGAAACACCTCGTCTCTATGTGGCTCACGGTGGCCTTGTCTGCCTACAGTGGCCTCGTCTCTATGTGGCCCACGGTGGCCTTGGTCCACATAGAGACATAGAGATGAGTGCTTAAGAAAAAGAGTAAAGAATTTTGGTGAGAAGCGTCAATCTGAAAAAGAAAGACTGCGAGCGGGAACAAAATGTTTAGATTCTGAAGTAAATTCCCCTGGACGCATGAAGCCATAAAATGCTGATAAAAACACGGCTTCTAGCAGAATATTAATATAGAAGGAAAATAGACCATTGCGGACGGATTAATCTTTGCAATATAGACAATGTGATTGGCAGGCGTTTGTCTGGGGGTTTACTAGAAGATTTTACTAGAAGAAGTAGTAAGCGAACAGAAGGTATGGTGAAAAGGCTTGGATAATTAGGATTAAAATACCTTGCATAAAATTGAATGTCTGCGAGGAATCTACGATTGGAAGAAATTTTTTGATTACGATTTTCGTAATTATAGACGAGGAAGGAACAAACGGTTGAGATCAGTATGGGAAATAGAGGAATTTGAAAAGAAAAACAGAACATAATAAACGAGGACCAAGCAGAAGTATAAGCGTTAAGAGTGGAAGGATCCACGCCTTTGGATATGTACTCTAGCTGAATTGAGCAGATCGATGTACAGGGTGATGGATCTGGGTTGGCTGAAGAGCAAAAACGAAACGTGAAAGAGCGTCAGCTATGGCTGGGAATATGAGCGGCCTTAATTATAAAATTAAAGACGACTGATTGCCAGATTAAACATCTCAGGAATGGCATGATCGTCTGGCAAGTGGATCTGCCTTTGTTAATGATGGCAACCGTGGCTTTGTTATCACAAAACAGCAAAATACGTTTCCGCGACCACGTCAAACCCCAAAGGACGCTAGCGACCACTATAGGATAAATTTTGTGAAACACGGACGAAACGAAGCCTGAAGCAGGCTTGGGAAATTCATATGGCCATTTTTCGGTGAACTATTGCCCTTGAAGGAATCCCCCGAAGCCGATAGAAGGGGCTGTGTCTGTGAAAAGTTGTAATTCTACAGATGATTTGAAAACATCATTGTAGAAAAAAGAAATGCCATTGCACGTACAGTATTTAGCAAGCAGTTCCAAAATCTGAAATTGTACATGCACCCTTCATCAAGCTGAATCGGATCGCTTAAATTAGGCAAAGAGTGAGCCAGTGTTAACAGGCGAGAGATAAAAGCCCTGCCTTGAGGAATGATACTCATAGCGAAATTAAGGAGCATATCACGTTTAGATTTGACACGTAAAGAGAAATGGCTCTATAAAGGACCTGATTCTTTGCAGCTTTTCATTTGGAAGGGATGCTTGCGTGTTGGCCGAGTCTAGTAAAATGCCTAAGAATTCTAGCAAAGTAGAGGGACCCAGGATTTTCTCTTCGGAGAGGGGAACACCGATGTCGCTGAATCGATCAGTAAAAATCATTGAGCAAATCAGAAGGATCCAGCATAATGCTTCGGAAAGGCAATTAAAAATATGCGGACTGCTTCTGCACCCGATCGTGAGCCTCACTGCAAAACAGAATTTTGAGTTCCATTTAACACCGAAAAGTGGCCAATCTGAGGGGTTGTAACGAATACGACTCTGGGTAAATTTGAATTAGCTCAAGAATATGGGGAATTTTGGGAATATAAATTTTTATGACTCATGGTCATAATTCATAAGTCGCATGTACATTTATTTTATCAATTATCGAGACTATCTTGTTCTGTGACTGGTCTGACCGACATTTAATTCGTCCAGCGAAATAAATGTAAAATCATTACAGTCAAGAAGAGATATTCACAAACTTCAAGAGAGTTTCATGTCCTGGCCACGGACATCAACTTCCTGAGTTTATTAATTGAAACTACTCAAGTAGTCAATATTTCGAGCTTGTAGCTTAAGATCTTTTAAAGTTTCATTGACTTATAAGGTGGATTTCCAAACACAGAGGCAGTGAAAAGTATTTATGAATTTTAATAAATGCAAAACTAGAGATTATGAGCTACGAATATACACGTACGTAAAAATGCAAACAATAAACAAACAACATATAACCAAACAATAACATAAGTGATCAGAATGAAATGAAAGAAAGAAAGAAAGAAAAGAGAAGAGGAAGAAGGGGAACTTAATTCACAGTCCTAAGAGATAGACACCAGGAAAACAGCTTTTATCAACTCAATATACTTGCAGTATTCTGTGCTCTTTCAGTGCGATGCTGTAAAAGAGGCGCGCGTGTCCGGCTGGTTTGCGTCTGGCTTCGTCTTCTGGGTCGTTTTGCAAGACGATGTAAAGGCTTACTTGAATTTAAGTTACCGCGAAAATTAGGTTCGTCTTCCGTGCGGAAGAGGCCAGAAATCTTGGTTTCTAAGGCAGCAGGCTTTTACATGGCGCGGGGGTTTGTGTCCCAGAGGCCACGGCGAGGCCTGTTCAGCTGGTTGCCATGGAGCTGCGCTACACGTGGATGAGGTCCGGGATGAGAGCGACCGGAGAAGAGAGGAAGTGGAATCAGCGGGGTCGAAGAAGGAAGAGCGGTGAGCGAAGAAGGAAGAGAGTGTGATGAGGGGGTTTCTGCCTTTTAACAAACATCTGTTTACGCCTTCTCTTGGAACGACAGCGAATCAGATTGTCTTTTCTGAGGCGGGAAAATTCTCTTTGTGTGAAGAAGAAAACGCCTACTTTCACCATATGTCTTATGAGAGAAAGAATTCATATTTCTTCTTAAGATTGTACACCTGGAACAATACATCTTACTGTAATAATATGTGCGGGACTGGTTGAATTAAAACAGGACGGTCAGACAGATACCAAGAATTACAGGTAGATATTGGACACACATAACATTATGTTCATATGCATCATTACACACAAATAAAGCTTGCTTAAACACACAATAAAATGGTCAGTATTTCCGTTATGGCATGTGAAGACACTTGAGAAACACAGGAATACATATCAAACATTTGAAGAGTTTTCTCTGAAATGTTCCATGTGTGTTAAGGTGTTGGAATGTTGGCTTGCAAAGGAGCTGGATGAGCTGCAGCTTTGGAGCCATAAAAGTTTATGACCAGGTTCGAGTTACAAGACACTATGGAGTGATTTCCTTTCAATGAATCTTCGGAATGAAAGATTTTACTCTAGCAAACCACACCTCTATTATAAATTTGTAATGAATGGTAAAATGAAATTTTACTATGTGGAAGTCCATATATGGAAATGTGCTTCAGTTGCATCTCGTGGTGGGTTTCTGGTTGAAAGTCCACGAGTGTGTGTGTGTGTGTGTGTGTGTGTGTGTGTGTGTGTGTGTGTGTGTGTGTGTCTTCTGGAATGTCCTGAGGCTGTAAAATCACAGGAAGTCCATGCTGAACTAGGGGGGTTTTACAAAGGGGTTCTTCAAAACAGGGTCCTCTTTATGGCTCAAATGTCCCTCTGGGGAAATTATTAACCAGACGATGTGTTTTGACGTCACATGATTCCTTAATTTGAAAAGCAGATGCCATTGTTGCTACATAATCCCCCCTGTTGTTAGACGAAATCCGGGATGGACTTCGTCGAACAACAAGTAGGCACAATGGATGGCAGGTGGCTCAGGACGATCAAATAGCAGGTGGTTGCTAGGCTGATGATTCAGCTCAAGTGAGGTTGAGGTGGTCGATGTCGTGGGACCCCCCCCTTTTTCACGGTTCGTAGGAACTCGCCAGACACGGCTTTGTGAGCTTGGCTGTGGATGCTCACGTCTTGTTGAGTCTGGTACAGGATGAAAGCCAAGACGAGTGTCGGGGCGTGGTCGGTGACCGTGGAGATGCCCATCACAGTGTTAGACTTCCTGGGTGTCAGTCTTGCCTTGGTGATCAGGAGCCGGGCTGCTCTCTCTCTCCATGCGATGCCGGATGCCGGATCTGGTGATGTCCGATTGCGGCTGCTTTCTAGCGAACCACCACAGCATCCTGTTAGAGGAAAAAGGGAGAGAGAGAGAAAGGGAGGAAAACTTTCAGCAACGGATGTCCTTGGTTGGCTAGGACAGTCTTGTTGCTTCACTGAGGTTGGTATGCCACATGCTTTGATGTCTCATGCGTGGCTTTTTGTGCTGCGATGTTCAACACATGAGGCGTCTTGGTGGCATAGGAAAGGTCTGTTCATCAGAGGTCCGCATGACCTTTCTTTGTACACAGCGGAGGTGTCGTAAGCGGCTCTGAGGCGTGCAGTGTAGTTGGTAAAGTTTGTTCGTGCTGTGTAGTCACTGCAATCGTGATGGTGGTAGGTATGTGGCGCAGACATTGGTCTGGTTGCACAGCTGCAGGTCAGAGATGACCTTGAAGCAGCAGGTGTCAGTGCTCGTTTTCTGTGTCGGTGTCAGACGTGGCTGCACTGTCTTCATCTGTTGTGTAAGAAGACTCGGGCTCATCAGGGTTCTGGAGAGAGTGGCTACAGGTTTGACGGTCAGGGCTTGGAGTTCTGGACGGCGGGTGATGCTGGTTCCAGAATCTTTCTGAGCGCTCGGTCCGACGCTTTGGATGAGCACCGTCACAGTCGTGCTGCCACCTGCTGTCTGGCTCTGAGCAGTGCTCAGAGACGGAGTAAATTGTGTGTGTTTCGACAGTCTTTTCATCCATAGCCCTTTGCTTGGTGTAAGCCTTGTGGGCTAAGTCTCTGAGTTTTCGAGTAGACATGGTTCGTGGGCAGACGAGCACACCGAGATGTTTACTCACGCTGCTATGTAGATTCCGCAGAAATAACGTTCTAAAGTTCACATCTTCTTCCATACCTGGGGTGTCGGTTGCTCCGAAAAACGTTTGTCGGAGTCGGCCATAATAGGAGTTTGGGTGTTCAAGTCGGGCCTGTTTCACGTCGAGGGCCGTGATAAACCCTTGGTCAGATTCTGGGTCAGAGAATTCATGGATCAAAGCTTGTCGCAGTTGCTTGTAATCTGCTTTGACAGCCTCTGGTTGTCGATCCAGGAAGCTACGCACTTCTCTATTTGCGGTGATTCGTAACAAGTAGAACTTGTCCCAAGCTGTCACGTTAGCGACAGTTTGCAGGTGAAAATCAATGTCTTGAAGGTAAGAATGAACACTGTGGTCTCCGGCAAACGTAGGAATGTTTCTGGCCAGCTTGTCAAGGCTGGTTGGACGAGAGCTGTTGCTGGGGGCCCAATCCGTCTGGAGAGGATTCTGACCCTTTACAGCTCTTGGTATTTGGCTGACAGGCGAGGTGTTGTGCAGTGGGCTTTCGCCCCCCTTTTCAGCTCTGGGTGTGTGGCTGAAAGGTGCGGACTCGCTGGAAGGGGGAAACGGTGTGAGATGTTCTTCCCCTTCCCTGTCACTGTTAAGTCTGTAAGCATGTCTCAGTTCTCTGCGAACCATGTCTAGTTCGTCTTCGAGATCGTGTCTCTGTTGAGCGAGCTCATGGATTTTAGTCTCTGCTCTCTCAAGGAGGGCTTCAGCCTGTTGGAGCCTTTCGTTGAGTTCCTTCCGGGTGAGTTCCTCCGACTGTTGTCTTTGGTCTGTGTGCCGATGAAGATCGTCTAGGGCATTTTGAAGTCTTTCAACTTCCTGTTGTAGCGTTGTGTCCGTCTCGTCCTCTTCCTCGGTCAGGGAGAGTAGCTGGTCTAGACGGCTCTGTGTGTGTGCTCGGTCCTCCAGGGCCTCTGTGGCCTGGAGCTGTAGTGCGGCTGTCTTTTGCTGCAGGTCGGCGTTGCTCCTTTCGCTGTCCCGGGCCCTGGCGACGAGTTTGAGTGCAAGGTTTCCGAAGATTTTGGACAGCTGCTCGTGGCTGTATGTCTGGGCTGGATCATGGGGCTCGAACTGGCTCAGGTCTGTGTCCCGTTGCTCTTGGCTCGAGCGATGTGGGTCCTGGGGCAGCACGGTCTTTGTTATGTCCCTCAGCCATGCCTCAAGGTCGTCCCAGCGGACTGCAGGACAGGGTGAGCTCGACATCTCGGCTTACTGTTGGCGAGAGAAGCACAGCACACACAAAAAGAGACAAAATGCAAGTTTGTTTTAGGGTCAAATGAGCTATACTCATACGGGCTAGGCCGTTTATGAGAATTTCGGGCTAACTGATGCCGACAGTTAGCGGAGCCAATTTCGTGGGTATGGCTAAACCCACAATAGAGATTTTGACAGGCGGTAGCCTGGGAGTCGTCTAAAGACGCCCGCTTGGATTGTTTACTCTATTATTCAGCTTTCCTGGGGTCTCTCTTAGGTTCTGTATGTAATGAAATGAGAGAAGCAAATCACAACAGAATAGAGAAAGACAAAGTTAGAGGTAGGGAAGAAAAGGGGAAACACAACACAAGGAAGTGAATTGATCTGCAATGAAACGTCACAAACAATAACACGGAGAGTGTTATATAGCAAAGTAAAAAAAAATTAACGAGGCCTAAGCCTATTAACACTGCTAGAGTTATCGGGACAGGACCTCGAAAGAAGGTGTGTCTTAGAGAGAAAAAGGTGGGCCAAGCACTTAAAATACACCAGGAGGAATATCTAGTATTCTGTGGTTCATAATAAGTGGATGGGTTCTATCAAATTTTAGTTACCTGAGGTGAATAGAGGTCATCCAGGTGGAAACCAGTGATGACGTCTCAATCACCACAGTGCACTGACTGAGTCCTGCCCATAGATACACAATAAGGGATTAAGAGGTTGGACTTAATGTGAATTAAGGCTTTCTGGTTTCATCAAATTGGGTAAATATGTATGCAGGAGTCAGAGGCAAAGGCTTTACTAAAATAGTGATACAACAAAAAAAAAAGAAATTATGATAACTGATGGTGATTTATCAGAATAACCTACCCCACCCCCCCCCCTTTGGAGAAAAGAGGGAAGAGAAAAAAAATTATCAATGAAATAAAATGTGAATAACAACACAGGCTTGAGACGCAGGCAGAGGGATAGGCCCCGGCAGTGGGTTTGTGCCACTAGGGTGAGGGCCGTATGTCTTCTCAGTGGTCTTCCCTGGCTGATTAGACACAATTTTGAATTAAAATTCAAACTAGTTTGAATTGAAATTCAACTAAGCATGCAAGGGGAGGTTCAAAATAATAAAAATAAGGAAGGAAAGAAAATTAGAATGATGACAGTGACGTATCAATACTAAAATTAATTAAACTGAAATTCAGAATGACTTCCCATAATCCTTACAATAACACTGAAGTTATTAGTATTGATTATAAAAATAATCAAACGAAAAGGGTAGCAATGAGACACTTCAATTGCAGACTGGGTTAAACAGATATTGATAAGTCGACCCAAGATGGCCACACGGTGGCGTGCTTCTTCCTAGGTGGACCTATCAATGAACTGAGTGAAACAAATCCAAGTTTTTAATTCGAAAAGTTTTCTTTTTTTCGAACTTAACTTAAAGTGTGACAGTCGAAAACAGAAAAAGGAATTGTCTAACTCCAAATAATATCAGCATAAGCTAAGCTTGAATGCAGTTAAGTATTTGAGAGAGAAACTGAATGCAGAGAGGAAAAGAACTTGAAAGCAGGTGTTATCTTAGAACGCCACCAGAGGGCGTAATTGCGCTCGCGCAGGCTGACGTCAGTGGGAGGCGACGCTCACGTAGGATGACGTCGGTGGGGCGCGCGTGATTTGAGAACTGCCACGCACCTAGAGGCTGCCCTCTAGTGTCGGTGACGTGATTCAGCAATTTAGACAGCAGATTTTTATCTGTGGAAATCACGAGTATTTCGCGCTCTGTTGCATGCGGAAAATGCGAGTTTCACAACATGTAACTACAGGGATTACACATTTATATTACACATTTACATTACACATTGAGACGGTTTTAGCATAAGAACAGGGACTATCATCTTTTCTTAATTCATAAAACTGGTCTTCAATTACACATTAGATATAAAACGGTTTACATAAAAACAGGTATTAAAACTTCTTGTTTTAATCACTAGAAACTGTGAGCAAACAGGCATTAAACATCTGTTTACTTAAGCTGTGAGCACAACAGGCATCAAAACAGCTGTGAGCATTAATTATCATTTGCTCATCTCCCATAAGCATTAATCAAAATAGCAATTTTATGATTTTTGCGTAGGTTTACGAAATTGGATCGCGAGGCCAATTTCTGACCAGGAGTTTAACGTTAACGTATTATCATAAGGCCTATTACGACTGAAACTGAGGCACTGCCCAGGTCAGATTTACGCCTTCGTCCTAAAAGAGATCCTTCGTCTTCATTTAGTCGGTTTAAATCATATTACATGTACTAACTGTAAAGAGTTTTGCTTCGTCTTTACAGAGACACAATGTAATGTCATGAACTGCAGTTTTAGCTCTTAACAGTGATTAAAAATGCTTAGACATTTTTTTGGAACTGTTACTTTGAAGAGCTGAGCTGGCTTTGTGCCTACTGTCAGCTGAGTGAGTTCGCCTTAGCGACTTACCTCACAATTCAAAACGCGCGTGTAACGTTACAATTATTAATACCAATAATACACATTCACTGAAACTGAATTTGTTCCACCAAATAAAGTTTGAAACTGCCTAAAATAACTCCACCAAAACATGTAACGAATACGACTCTGGGTAAATTTGAATTAGCTCAAGAATATGGGGAATTTTGGGAATATAAATTTTTATGACTCATGGTCATAATTCATAAGTCGCATGTACATTTATTTTATCAATTATCGAGACTATCTTGTTCTGTGACTGGTCTGACCGACATTTAATTCGTCCAGCGAAATAAATGTAAAATCATTACAGTCAAGAAGAGATATTCACAAACTTCAAGAGAGTTTCATGTCCTGGCCACGGACATCAACTTCCTGAGTTTATTAATTGAAACTACTCAAGTAGTCTATATTTCGAGCTTGTAGCTTAAGATCTTTTAAAGTTTCATTGACTTATAAGGTGGATTTCCAAACACAGAGGCAGTGAAAAGTATTTATGAATTTTAATAAATGCAAAACTAGAGATTATGAGCTACGAATATACACGTACGTAAAAATGCAAACAATAAACAAACAACATATAACCAAACAATAACATAAGTGATCAGAATGAAATGAAAGAAAGAAAGAAAGAAAAGAGAAGAGGAAGAAGGGGAACTTAATTCACAGTCCTAAGAGATAGACACCAGGAAAACAGCTTTTATCAACTCAATATACTTGCAGTATTCTGTGCTCTTTCAGTGCGATGCTGTAAAAGAGGCGCGCGTGTCCGGCTGGTTTGCGTCTGGCTTCGTCTTCTGGGTCGTTTTGCAAGACGATGTAAAGGCTTACTTGAATTTAAGTTACCGCGAAAATTAGGTTCGTCTTCCGTGCGGAAGAGGCCAGAAATCTTGGTTTCTAAGGCAGCAGGCTTTTACATGGCGCGGGGGTTTGTGTCCCAGAGGCCACGGCGAGGCCTGTTCAGCTGGTTGCCATGGAGCTGCGCTACACGTGGATGAGGTCCGGGATGAGAGCGACCGGAGAAGAGAGGAAGTGGAATCAGCGGGGTCGAAGAAGGAAGAGCGGTGAGCGAAGAAGGAAGAGAGTGTGATGAGGGGGTTTCTGCCTTTTAACAAACATCTGTTTACGCCTTCTCTTGGAACGACAGCGAATCAGATTGTCTTTTCTGAGGCGGGAAAATTCTCTTTGTGTGAAGAAGAAAACGCCTACTTTCACCATATGTCTTATGAGAGAAAGAATTCATATTTCTTCTTAAGATTGTACACCTGGAACAATACATCTTACTGTAATAATATGTGCGGGACTGGTTGAATTAAAACAGGACGGTCAGACAGATACCAAGAATTACAGGTAGATATTGGACACACATAACATTATGTTCATATGCATCATTACACACAAATAAAGCTTGCTTAAACACACAATAAAATGGTCAGTATTTCCGTTATGGCATGTGAAGACACTTGAGAAACACAGGAATACATATCAAACATTTGAAGAGTTTTCTCTGAAATGTTCCATGTGTGTTAAGGTGTTGGAATGTTGGCTTGCAAAGGAGCTGGATGAGCTGCAGCTTTGGAGCCATAAAAGTTTATGACCAGGTTCGAGTTACAAGACACTATGGAGTGATTTCCTTTCAATGAATCTTCGGAATGAAAGATTTTACTCTAGCAAACCACACCTCTATTATAAATTTGTAATGAATGGTAAAATGAAATTTTACTATGTGGAAGTCCATATATGGAAATGTGCTTCAGTTGCATCTCGTGGTGGGTTTCTGGTTGAAAGTCCACGAGTGTGTGTGTGTGTGTGTGTGTGTGTGTGTGTGTGTGTGTGTGTGTGTGTGTGTGTCTTCTGGAATGTCCTGAGGCTGTAAAATCACAGGAAGTCCATGCTGAACTAGGGGGGTTTTACAAAGGGGTTCTTCAAAACAGGGTCCTCTTTATGGCTCAAATGTCCCTCTGGGGAAATTATTAACCAGACGATGTGTTTTGACGTCACATGATTCCTTAATTTGAAAAGCAGATGCCATTGTTGCTACAGGGTGTATTGGCATAATCTTGAAAGCGTCTGTAATGTCAGCTTTAGCTAACCAGGCACCATGGCCAGCTAACTTAATTATGGCTTAGAAAAAGGGGCTAAGGGAATGCATTCGTTAACACTTGCTATGATGTTTGAATGTAGAGAAGACATGTCAAAAATGAGACATTTTTTTTACCAGAATATTTACGGGTTGCAACGCGGAGGGAATTGATGCGAAAAGGAGAGAAAGGAGGTGAAGCAAAAGGGCCAATGAGATATGCTTTATATACTTCTTTTTCTATCAAGGCTGAAACCACATCTGGCTCTGATAGGGCTGATTGCAATTTTTAATTTTTATAAATGAAGATGACTTGACTTGACTTGACCAAAATGACGGTCAAGCAGTTCAGTGTCAGTAACTGACTAGTCTAATCTTGAAATGAAGAGTGAGATGAAGGAGGCTGATTTTGCTGAGAATGATTTGTGATATTCGTAAAATAAAGTGCCCCCGTATCTTTGATTAAAGTCCGCCATCATTGTTAAATAGAGATCTAACTCTTCCCTTCAGTCTGTAAAAACTTGACACAGAATGTCTCTGTAAATGCTGAAAGCAATTACAAACTCGGGAAAAGAGAGGTTACGTTGCAATCTGGAATCGGATGTTTTGAGGAAAACTGCCACGTTGCCAGAGTCCATCATTTTCCTGTTGGTTGCAGGCGAAGGAAGCGGTAAAGTAGCCAAGTTTATGTCCTTACCTTGGATGATATTATTCTTAGATAAGGAGACACCGTAGCAGGTTAGGAGTGGCGAAGGATTTTTCGAACTTCGCCATTTTTTACTCTAAACCTTTGACAGATCCTGCGAGGCTTTGGTCTACCTGGAGTAGTTGTGAATTAGCATAGCCAGATCCGGAGATATCCGGTGGAGATGCTACGTGGATATTTTGGTTGGACGAGGTGAAGAAGACTTAGCAGTCCTTTTCCTGCCGGCTTAATTGGTCTGGCCTGAATTTGCTGAAGTTTGCGGGGTGGTAGGCCTATCCGTAGTAATGGGAGGTGTTTTGGGCCAGGAGAAGCAGATCTTCTCTCGATAATCCTTGGCTGATAAGGTATACCAGCAGCCTCGAGTGTTGATATTTTTTTCTGAAGACCACTGAGCCCATAGGGAATGACTGGATGCGAGTGCTACGTCGCACAGTGAGAGGAGATGGTGGGACTAAATCGTTGTCAGAGTCTGAGTAGTCACAAACAGCGTACCTATCCTGTGACATTTTGGTTGCAACTGAGCGCTAGCAAGTGAATGTTTGCATCATCATCTGCGAACTCAAACATGTGTAAGTACCGATCTTTTATACTCCCAGTCTTAGATAATGATTGATTAGACCAAATATGTAATGGGTGACGTAACATTTGAGTCTTCCTGGCAGAACTTCTCCAAACCTATTCCACTTCCACTTTCCTCTCAGTATCTGTTCATATTAGTATAAATTAACATAAAATAAAAATAATGATTTAAAAAAAAAAAACCTGAGGGAAATAAATAGAAGTCTGTGTGTAAATGCAGAAAAAGCTGTTTGTCATTTCATGTTAGAAATGGCCATGTTATGGCCATGCTTCTGTTTTTGCAAAAAGTCGACCTTGAGGGAGTAAAAATAAATACATAAATAAAATAAAATTTTATTTATGTGCTGTTTGCACATATCATTAATGAGTTAACGCTTGATCTGCTCACAATACATTATTTAACACGCCATATTGTACATCTGATTTTTAGATATATATAATCAAATGTACAATATGATCCCTTTAACAAAAACTTAAACTCATGGCTGAGAGAGATGCTCAATATTCAGACAGCTTGTAAATATGCCACACACTGTATACATTACTATACATTTTCACCACACTCTCCACAGAGAAGAAATGATATCTTCAGTTATCCTCAGCAATAACAGCCTTGTGTCTGCCCATTAAACTCAATGACTCCGTAAACCAGACTATTATTCTGGCGTAAGAAATACTTTTGTCATTGCCCAATGTAGTCACAAATTTAAAGCAGGCTCTTGACTGCCAGTGGTTTCTTTAAAGGCTAAAAAAAAAAAAAAAAACAGCTACACCATCAAACAGTGGGAAATAATCTAATTTAGATCTTACATAAGAAATCAAAAAAATGCAAATTTTGTGGTGTTGTATTGGGTAGCTTAACTGCTCTTACTCAAGCAAAGAAAAAATACTTCTGATTCCATGTTGTGCTCAAAAACGTATGCAAAAAAATAAAAATATCTCAGTATAAGCCTTTTTACATTTTTAAGGATTCTCATGAGTGGAAGTCATCATAGTTGGGCAAACTTAACAGGATTCTACTAATATTACGTTCCCATTTTCTCTAGTAGCTAAATATAAAACAAAATAAAACAAAATCTGCAATATCATTTCCATGACTTTCCAAAAGAACAAAATATGGAAAGATATAAATGTAAATAGTTAAATAAAAAAAAAATAAAAAAAAATTAGATTTAGCTTGATTTACGATGTTAATAACTGTAGAAGTGCATCATTACAGACAGTGAAAAGGGTTCAAGTACTGCTCCCTGACACACCTTTTATTTTGAAGCAATGTGCATTAATATGCTGTCTGCACATATCATTAATGAGTTAACGCTTGATCTGCTCACAATACATTATTATGACCGCCGCTAGCATAGCTAGCGAAAGCGGTCATATAGGGATTGTCAAAGGTTTTTTTTTTTTTTTTTTTCGTCATCTACTGAATTTTTCGTCAACGATACCAGGGACACCGAAACACCGGGGAACATGAAATTTGGTGGGCATGTAGCCCCACTAGACTTTTACGGAAAAATTTCGTTTGGTCCCCGGGGGCCACTCCCCCCCCCCCCCCGCACTGGGCCCCCCCAAACCCAAAAAATGCAGTTTTTCCTAAATAACTACCTGAACCGTGGCACCGAGGATGAATAAATTTTTATGGTATGTTGGTCTTAAGGGCCCACATCAACCTAGCCCATAATCGATTGTCAAAGTTTTTTTTTTTTTTTTTTCGTCATCTACTGAATTTTTTCGTCAACGATACCAGGGACACTAAAACACCGGGGAACATGAAATTTGGTGGGCATGTAGCCCCACTAGACTTTTACGGAAAAATTTCGTTTGGTCCCCGGGGGCCACTCCCCCCCCCCCCGCACTGGGCCCCCCCAAACCCAAAAAATGCAGTTTTTCCTAAATAACTACCTGAACCGTGGCACCGAGGATGAAGACATTTTTATGGTATGTTGCTCTTAAGGGCCCACATCAACCTAGCCCATAATCACTCATTGTGATTTGCGCCCCTCCCATAAAAAATGAAAATGCAATATTATTCTGCTTTAATCGCCCCTATCTTCAGTTGAGATGTTCAGAACTGCACCATATTTCATGTGTATGATTAACTTGACATCCTCTGGGGGTATGCTAAGTTTCGTAGAATTTCATCCATGGGGGGGTATAAAATAAATTCATTTATGTGCACATTTAGTGACTGTACACTCATACTGTCACACACACACATGCAGGAATACAAACAAACGCAAGCATGCACACACACTGACATCCACACGCACAGACACACACACACAAACACACACGCACACACACATGTACGCACGCATACATACACGCACAGACACACACATACACAAACACACACACATACATACACACACACAGACAGACATGCACATACTACTACTTTTTTTAGGTATCAGCCATATACCCGATTTACCAATACCCAATGTGTTATGCTTGGGCAGTATACTAATGAGGTGGGTGGGACATGTTTCATGCCATGTTAGATCACATCCTGAGAGTCTACGCTTTCAGAAAATATATAGTTTATATAGTTGAATCAGTTTTCTCTTCATGGTACAGACCAAAATGTATTATGTGTACACTTTCTTCACCTAAATCCATAAAATCCCATTAATTTCAATGGGACATTTAATTAAGTGTTCTACTAGGTACAGTGGGAATGAGTTTAATTTTGTTAACATTGTTTTTTTAAAACTCTGGGACCAGGGCTACAAGATAAAACCACTTTTTTGGGGAAAAAATGTTTTTTATTTCAGTAAAACACAACAAACCCATGCCAAAGTCAGATAACTGACTTTTACCATCAACAGGTACCTCAACCGTTTGGTAGAGGTTTGTAGAAATTGAATGGGAGGGTCCTTTGAAAAAAAAATCACAGATTTGTCATACTTAGTATGTATGAGTATATTTTTTGTGGAAAGCCAGTGCAGGCCTGAGCGGCGGTCATATTTTGTACCGCCATGCGGTACATCTAGTTTCACACCTCTGTAAAATTCTACCACCGAGTAAACACAAACATGAGTTGGGAATGACCTTTTTAACCATAAGTGTGGAAAGTAACATTATGTTTTTGTTTTTTTTACAGGTTTTGAAGAAAGAAAAAAATTAAATCAAAGTTTACGAGTTCACACTTACATACAATTAGAGGGAGTAAAGTTTAAATCGTATTTGGCGTGCTGTCCGGGGGGAGGGCTCCAAGCTCGGAGTTCGGCCCGAACCCAGAGTACTCACACAAAAGCTGTGAACGCTTTGCTATGAAGCACAGAGTTAATAAATTCACCAAAAATACTACATAGTCTTAGCATTGATACTTACAACCATTGGCATATTGGCTATATAAAATGTCCATTAAAAAGGCAGATATAACAAACAGTTAATTAACTTACAAGTATACTTGCTGTATAAACTACTTGTAGTTTACTGAGAGTACATTTCAGTGTGTGCTTTCATAAACTAAGAAAAATACTACTTGTATTAAAATAGTAAACTACTAGTATACTTATAAGTTCACTTGTACAGATGCATTACAAATGAGAAACCTACAGTAATGTTATTAAAGTTTACTACTCTTACACTTATAGTACACTTAAAGGGATAGTTCACCCAAAAATGAAAATGCTGTCATCATTTACTCACCCTCATGTTGTTCCAAACCTGTATGACTTTCTTTCTTCTGCTGAACACAAAAGAAGATATTTTGAAGAAAGTCGGTAACCAAACGACTGATGGACCCCATTGACTTCCATAGTAGGAAAAAAAAATACTATGGAAGTCAATGGGGACCAGCAACTGTTTAATTACCAACCTTCTTTAAAATATCTTCTTTTGTGTTCAGCAGAAGAAAGGAAATCATACAGGTTTGGAACAACATGAGGGTGAGTAAATGATGACAGCATTTTAATTGTTGGGTGAACTATCCCTTTAAACATATACTTTTATATAAAAGTGGGCCAATTTAGTCCCAAGCAGTAGTGAAATAGTACACTTACAAGTTTACTACAAGTACACGTTGATATTAGTATACTTACTACATAAAGTATACTTAAAAATATACTTGAACATTACTTAAGTATACTTCTTTTCGTAAGGGTATCCCTTTAAGGTGTGTGTGGACTTACTCTCCATTTGAAGTCTCTAACTTGTTATTCACCTGCAATACCAAGAACTGCATCATTCTAAAAGCATTTACTATTGGCAGTGACCATCACTTACCTGTTGTATTGCTGTTCAATAAAGCACTGTTGTCACTCATCCACCTCTCTCTCTGAGTCTGCAATCTCCTTGCATCAAGGAGTAAATTTTTTAAATTGTATTAAATTTATTTTTAATAAAATGATTTTCACAAGAACAAAATTGTTGTTTTAAGAACTGCTCACTGAAAGGTTCTTTGCAGGACCCAAAATGGTTATTCTATGACATTGCTGTGAGTTTTTTTTTTTTTTTTAAAGGGTTTGAGACTTCAAATGGAGAGTTAATCTACACACACCTTAAAGGGATAGTTCACTCAAAAATTATTTCTTCTGCTGAACACAAAAGATTATATTTTGAAGAATGTCAGTAACCAAACAGTTGATGGCTTGCTTTTGGAACCTTTATTTTTAAAAGTGTATGCTCTGCTTTGTTCTACTGGGGAAATTTAACTGGGCTCTTAAGTTGTTCCAGTTTATCCCTGATAAGGCATAATTGAATGGATCAGGACTTATGCTGCCCAAAGGTCTGAGGATCCAAAGCTTAAAAGATTTGTTTCTTGTTTATGATTTAATTTCAGTCACGTAAAAACACAAACGTAACAGATTGTTCCTGAGCTAAAATCTGTTTCAGCAGAAAAGGCCATGAGAAAAATTGTCAGAGTACAAACATTCCTTAAGCATCATAGTGGGTGTTTGTGTTTTCCAGAAATCTGTGAGTATGTTTGGCGGATTTAATTTGGGCAATGTTTTTGTTCAAAAGGATAAAGGGTGGATTACAACTCACCAATGACTAGCACGTTACACCAAAAACACAAACTGCAGTCAAGTGCCAGCATGCCTTGCTTCCTTCCTAATAGTTAACCTTTAAAAGCAAACTCTTACTTTGGATTAAAACTGATTACATGTTCCATAATGATTTGAGAACTGCATACAAAAATGTTGTGAAACAACATCAATATTTGTTAAAAGCATTACATTAACAGCATATATAAGCAATAGTATAAGCACTGGCACCCACTTAGCATCTTTATTTAAAATTATTATTTAATGAAATACATTTTATTAAATTATTTAAATATAACTGTGGTTAGTTCAAGGAGTAGTAAATAGGTCATAATGGCTCAGCTGATTAAAAAGTTGAGAACCCATGTTAGTAAATTAAGCAGTGAAACATGATTTGTAATCATCTCATTATTTGTAATTATCCGTTATTACTGGAACATGAGTAAAATCCAACAGGCTATAAGCCAAAATCACTTTCAAAATATAGTTAACCTAGATTATAGGGTTTGTTAAAGTGTATTGAATTGTACAGAAGAGAACAGGTATAACAAATAGTAGCCTATACAGCGATGTAGTAATAGTGCTTAACATATGATTTTACAGAGTTAGGGACCAATTAGATAAAGTCAGTTGCATCTTTAAAATAATTCAATTTAAATGTGTTTAAATGGGTAACTGATTATTTATAAAATGTTACTGCAGCTTTCATATTTGGATGTTTTTCTGTCAAATCACCCGGTTGTACCTAACAGCTCTGTTCCCAGATTTGTTTTGTGTGTAAGCCTGTGCCTTGGGATTTATCCCAATTCGGATTTTGTACATATTTTTGCACGATGTGCTTAACTCACTTTTACTTACTGATGTTTTTTTACTTATAGGCCAATTACTATACTGTACATTTACACATGACCAGATTCATATCCTGGGAGTCACAAAGGCTTGCTTGCATATGCCTAAATACTCACACTTCTATTTTGTGCAGAGTCTCTTTCTCTCATGTTTACTGTGCATGATGCCCATCATGTTCTGACTGAATAACAATAAGAGGGAAAAATTGGACAAATTGAGAGATAGAGATGTAAAAGCTGATAGAGAAGCACATAAATGAGAGCAGAGTTTGAAAGTGAGAAAAAAAAAACAGAACAGTGGGGGTGGAAAGAAGATAGAGGAAAATGGAGCAGAGATAAAGTAATGAGGAAAAGAAAAAAGAATGTGTGAAAGAGAACATTCCGTACAGAATGTGTTGCCGTTGCAGATTGTCTCACATTTATGCCTTAGCGTGACTTTTGTGTTCGTATTTGTAAGCTAATTTATTTTTGTGTATCATTTAGACTTGTAGTCAAGACCGCCTAAACTGAGACCAAGACACTACCAAGACCAGAGGGTATCGAGACCAAGACAAGACCAAGACCAAGACAGACCAAGTCGAGACCAAGACCAAGTCGAGACCAAGACCGAGACCAAGTCAAGACCGTAGGAAAAAAACAAAACAGACTAGTGTTGAAGCTAAGCAATAACTATGAATTCAAGAACAGCAGCATACTAGGGTTCAGCCGCAGTTTACATTCAATACATATTAGACGGTATTACTTCAACTACACAGGCAGAACTATACAGAGACAGACCATGTCATGTGTGTGACTGTGAGGTCACTGTAAATGTTTTTGCAGAATGGGTGAGATCAACTATGTGTAGCAATTGCATGACGGCTGTTACTGCACTATTAGAGGATTGAGACTCTCTTAACTTTTGTGTACTGTTGAGGACTGACATGACTGGTACTGACTGGTTCATCTGACAAAACATCAAACACATCCAACACCATCTTGCTCCTCCAACAACTGTCTAAAGAATGAGAAATATGTAACCAATTGAAATTATACTTAATGTGTAGATGAAATAGTAACATCAAATTAAAGATACACAATTATAAACTTGGATTAGGCCTAATGTTTAGTCAACACAACGGAGATATGCAGATGATATTTAAAAGACCATTTATTTAGTCTAACACCACCATCTTAAATACAATACTGTAATCAAACAACAACACACACACACACACACACACAGATATCAAAGACACAAATTCATCTAAGCAAATGCCTGCCTATCTCTGCCGATTTCGGAGTCTCCAAATGAATCCATTCTGCAACTTTTAAATACATAATAAAATGTTTAATAACATTTTATAAGCTTAAGTGCAGGATCCGAAAGTTGGTCGTTTTGTCGCTATGCACTGTAAAAAATGATTTGTTGACACAACTTGACTTGGTCAAGTCATCTTGTTGCATTGACTCAGTTAAAGGAGAACTCCGGTCAATTTTAACATTGAGCTCATTTTTTTGTCAATTTGGAGTGCTGTCAGTACAGAGAACAACGACAAAAATCGGTGTTGCCTACACCGTGTTATCCTCTTTTTAAAATGTGCACCCTGTTGACTTCAATGGGGCAATATTTAAACCTGCTTTTAGCCTCTTAACATCCTTGATGTGTCATTACAAGTGCACAGGTCATGTGAGTGATTCCTTCAGAGTGAACACGAGTGAATCTGACTGCAGTAGATGTGAAAGAAATGGATAAAAATGATGTTATTTAAGCCAGCGCAAATACCTGTATTTACATCCTGTTTTCGGTTGAAGTCCAAAGTAGTCGATTGCCGAGTTCACGCGCGTGATCATAACTAAACCTATGCGCATGAACTCGACAATCGACTACTTTGGACTTCAACCGAAAACAGGATGTTAATACAGGTATTTGCGCTGGCTTAAATAACATCATTTTGTAGGCAACACCGATTTTTGTCGTTGTTCTCTGTATTGACAGCACTCCAAATTTACAAAAAAATGAGCTCAATGTTAAAATTGACCGGAGTTCTCCTTTAAGTTTAGCCAACATTAGGAGTTAAGTTAACTCAACTTATATGTATTTGTTGAAATAACTTGCAGTAAATTGGGCCAACGTACTGTATCAATTAATAAGCATTTAGATTTTTTGTTAAGTCAACTTAAAAACATATTGGTTGAACTTAATTTTTCATGTTTTCACAACCATTAACCAAGTCTAATTCACATAAAATAGTAATTTTTCCTCAACATCACAACTTAACTTTTTGAGTTTACTAGACTTCATTGCTTGCTTTGACAAGAAGTTCTAGATATCTTCCTGGAACCAGATTTTTTTATGAAATCAACACAACTGCAAAATTGAAACTCTCAGCATTTATTTTTTAAAAAGATGCACTGGACCCAAAAACAGATAAAAAGAATTAGATTGCAAAGATATAAAAACATCACAAGAAAAACCCTCACATATATTCAGCTCACACAAACACGTGCAAACTTCTTTATGCACAGACCCATTCTTAGAGAATAATACAAATAACTCTCCTTGTTATCAGATATTTTCCTTACAGGAACAAGAGTACATGAAGAGTTCACAATAAGCTGTGTTTAAAGGGATAGTTCACCCAAAAATGAAAATTCTGTCAGTAATTACTCACCCTCATGTTGTTCCAACCCCGTAAGACTTTCGTTCATCTTTGGAACACAAATTAAGATATTTTTGATTAAATCTGAGAGTTGTCTCACTCCTCCATAAGCTTCTAAGGGATTGAAACTTGCTGGCCCAGAAAAGTTATTAAAGAGATCGTTAATATAGTCCAAGTGACTACAGTGGCTCAATCTTAAGTTTATAAAGCGACGAGAATACTTTTTGTGCGCAAAAAGTAAACAAAAATAACGACTTTATTCCACTATTCATTTCCTTCTCTCTGGGCCTCGAGTGTGTTCACGTAGTGTAATAGTTCACGTAGTGCGCTTCTGGGTTGTACGTCACACATAGGCTAACTATTGGCCGACACTGGTAATGTGTATGATGCGTGTGACGTACAACACAGAAGCGTTGGGCTGTTTTACTGCTTTGCGCTGTGAAACAATGAGATCTAAAATAACAATGGTCTTAAACTTTGAAACAGTGTAACAGTGTAAGTGCTAATAGTAGCAAGAAGGAGAAAATAGTTTATCTTATCTCAGCAACTTGCTATTCAAAGAGTGAACTCTTGCGGTGCAAGAGTCTGATCCAACTCCAATGAACAGGCGCTGTATCACTTCAAAAGTGAATTTTAATTCCTTTGGGTAGTCAAGGTTTAATGCGTACACCAGGCCCATCAGGTTCAGAAAAGCATTAGGTATGTCACTCAGGTGACGCCTCACCACTTCTTCCTCAATCACCAGGGCAACGTCATTGTAGAATTCTGGGAGAGGTTCCATCACATTTTCCACAACCACTAGGATTCCGATCACCACGCCCTTGATCACATCCTCTTCACGGTCACTGGGCTTTGTAGAATGAAAACAAAATTAAGGTACTATTACTTAAAACCAATTTCACAAACAATTTAAAGTCCCCAGACCCCTGCAAATTAAGAGATCTAATGTTCAATTTTCCCTTGTTTTGCCTTAAAGGTTTCAGCTTACCTCGCATATCTTCATGAATTTAGAAGGAGTCTCTAGCATGACGCACCACGGCAGGCCAAGCAATGCTGCAGTCCTCATCCTTTGGTTTGTTGTCTGTAAAATATAGGATGGTTAAAGTACCTGCTTTATTGGTTCAATCCTTCGTTTTTCTTTTCATTTTTCCTTTCACCCCCTCCCTCTGTCTTGAAAAATAAAAACATTAATTTCAAATAATGTACACTTGTATACTTTTGTTGTAAATAAATCACCAGTGATGTGGTACAACAACAGTTGTTTGTTACCTTTTTGTTCAGCACCAAAATAAGATTTAATAGTGGATGTAACCAGCTCATGTCACTTAAACCAGGAGTGTCTAAGGGTGCTTTCACACTGGGCTCGTTTGCTGCGGTCTGGACTCCGAGCCTGAGCGCAGTTGTTCCCGGCGACCCCCGCAGTGTTGGTCTGGTTTCACACTCAACTGGATTCTATCAAACCCTGGTGTGTTATTACGCCATCACAAACGTGCATGACGCATGATAGAAAACAGAACGTGGGTCAATATATAGGGTTTATATATTAATTCGGTGCTATTATGCGCAGCTGAGTGAACAACACAGGTTTACGGTGTGTGTGTGTGTGTGTGTGTGTGTGTGTGTGTGTGTGTGTGTCGTATAATGTGGGCTTCTGCTGCTTGCAAACTAACTCTTTTGAGGAGACAGTGGATTTCCAAATTTGTTGTCCTGATTCCACACGTTATGCGCGAACACACTGAAGGCTCACTCTCGCTCGTATCCAAGGTAAATCATCAACACTATCATCCCTTACATGTGTTTTATTTAACTAAATACATCATAATAAGCTAAAACGCATGTGCAGGTCACATTACTTCCTGAACAAGTGCTCACCCGAGTCCGTGTTGCTTTCACATTCACCCGAACCGCGGCACGGTTCGAGTGCAACCGAACAAAGACCACTTCCTCCAGGTAGTCTTGGCTTCGGGTACCCCAGTGCACACCCGAGTCCACATGACAAAATCATAATGTGAATGCTGTCATGTGGACTCGGGTGTGCACTGGGGTACCGAAGCCAAGACTACCTGGAGGAAGTGGTCTTTGTTCGGTTGCACTCGAACCGTGCCGCGGTTCGGGTGAATGTGAAAGCAACACGGACTCGGGTGCGCACTTGTTCAGGAAGTAATGTGACCTGCACATGCAGGATTTGAATCATCAGGAATGCAAGTTTGATACAAGTCTGTTCGAAAATCTTGAAAAGTGCTGTGGCGATGATTCCTACTTTTGTGAGCACGGAAAGTGCTGCACACACTGGTCTGGAAACTACAGTTTTGAAAGGGGCACCTCACTGACTCTTTCTTTTTAATGTGCATTGTAAGATGAGCAAAATACTGTGAAATACTGCAAGCCTCTGAAAAATTACACAGGTCACAGTTCACATTTGATGTTGCTTTAAGCAATTTTGAGGAGGCTTGAAGACATTGACTATGTTCACAGGTTAAATGCTTCTTCAGAGACAGTTCACTCCTAAATGTGCATACGCAATCCTTATAGATGCATGGGAGTGGACAGTGACTTACCTGATGGCAGTGTTTAAGCTTGTAGTGTGTGATTAGGGCACGCTGGTTGGGCGAAGAAAATCTGCAAATCTTGCAACACCACCTCATCGATTTCTGCTTCCACTCTGCTTGCACTATACTGATCCTGCAAAAAAAAAAAAAAAAAAAGTAAAACTCCATCCAAGTACACATATACATGTTACAGAAATATTCACTGAACATAGGGCTGCATAACTATTCAAATATCTAATTGCAATTACGGATGCCACGATAACGTAATTGTTCAAACAAGAACGCAGCACAATAGGAACTACCAGTGACCAGTGGTGTACGCTGAAATAAAAAGTCTCTCACCTGTCAGCCGTTATACTGCACTAGTAGCGCACACTCTTTAATTGCACCCTGTGCATCACTTCACTATAAAGCACAAAAGAAACTATGAGCATTACTAGTACGTCGTGTTAGCTGAGAAGGATTTGCATGCAGGTATGATGTTCATTCCATTAATCAGGAGCAGTTTCCGTGTTATATTAAAAGTTATTGTTAGTATTGTGTATTTACCATGGTAAGTGTTGTTTCCATAACCCAAAAATGCCAATTTATCACTACAATACTTTGTCTTATTTTGTATATAGCCTGATATTAACTTTGTATAAAATAATAAATATTATTTTTAAAAGACTGTGGTAAATCCAACATTGTATTAACAAAACTAGTTTGGGACTGCTATTAAATAGCTTAACCTTGTTAAGCGTTCATTTATCAGTATTAGTCATATTCTTACAATTTATAAATGTTAAGTAAAGGGGGACAGTACTTGTTTATAAGAGAGAGTCTACAATTTTTGTGTAAACAAATTTATTAATAGGCATAAAAAATTACCATGGGAAAATGTGGGTGCCATGGGCAAACGAGTTGAGAACCACTGTGATAAAGCTAGGCTATTCAAAACATCATTCAATAATTTGTAATTAATAATCACCCATTACAATACTAAATATGTTGCTGTCAATATAAAATTGAGCAGTGCTGTAAATATAGCTTTTATTATGTGAAAATGTTTTATATAAATAACGTAATCCTGAAGTTCATGATTCTTCAGGGCTTCACAGGTAACACAATTGACATAAAAGTTTAATCATGTGATTATGAACTACAAAAAGTTGACATTATATTAATACAAAATCATGGCAATATAGGACTACAGAAGACGCACCGTTTGCACGTGCTCAAAAACATTATGGTATGTAATTTGAAAAAAAATAACAACTGGGCGTTTAACATAAGTAAGTTAAATCAAGCATTTTTATTCGTAATGGTAAACACAAATATAACGTTAGATGGCGACGGTGCTTCAGATATTAACGTTACTATTCTGTGTTTCTAACGATAGTGAGATCCGATCAAGAACACGCTAAAAAGTAACTTAGGCCTATACACTTTTTTTATCTAACTTATTTACCAACATGAACTTATACTAGTCTAAGACGACTTCTCTTTCTGCTCACGTCTCGACAGCAGCTCGGTGTCTAACACACTGTATAGCTAGCAAAAATGGTCGGTGAGCGGTGAGCGCAAACGAAACAAGCCTAATTTTTACATGAAAGAAAGAACAAATCAGGGTATACTTACTATAAAAATCCATCTGTAGTCGTTCAAATAAGAGCTGCTTTGTCTTTTTTCTCACATCAGCAACTCGTCTCGTGATCTTGTCTTCTCGTGCAGAAAATGGCGATGGCGCGTCTGGCTCAAATTCGTTAAAATAGTACGTCATCATGACGTAAAGTTTCTGGCACATGCGCATGAGGCAGAAAATTGAAAGAACCTATGTTTTGTTGTTATATGAACACGTTATTTTAAGTTTTCCATTTCCCTTCAAGTTGAGGTTGTTAACTCATCCTATTATGTAGTGAGACACTGCAAGTTGACAGGACATGATTTTACTTGTCCACCTGACTAAAACTCAGAATCACTTTTTACAGTGTGGTTACACACACACACACACACACACACACACCGTTGGCGGTGCGCTCAAAGTCATCTGTCAGTTGTGCAGTTACCCAAAATCTCCTGAATGAAGTTAAAACCCATCATGTCACTGATATGTGTTTTTTTAATCTAGTGATCAAAGTGCCGGTATGAGTTGCCGCTGCGATCAGTGGCGCGGATAAAGTGTTTTCTCGTGTGGCTCGCGCATGTACACACCGCACTGTCTTCACTCGGAGGCGCGCTTCAATCCGTTCCGTTGCGGATAATAATGTTGCATTATCGAACGTTGTGTCGTCGTGGATATTGTAGTATTGTATTGCTAAATCCCCCGACCACTATGTCGGTCTGAGACAGCGAGACCTAGACAAGACCGAGAGGTCCGAGACCAAGACAAGACCAAGACCAAGACCAAGACCAAAGACCGTCAAGGCAGTGACAAGACCGAGACCACGTAAAAGTGCTCTCGAGACCAAGACTGGTCTCGAGACATACATCACTAGTATCATTGTGTATGTGTGAGTTTGTGTGTGCGTGGGAAGGGGGTTTGCAGAATGTACGAGTTGTGCTGTGTTTGGCAGATGTCCAATATTTACTCTGTCTCTGCAGTATATGTCTGACAGATCCTAAGAACACACTGTCCTGGGAAAGATGTTTTTTCCACATCTCTCTCTCTCTCTCTCTCTCTCTCTCTCTCTCTCTCTCTCTCTCACACACTTCTTTTCTTTCTCTGCATTTGAGATGAGCAGGGAGCTGAATCAAGCCTTTGTTCTTAGTCTAAGACACTAAAGAGGATTATCTATATATGTGTCTTTTCTCCCTGTGTTTCTCAGTAGCAAAAGGTCCTACAACCAGAAGGTAAACAACTACTTTTGAAAAGTAAAATCAAATCTATTTCAACAACAAAAATGGCTCCTAGATCACACAGTCCTCTACATTTCATGGTTGATCCATTTGATTTGTTCTTTTTCCATATGGTTCAATAAGCACTTTATTTAGCTAATATCATAATTATTTGAAGCTGCTTGAACTGTTTTGGAGCTTTGCATGAAAAATAAGCAATTCTAAGTTTAAGTATTATTAACATTAGTTTTTAGGGCCCAAGCCCTGAAAGGGATTCTTTGTTTCCTAAGGATTCTTTATTAGGGCCCAAGCCCTGAAAGGGCGAAGGCCCTATTGTTTTCGGTAGGATTATTTTTAGGACCCAAGCCCTGAAAGGGCGAAGGCCCTATTGTTTTCGGTAGGATTATTTTTAGGACCCAAGCCCTGAAAGGGCGAAGGCCCTATTGTTTTCGGTAGGATTATTTTTAGGGCCCAAGCCCTGAAAGGGCGAAGGCCCTATTGTTTTTGGTAGGATTATTATTATTATTATTAGGGCCCAAGCCCTGAAAGGGCTCGACAGCACCCCCTGGAACGGGGTCCGAAAACTTGGTCCATAAATCAAACACGCTTGTATGTAATAATATGAAACTCGGCACACATATAGATCTCATTGGGCCGAACAACTTTCATGCTCTAAGTTTTACGCCAGCCCAACAGGAAGTCAGCTATTTAGGGTTGTTTGGAAACACATGCTGTGGAATTTGAAACACTTCTCCTAGAGAATTCACCCGATTGCCACCAAACACGGTGTGCATGAAGTCAAGACATTGAGGATGAAAAATTGGCAGGGGATTTTTGATATCTCGAATGGTTTGGCCGTGGCGAGGAAACAAATTTATGGCGAATAATGGAAACAGGAAATGTGTTATAACTTCTGCATACATTAACTGATCTTGATGAAACTTCAGCAGTGTGTTTATTGTAAGAGGCCGATCACATGGATGTAACTATTGTGAGTCAAAGTTATAGCGCCACCAACTGGCAGCAGGAAGTGTGTCATTTACAAAATGCTTTGAAATCACCCTCTTATTTTTACCCGATTTGCTTCAAACTTTATGTGTATAATGTAAACACATGGCAGATGTAGGCCTGTGAAAGGATTATTGATATCTTAGATACTGTTGCCGTGGCAACGCATCAAACTTTGATATTCTTTTCGGATGCTTTTGAGACTCTTAGCATGTTTGAAATTGGATGAAACTCGACAGACACATCACACTTATTAGCCAGTAGACATGTGAAAAGTTTCAGAAACGGGCGTGGCAAGGGGGCTCAACAGCGCCCCCTTGAACGGGGTCTAAAAACTTGGTCCATATATCAAACACGCTTGCATGAATTAATATGAAACTTGGTACACATATAGATCTCATCGGGCCGAACAACTTTCCCTAGTCAAGTTTTACGCCAGCCCAACAGGAAGTCAGCTATTATGGGTTGTTTGGAGAACGCTTGCTGTGGAATTTGAAACACTCCTCCTAGAGAATTAATCAATCCCCATCAAACTCGGTGTGCATGAAGTCAAGACATTGAGGATACTAAATTGCGGACGGATTTTTGATATCTCGAACGGTTTGGTCGTGGCGAGGAAACGAATTTATGGCGAGAAAAGAGAAACAGGAAGTGTATTAGAACTTCTGCATACATTAACTGATCTTGATGAAACTTCCGCAGTGTGTTCGTTGTAAGAGGCCGATCACATGGATGTGACTATTGTGAGTCAAAGTTATAGCGCCACCAACTGGCAGCAGGAAGTGTGTCACTTTCAAAATGCTTTTGACAAAAGTGGTGGGGTTAGGTTTACCTACAGTAACAACACTCAGTATGTATATTGTTCTCATCGAGCCGGACAACTTTCAAATTTACAGTCATTAGCTCCGACCAACAGGAAGTCAGATATTTTGGTTTTAATGTGAATTTTTTGCAAAATCAGCCTCTGAATTTTTACCCACTCCTCTTAAGTGGTTTATTTTATTCCCACCAAACTTTTTCAACATGATGAAAATACATTAAAAATGCTAAATTGTGAACGGATAATAAATATCTCAAACGGTTTTGCTATGGCGAGGGATTAAATTAATGTCAAAAAAGGAAACACCAAAAGAATATCTTCTATATCTTCTACCAGAATATCTCTAAAAATGTAATTATACACCATTTATTTCTATTTAAAAGTATAGAAATATCAGAACTAAACCCATTTTATTCTTTTTTTTTTTTTCAATTAAAGAATTATGTTTAAGTTTAAAAACAGCCAGAATGGTTGTTTAGTCCAAAAAATAAATAAATCAAGTCATACATAGTGCTATACTGCCCTCTTGTTTTCAAAATCAGGTAAGCCTATTGTATTTAGATATAAATATATTAGGGATGTGACTGTGGGAATATTTTCCCACCGGTTAATCGACGTGTGACAGCGCTGAGGGCTTTTAAATCGCTTACTTAAAAGCGAAAGTAAAATACGGACATCCGCACAGACATTGATAATGGTGCGGAGCAGAGCGAGCTTTTTCAATGAATTCCTATGGAAGTAGGAATGAACTAAAAAACTTTGACTCTGTTCTGCTCGTTCCTTTCCGTGGATGTGCACCGTTATGAATGCCCGTGCAGCTGTGAGCATTTTAGTTTCATTTTAAAATAAGCCCCATTTCGGGGGCGGATTGCTTGAATTTATTTTACAAAAGCACAATGTTGTGTTTTATTGCGAGTGTACACAAATATAAGTAAACACTTTGCAGTTTGAATGATGTCCTGTATGAACAAAATGACGGAGTAGCCTATGTTTTTATGTTTCCACTGTTCGATCGCGCCCGCGTCTCACACACACAACATATTCCAGCATTGCGATCTTGACATTGCAGCCTGTTCATTATAGCCGTAATAAAATATAATAATAAAATAGTCAAACTAACATATAAAAATTACACTGTAATATCAACTGAGAAAATATAGCTGCGAGCAGCGATAGACCAACGCTACTTTTGCGTCATCGAAGGGCAACGCCCCTTTTTGGGGGAAGACAAACGGATTCCCCTGAGAATAGAACTCGCTCGCTCTAGACCTGCAAAGTTTCTTGATAGCAAAAATGGCACAAACATACACTCTCTTTGCCGGCCGAGGGCCGTGAGCGGTATTTAAAGAAGCTACTGAATAGGGAGTTACAGAGGTGTCCCTTTGAAATGGTCGAAAACTGGATTAATGACCCCACGCAGTGGCCAAATATGGACTATTCTGACATCTACCACTATCTCGTGGAATCACCAAGTAAGTAACGTTAGCCTATTTTTTTGTCATTAACACACTCACAGTATGACAAACTAGACGATGAGGCCATGTCAAGAGGAGTCGGTGGTTTACTTGGATCATATTTCACTTGATTTAAGCTATTGACAGTTTTGTTGTCGACTAGCTATACTAGTAAGAAACCCTCAAACACTGTAATCAGAACAATCATGTCAGAGGCTAAAAACATAAATAGTCCGTACCTTAAGTGGGGTAGAGACAATGAAAAACCTTTTTACAACTTTCAAAGTCCTAGCACTTTCTAGACACAAGCAGAAACCAGCCAAGTCCACTTTAGTCCTAGCCTGCCACTATTTCAACAGTAAAATAAGTTAACAGCCAAGGTAGCGTGCCTAGTGAGAGCTAACGTTAATCACGTAGCTGCTAGCAGCTTCGTCTTTCTAACTAGTAAGTTATAGCTAGTCGACAACAAAACTATGTCAATAGCTTAAATCAAGTGAAATATGATCCAAGTAAACCACCGACTCCTCTTGACATGGCCTCATCGTCTAGTTTGTCATACTATGAGTGTGTTAATGACAAAAAAAAATAGGCTACTTACTTGGTGATTCCACAAGATAGTGGTAGATGTCTGAATAGTCCAAAGAGAGTGTATGTTTGTGCGATTTTTGCTATCAAGAAACTTTGCAGGTCTAGAGCGAGCGAGTTCTGTTCTCAGGGGAATCTGTTTGTTTTCCCCCAAAAAGGGGCGTTACCCTTCGATGACGCAAAAGTAGCGTTGGTCTATGATGGGCCCAAGCCTTTAGTTACCCCAGAGCCCGTCTACGGAGAGCCTGCCCACTCCCTATTAAGCTCTATTGTACCGAATTTTGGTTGTAGTACCAGCAGAGTTCCACTGGGGGCGATCGCCATGAGTGCAAAATGAATGGGAGTCTATGGGGCTAGACGGCTAAATGTATTTCTTTCACCCGATTGCCGTTGATAAATCTCAAATCTGATTGTAGATTTTGCAAGTTCAACATGGGTTTTAGGTCGAAATTTGAATGAACGAGTACTTATGTCCTTTCGATTTCTTACAGGTTGAGTTGTTGTTGCCCATAACACGCTAGCATTCTGCTAATGAATGCTGATTGGTCAGTGAAGGACTGATTACGACCAGAGAAACCGCTTGATGGCATCGTGTCATCCGCAGCGGGACCAGAAACAAACAAAACAAAAACTCTTCTAGCAAGTGTGTTTACCTGTGTCAGCTGTGTTGTCGATGCCTCGAGTGAAAAGAAAGTGCAGAGCGCGAACGCACCAAAGTGACTGAAGGATTGCCGTGAAGCAGTATCTCTGGTCGTACATGTATATGACGTCATTGACACTTTAAAAGACTTTTTAAAGCAAATAAGTGACTCAAAAAAATCTAACACCCAGCAATGTGTAATTTATTTGCATCTCCTTTCGAATACTACATTCAAATTACTAGACAAAAAATTATATCCTGAGAAAAGTGGATTTTTATTGGTATAGCGCCATAGACCTCCATTCATTCTGCACTCGTCCTGTGAGCGCCCTCATATGGAATCAGAGAGGAACTGCAACCAGTTCAGAAGCCGGAAGTGTACTGAGAGTGAAACTTCTCGCCATATTAGACATTCTCTGGTTACCCTAAAGGCACCGGGGTGGCGGTGCCACCATCTTGGGCCCGGCATCGCTGCTCACAGCTATATTTTTCTTTTTCTTTTTTCCAAAAACATGTTAACTGTCTCACTCAGATGAGACTCCAGTCATTTTTAGTAGCTTAATAAAAGCTGTTTTCTTTTACATATTAAAGGTTGCATCATGGTGTCCATCATATTGACGTCACATCTCCAGCCGAATACTTACTTTATCTTGGTAACCCCTCTAATTTCGGAACAATGTTGTAAAGTAAAACAAAGCTCTCTTCATCAAATATATAGAACAGCAAAATAAGATGATTACAATATATTCAATCCAAGGTCATCTAAGCACCCGTTTCTCACACAATTTATTATTGCAAATTTGCATTTCCCCATCACTTGCAATTTTATAAATATTATAGTATGAGGAGAACTATGTCTAAAACTAAATGTGAAAAGCTGTCAAAATATTTTAAAGAAAAACCTCAATCCCGTAACCAGCCAAAAATCCTGATGGGGTTGTGTAAGATGTCATTCAGGTATTCATTCTCAACATCTCAAACATTCTCAACCTGAATGATAGTGTCACCAATGTTGTTATTTTTTAAATAAGACAAAGCTTATTGAAGTCCACATAATGTTTTCTTTTTGACCCAATTATTGTGCTACATTTGCCAAATAGATACATAGTTTTTAAAGGGCTCTATAGGAGTCAATGTTTAACTGGCTGTTTATGTATAAACTTCATCAGGAAGAAAGGTTTGGGAAAAGGTGGCATATCAGTTCAGCCAGCTATACTCTCTTAAAAATAAACATTACAAAAAGGGGGGTTGTACAGTATAAAAACCATTATGTCTATTGAAAGTCTGCATATTGATATAAAAACAAGTGTGTGTGTGTGTGTGTGTGTGTGTGTGTGTGTGTGTGTGTGTGTGTGTGTGTGTGTGTGTGTGTGTGTGTGTGTGTGTGTGTGTGTGTGTGAATCACACCTGCTGAACTGATAGCAACATTATCTGGCGGACAGGACTTGAGAGGAGAGATTTTAGTTATGAATGTCTTGCCTGTATAGGTCTTCTTTCCCATTCAGGCCCCTCAAGAAGAAATAAGACTTGCATAACGGCTTTTTTGTAAATTCAGCAAAATGGAAACGAGACAAAACGGTTCCACTTTTCTTTTTCTTTCTGTGTGCTTATGTGCTGATGAAACTGATCTCAGAATACATGGTATGGTTCATAGATTTTCATAATGTCCGTGATGGTTTGGGTAAAAGCAATATGAAAATTAAAATAAAGGCAAATAATTGAAATATTACAGTTCTTTTTTTACAATCACTTTGGCACTAATATCAGATGATGTAACTATCAATTGAAACAACTGATCAAAATAATAAGTAAATGTTGCATTACTCCTAATGCATAGTTTTAACAATGGATGTAATATTTCATCATCATTCATTTGCATACACTATGGTCCCATGTTCATGTTTTAGATTTGACATGGAGACATGTTTATGTTTTTGATCTGTATGGAGCCTCTTGTAATGAGAACCTGTGTCTGAATTCATGAGAAAGGGTTGACTGAAATATAGAAGTTCAGTTATCAATCCGTTGTTATACTCTTTACAGTAAGACAGATGAGGAACACTGCTTTTGAAGTTTTACTGTATTTTTTTCTTTTCTTTTTTGTAGCTAAATAGTTTTGCTTTGATTCAAAGAAGCCTATGTTGTAATTTCTTTGTATTACATCAATACTGTACATTTCAGAATTTTTTCAATGATTCCACTGTCTGTAGTATTCTCTCGACTAGTCTTGTTACAGTGATGTATTTATGCGTAGTGTGAAATTGTTGGTATCTTGTACGTTGATCTATTTTGTGAAAAAACTGTCTATTTAAACCAATGATTCTGCAAGTGCAATTTTCTTTAAAAATGATACCAAGGTTCTAAAATTAGTGCCAAAGTTATTGTACAAAATGAGTGAACATTTAAGTGGTGTCAGCCATGGCCTTCATGCTTGTTCAGTCAGGGCTGTTCAAAGCGTCCAGAACTCTCCTAGAGATCTGGGATAGCCATGTTGAGGAATGGTTTTGATCTTGACCCCATTTAAATGGCCTTAAGAGTGGACCATTGACCCCTGCCCCTTGGGTAGCTTCAGTTACACTCTGCTAAGGCCAATTCACACTGCATTGACAGATGCCAAATAACGGCAACAGACACTTCGCCAGGTTTTGTAGGATTAGTGTGTTACCCCTGTCTGTGTTGGTTGGCACTTGTTCTTGTGAATGTTTAATTGCCGTTTTTCGAGTCGTGGAATGTCTGAGAAGTGACATGATTGTCCACGTTGTGAATTGGCCTTTTCTAGGGGTGAGGATTTTATCTTGAATCCATGCTAGTGATAACACCTCTAAACCCTTGTTTCAGAGAACATCTCAGTTACGTATGGTAACCCTCGTTCCCCAAGGAGGTAACGGAGACGTACGTCAGAAGTGATTCTGATGAATGGGGATCTCACTCGAGAGCCTATCTACTTCGAGTGTAACTAAACGAGCCAATGCACATTGGCATGCGATAATTGCACCAGCTGTTGTGCATCGCGGCGCGAGCATATAATGAGCAGCAGGTGCATCGCATCCTTGTTTTTCCGCTGAGGAGCCGGACTTGTGACTCGGCCGTACAGCTGAAGCTCAGCAAATGTGGTGAGGGGACGTACGTCTCCGTTCCCTCCTCTGGGAACGAGGGTTACCATACGTAAACCGAGACGTTCCCCTTCATCAGCTCACTATTACGTACGTCAAAAGTGATTCTGACGAATGGGGATATCTATGAAAACACCACTGCTGCTAGCCCTTCCAGCGCTCCGCTTGAGCCTCCTGGCCTGACCGCAGTGTCTGGCAGAAAGTAGGAGCTCTAAGCAGAGAAGGTCAATCACTGCTGTTCCGCAAGACCCACTCAGTGTGACTTATTGGATAACGCTGGGAAAGCGTGCCCTTGAGGAGGGGGACGCTGCGGAAGCCACATCCTCCCCCGGAGGGAGGCACTGTGACGGTACACATATGGACTAGCCAATTAGGGTAGTACAACATATGGCAGTCTCTGGGGTGGTTCCAGCCTAGTTATAGAGGGGAAAGAACACCAGCAGAGATGACAGAGTGGGCTCTGTCGAGGGAAAGACATGGGCTAATCCGCAGAGGAGACGATCGTGGAGGATGCATACAAGTGTTGGCCTGGCTCCGCAACGTCTGACTGCCGCAGGGGTGCTGGAGGAACTCAACATGGTTAGCCGTTTCTGGGGAACACTACTGGAGCATAGACGCACGTATCCGGCCCAGCGGGGCGGGAGTGGCGTTACAAGCCGACATTAAGAACGGATCCTTTGCGCTGCTGGCCATTGGGGGCGAGTATACGTGAAGGTACCGGCTTTACACGGAGGCTATAGAATCTAGCGAACATGTAAAGTATCGCCCAGCCTGCAGCTCTACATATATCTGTCAGCGAGGGGCCTTGAGCCTGGACGCGGGTGCCATAGAGTGCCCTGTCTCTGAGAAAGCAGGTCCTTCCTCAGAGGAATGGGCCAAGAAGGGGCTGTCGCGAGGAGCATAAGTTCTGGGAACCAGGTCCGTTTGGGCCAACATGCCGCAACTAACAAGACCTGCTTCTCGTCCTCCCTGACTTTGCACAGTGTCTGTGCGAGAAGGCTCACTGGGGGAAACGCAAACTTGCGGAGGCCCCGGGGCCAGCTGTGTGCCAGTGCATCCATGCAGAGGGTCCCCTCGGTCAGGGAGTAAAACAACTGGCAATGGGACGAGTCCAGAGATGCAAACAGCTCTATCCGAGCGGCTCCGAAGAAGTCCCATGTCAGCTGGACCACCTGGTGATGGAGACGCCACTCTCCCGGAAGCGTAGGCTGTCGTGAGAGCTCGTCGGCTGCACGAATGAGCACGCCAGGGATGTGAATGGAGATGCTTCTGACTCCATAGGAGGAGATGGCAGGCGAGTTGCGACATGCGTCGGGAGCGTAAACCACCTTGATGGTTGAAGGTCGCAGTGCTGTCCGTACGGACCAGTACGTGCTTGCCATGTAGCGGCCCTTTGAGGCAGCCCAAAGCAAGTACTGTGAGCAACTCGAGGCAATTAATGTGCCAATGCAGTTGAGGCGCCGTCCGCAGACCTGAA
Organism: Squalius cephalus; assembly: GCF_949319135.1. NCBI lineage: Eukaryota > Metazoa > Chordata > Actinopteri > Cypriniformes > Leuciscidae > Squalius > Squalius cephalus. The sequence continues at coordinate 24,154,127 of NC_137124.1, read as the reverse complement.
ACTGCATGCCCATTGTACGTGGCCCCCCAGCCGGTGGCAGAGGCATCCGTGAAGACCAAAGCATGCCTGGACACTTGTTCCAGGGGAACACCTGCCCGTAGAAATGAAGGGTCTAACCACGAGCTGAGAGTTTGGCAACAGAGCGGGGTGACATGCCCCTGGTACATGACGCTCTGCTACACCCATCTCGGGACTCGGCCATAAAGCCAGTGCTGAAGCGGTCTCATATGAAGCAACCCGAGCGGCGTTACTGTGGCTGCGGATGCCATATCATATCTGCGGATGTCGAGTTCGGGCGCATGATCGTACGTACTAAACCTATGCGCGTGAACTCGACAATTGACTACTGTGGACTTCAACCGAAAACAGGATGTAAATACAGGTATGTGCGCTGGCTGAAATAGCATAATTTTTATTCATATCTTGCACATCTACTGCAGTCAGATTCACCCGCGTTCACTCTAAAGGAATCACTCACGTGGCTGGGCACTTGTAATGACACATCAAGGATGTTAAGAGGCTAAAAGCAGGTTTAAAACTTGCCCCATTTAAGTCAACAGGGTGAACATTTTAAAAAGAGGATAACAAAGGATAACAAAGTAGGCAACACCGATTTTTGTCGTTGTTCTCTGTACTGACAGCACTCCAAATTTACAAAAAAATTTGCTCAATGTTAAAATTGACCGGAGTTCTCCTTTAAAGACCTCAAAAATGGTTAGACAAATGCAGTTTTCTTTCCTGAGTTGACCTCAGGAACAGGAATTGCTGGGTGGTCTATAAATCTATAGGCAACCATTTTGCTGGAGACATTGGGTTCAATGCATGTTTGTGTGACTGTCAAGAAGTTTGAAGCCATGTGCATCCTATGGGGCAATCATTCTTGATGTTTTGATATTCCTGGTTGATAATGCTCCCATATGAACTCTAAACAAATGCAAATATGTTCATAAACAGCATGATAATGTCAAACTCCTCCAATCAAATGTCACTTAGAGAGTGCTGGATCTCAGAGAGCTAAGTAGAATTTCACATCCTCCATCCATCCAGGAACTACAGGCTTTTCTTATTGCATAGTAGTGCAATATCTCACGATACACAGGATTTGTACGACGGCATTCCATGAAGGATTGTTCTGTAGCTGAGGGTCATTGATACTAATATATTGGCTCTCTGTTATTTTGTCCTACCCCTTTACCTTGAAATAAAGAAAACAGAAGCACAACAACCAAATACAATTTTTTTTTGTTAAAAAAAATAATAATTCATGCTACTTTAAGCAAGTCATAAATACTTCCGTTATTATTAATTTTTACAGTTCTTTCTGTTCTGTTTTGAAGCCATTCAGTTGGTTGTGTGCTCAGGCCAGAACATTTTCTCCAGAAGGTTTGTTCTTCAAGGAGTGATAGTTTTACAGCTCTCTATCGCCCCCCATGGACAAACAGTGATAGACTTGAGGAGGAATATCACATACTGTGGCCTTGTACCTCAGATATGTAAAAGCATATCAACACTGCACTTGTTCATGCAGGTGCATGTTTAGAACTAATTTCCCCCTTTATGCCTAAGTATTAACACTATTTTTTCCACATCCAAAGTGCAGAACTCACACGCAATTTGTACTCATAAACTAATATAACACTACATTATTAGGCATTCTGTACCTATAATCACTTCCTTATATAACCTCAGGTGGAAAACATTGAACCCATCAAAATGATAAAAGTTAGTCCTTGTGCCAAAGGCTTACATAAGAATGAGTATCATGCGATGTGATCACTGTATGGCAATGTCGTGGAGCGTGTGTAGCACAGGATTGACCAGTGGTGATATTGATGAATGGCAATATATTCTGTGACCTCTAAAGGTCATTCACCTCAAAGCCAAGGTACACTGTGTCCAGCACAGCACCGCAAGTACACAGCAAGCAAGTACACAAGTACAGCAAGTAATGATGTGCAGGAAATATTTTAACTACTACTAAGGCTTAGAGATGAATAATGGGGTTTGGAGTTTGTTTTGTCTGAGCTGGGTGAAGGAGGAGCTGTGTAATTTCTTATTGTGTACTGTACTGTCATGTGTAATTAGACAAACTCAATGTGAATAGCTTCAGAGGGAGGGATGAAATTTAGAGAAAGAGAGATGGAAAGAAACAAACAGAGCTTATAACCTATTTCACACACGTTCTAAAGAAAGATGTGTGTAAATGACAGAAATAGGGTAATGATGACATGAGGTTCAGGATGAAATAACACACCTGATGAGGGAATGAGGTCAATGTCCGTAGGTGCCTCACATCCACCGTTTGTCCCCCTTCCTCCCTCTGTTCCTCATTACTTTTTATTCTTTGATGCTTTTTTTAATGCTTTGATTTTTAGTACTGTTGATATCTTTGTAATACAGCTCTCAATGTGTGCTATGGGAAGCATGAATCTGCAGGTGTCACCAAAAGGAGATTTATATGTAAATATGATCTTTAATATTTTAAATGTTTTATTGATATTACATGTATCTTCTTGGACTTTTTGTCATAAGTTTGTGAAAATATGCAAAACATCTGCACTAAGAAGAAAAGTTAATGACCCTGTAAATGAGAACTTTCTTTCCTCATTGCACACATACAAACACCTTCTCTACTTTTTATTTGCCAGCAGCACTTTTTGTCCTGTTTTTGCTTACTTTTGTACATTCCCGTGAATAAAATTTTGTTTAATGTAACTTTGAAAGAACCAGTAAATTAGACCTGCCGGGCTTATAACACATATACACTGATGCCAAAACACATCAAAGGGACATTTTATGGATTAATTACAGAGGAAAGACAGTCACCACACATGCACACAAAGAAGTACAATGTATGTAGTACAACCAGCCACAAAGGGAAAGTCACAGTGTCTCACTGACACCTGTAATTCAAGTCAAGTGAGTTTTAATTTTTGCAGTACATACTGTTTCAGAGCAACTTAAATTGTCTTAAATTGTGTAAGGTTCCCATTTAGCAGTATTTAAAAAAAAAGACAATACTTTTCTCACTCACAATTCTATTAACTTGCAGAAGAAAGTTTTCACAATGGATTGTTGAAGCCAAATAAATTAGTAAAACTAATTGTGTTAGTTTTTGCCACAATTATATTATGATTGCTGTTGTTTTTCTATTTAGTGATTCAAAATAGAAAAAAAGATCACATGCTTTGTTGGAAAGAAGACAAACATATGCATGTGTGTGTGTGTGTGTGTGGGGGGGGGGGGGGGTCGAAGCTTTGGCTATTGGGCTTTGATTACATCTGCTTGAGCATAGTCCCTCCCCTCTCCTGGAGAGTACACTATATATACACACATGCAGTCAGACGAATCTGCTCACTAGCTCTTACTCGCCTACTCAGAGTTGAAACGTGTGAGATGTGTGTGAGCTCGAGATTATAGGGAACCGAGCAGGCACATGGTTGCTCATTTGTAAGAGTGATCCCACTTGAGAAAGAGACAGTGACAAAGTGAGAGGGAGAGAGAAAAAGAGGGAAGGGTGCCAGTATCAGTAAAAGAGAGACAGAAATAAAGAAAAAAAAAAGAGGCAGGGAGAGAGTACAAAGCATTTTCACCTCTAGTACAATGGAAGACTTTTCAGTGTCTTTCTGGATTTACATCGGAGTAATGTCCATCTTTGTTGGTGGAGCGGTGAAGAGGTTTCTGGCATTCCATATCGGTGCCATGCCCTCAGTGGTGGCATGGCTGGGTGCCATTCTGCTGGTGGAGAGACTGTGTGCCCTGTGCATGCCCGCTGTGCTGGCAAGGTTGGTCCTCTGTGTGTCCTGCTGGCTGTACTTTACATGGGCCACCCCCAAACCTTTCCTGCCAGTTGAAGGCAAGGCAGTCTTCATCACAGGTAAGAACAGAAAGAAAAAGAAGAACCAAACCGAAACTAAATTACAGAATAAAATGTGTGATCATGTTTGTCATTGTTCAGACTGTTTGTATATTCAGTGCTTGATGACAGTTTTGTTTTCTTCTTGTGATTCATGGCTGACTGAGAGGATCATTATGTATTGACATAAAATGCACGTGAATTGATAAGCACAGATTGTGCAAACAGCTGGGAAATGTAGGTCATGCTGGGTGGATTCTGTTGTGCAAAATTGCCACAATTATATTATGATTGCTGTTGTTTTTCTATTTAGTGATTCAGTAACTTTTAGAGGTAAAATTAGAACGTTTTCTACCTGTATTATGACTGAATGAGTCTCAAATTTGTACCCTCCTTGTCAGAACATGCTATGCTCTTATATGGGAAGTTCCATATGAATTACTTTACTCACTTTTACCCCACAAAACTTTCTGTGGCATGTGTTTGAGTACAGACTTGGTCCTGATCCAGAACACTCTGTACTATGTTTGTATAACAACTTTCTCTATCCATATATCATATCAAGCTAAAGAGAATGTAATGTTCAGCTCAGTGTGATGATTAATCACTAACTGTATTGACCCATATTTTATGGCAATGAGGAAAACATGTGGTATGAACCAAATTATATTGATCATGTGCCTTTGTATTCAAGGTAAGCCAAGTTTGAGTGGTATTTGTAAGGTATGTTCTAATTTTGTTATCCTTCTTATGTGTTGTGTGTTAACGTCAATTGTGTCCTGCTGGATGAGAGTACTCTAAGGTTATTTGGCTTTTTCTTAATTGGCTGAGCTAATCTGATTCTAAGTTAAATGATCTTATGCAACATAAATGCAGTGTAAGCCATAAATCAAATCAAAGAGCTGCCGTGTTGTACCTGGTGGTTTACTTACAACTCATTTACAAATTATAGCTGTATTTCTCCACCTGCACCTTTGTGCACTGTTTCTTTAAGTGTTCTTTGGAAACTTCTGTAGTTGCATTGAGTGCATTGCTTTAAAGGGTAGTTCACCCAAAAATGAAAATGATGTCATAATTTTCTCACCCTCGTGTCATACAGGTTTAGAATGACATGAGGATAAATAAGTGATGACAAGAGTTTTCATTTTTGAGTAAACTATACCTTTTTTGCTCTAATTGCTCAGCACTTTTTGTCCAGTCACCAAGCTTCAAAACTACTTGTTGCTTTTTCTCTGTGTGGGGTAGTGCCCCCTGTCCCCAAGAGAAAATATCTTAATAAACATAAAAAATAATGTTCAAATTAATATCCTACAAATGAATAAAGTTTTATGTGGGGGTTAGCTTTAGGCATGGGGGATAGAAAATGATATTAGCTCAATATGAAAACTGTGTGCATGTGTGAAATGTGCAATAAGCAGCTCTTTAAAAGAATCTCAACAACACTGTGTAGTTGCTAGCTCAGACCTTGAGGAATAAAGGCACTTATGTGATGATTTATTTTACTGTTAAGTAGTTTTAGAACTCATTTTTAATCTGGATCATAAGCTCCTTCAGTAGCCATTTACTTCATTTGAGCACTTACCTTTACTGTTCAGGAATATGTTATCTCTTTATCCTTTAAAGCCCAAAGCAGCTCTAAACACCTATTTTGCAAACAATTTCTTGCTAACTTTCTTTGCTAACTATTCTAGCTTTTCCTATATGACAAACCACACAAAAAAAAAAAAAAGTAGGTACAAGCACAAGAGCAGTACATGAACCCTGAAGAGTTTGAGTAACTCATGCACTACTGTATGTATGAAAAATCTATCACACTAGTACACCTGCATACTATATTATTAGCCTGGACTTTCAGAATGAAAATGTAATGTTTTATGTGAATATTTGGCAGTTTTTTTTTATTTATTTTTTATAGTGATGTCATTTAATTTTTGACCATGTCAAGTTTTTCTCCATGAGCTGCCATGGCAAACTAACTGGCATGTCTGTTATTCACTTAGCAGGGCAAGGTGTTAAATTCAATCAGTTACTCCAAGGAAGCTTATAATCGTTTGATGGACGTGGGTTTCTCAGAAATAACTCATATGGGTTCCTTAAATCCCCCAAAGCTGTCTGTCGTCTATTGGCATGGTAACCATCAACTCAGTCAACCTCTTTCATTGCTTGCTTTAATACATGCACACACAACCAGCGTGAGCTTCTGAGGTTGGCACAGAGCACCCCACTTGATTTGATTTTAGTTTTCTTCATTTCCTTGTCTTTGTTTCTTTTGTACCAGAGCTAGCATATAATTACACAGTATCATACTTTTGAGTAATTTTGATTGGAATATTTTCTTAAATTACCGCTCTCAAAGCTGTAAGTCACTCTTTTGGCAAAAACCAAGCGAATGTGGAAAACCTGTAAACCTCTTACAAAGCCAGCTGAAAGGCACATTCAGGGCTTGAATTGCTGTGAGACAGGGGGTTAAGGTTACAGAATTGGCTGACTAAGCAACCTAAAGCCATTAGTCTGGCTAGAGTCAGGCTGGAAAAACGTCTATAGACTGCAAGGCCAGTACACCTTGTACATGTTAATCACCAGCTATGGAAGAATAACTTTAAAGTGTAATGTTCACTAGAATTAGAATGCAAACTTCTGTAATCTTGACTCTATTTATTTATTATTAATTATTCTGAGGCATCTGTTGCTCAAAGAATGCTTCCTTCCTACATAATGAAGCCGCTTTCTTTGATAAAAACGTGCTTATTGTTAGGGAGGATTTCCATAAATTGCCCAATAAAAAGGAATGGTGCACACATTTATGTTCTCTGTGTATAAATGTGTTTTTGTTTAGTTTTTTCCAGGAAATTATTTCTTTTAACTTTAATAATACTCTGTAAAGACTGCATAGCTAGCTGAAACTTGTATACTCACATCTTGCTACCTCTCTCTATTTCTTGATTTCCCAGTAAACCATAATGATTGAACTAAGCTGTGATTAACACCAGGTTCTAGCACCATGAAGGTGTGAACTTCTAGTGTTAAATAAACACACACTCTCATCTCTTCATCTGTCCGCACTAACACTTGCTTCTTTTGACTCTCCCCACTTGAGTTATGGAGATTTATTTGTCAAGATCAACCAGTGTATAATTCATTCAGAACCCCAACATTTCTTTGAAATGTATGACGTCAATCCGGATCCCTAAATGAGCTACTAAGTACCAGGTGACATTAGTCTGCATGATTGTGTTATGAAGGGCAGTGAGGAAATCTGATCAGGTAGCATGAGACACACTCATTGTGTTTACATGCTGAGGACAGCAGGAGGAAGCACTATTAATCCCACACCATTCAGAGATCTGAACGCTAGCCCCTCTATCATCAGCATGGTTTTGCACGTGAAATCACAAGCGAGTGAGGCCAAAGATGCATTTATCTTGGTCCCAAGTATTATTTAGACACTTAAGCTACACTTAGAAATTTATAAATGTAATTTTAATTATCTTAAATTTATTATACATTTTATTATTATTAATAGCTAAATTAAAACAAAAAAAGTATTTAGATTCTTTCTTTCTTTTTTTATATATATATTTTTTCTGTTTAAAAAAGGCTTAGTTAGTTCTAAAATTTCAGCATTGTTTGTTTGCAGATACTTCTTGCTTTGATATTTTGTGTTTAATGCAATGACATTCAGACATCAAGTGTCGCAAAGTGTCCTACATGTTTTTGGGCCACTATACCTGTATGTGTGTCTTGGTTTCTGCTTCATTGTCTCTCCATTAGCCTCATTGTTTTGTGTCTAACACTTTTTCACTGAAGTCAGGGAAGTTACTCATATTGCTTCACTGATTAGCACACACTGCCAGTACCGACTGTCCTCTAAACCATGTGGGCTTCACTGCCGTCACATATATCTGTGTGTGGGGATTCAGAAGTCGCTCATCAGGGCTCTGGCAGGCCTTTTCCTTGCCCAATGTCCCTGGAGCCACTCCAGAATGCAGACCAATTGAGTGTGGGATGAGATATGCTCAACCCGAAGTGTCTAATAATACCCATATCAATGTTACATAACAGTACACTGTAAATATTTGGAGAAAAATGTAGGGGAGGGGCACCTGTGGCATTCCCGCTATGCTTAGTTGTTCAAGCCAGGTGAAGAGGTTAAATGGATAAGCAAGGTTTAAGTGTGGCATCGTGGGGCTAGAGTTCAGAGAGGATTTACTTGGCACAGATGCACAAATGAAATGCAGTCTGACCTCTCCGCTACATCACCATTTTACATTGGCATCCTTCTGTCTCGAAAGACAATGGAATCTGCACCTTGGGGTCTCTAGGCATTTGTTGAATTACAGCATCTGCTGTGACAGTAGAGCCCGATTCTTGGAAGACATTTCATTCATCGTTCTGTTGCAGTTACTGCAAGTGAAGATCATGCCTGTCTCTGTGGATGTTGGGTCTGTTGGGTCTGTCGTCTGCACTCTCTTCTCTTCCCACTGGTGCTTATTTGGATGCTTATAGTTTGACAGCAGTTCTGACTTTAGTTGGGAAAAACATTCAGAACCAATACACAGATTTCCCTATGTGATCCTCTTTTTCACTTTCACTCATTTATTTCAAATGGAAAGTATTATTGTTTTTCCATGTAGTTCCTACAGCATTACCACAGAATTAGAATGACCAGAATTAAAATTACCCTGAGCCTTCTTAGTACCTGCTGGGGAACATGTACGCCTGGCTGGGAATAACTTATCTGGGTAATGGCAATATTTAAAAAAGAAGATCTTCCTACGTTTAATTTAAGTGATGATAGTAGAGTGATTATAAACAGTTATAATGGAAGGTAAATCTGAACAGTTGCATTATTTAATAATAATAACTCCCCCATCCCAAGACCCTCCCTTCTGCAGGCTCGGCGTGTTTATTGAGGAATACTTTGTGTATCTATGACGGATAACACACTGACAAAGAAAGAGCCCAGCTAGTGCACTGACAGATATGTGTGTGTCCTCAGAGGACCTTGAGATAAAATGCAGAGGTGAGATTGAGGTTTTGTGTAACTGCTGTTATCATAACTGGTGTATAATTGTTTGCCACATATTCACAAATTTGAGATAAAAAGTGAGGCCACTGACCTCTGATACACTTGAGTCATTCTACTTTTTTTTTCCTTAACATGCATCAGTTTTATTATTATTAATATTTTTATTTTATTTTGTATTTATTTTGTAGCTTTACAACTTTGACTTGCCTGCCAAACAAAAAGGACAAAGAATGGAATAAGTTGTTTTGGATAGAAACAAAATTCCTAATAATCAATTGTAAAAGAACAAGGATTATAAAAATTGGCACTCACATAAAACTTTCATTTCTAAATTCCAGTAGTTCAGTTATGTTGTAGACCTTACATTGAGAGAAATATTCATGTCTGTGTATCTATTCATGTCACTTTTATTTCCAGAATCTGTAGTGTACTGCCGTTCATTTCCAAGAACTATATGCACATCAGGGGTAGAAAAAGAACAGAAAGTCTGCTGTTATTCTCCTTTTTGTCTTTTTTTAACATTCGTCTGTGTCTTTGGGGTAAAGTTCCTATGGGTTTACACATTATCCGTACTCAAATGACCCTCATAAAGATTGGATATTATATTTTTTTTATTAATGTGTCGTTCCCTGCAACCACTTCTGTAAATGTGTATGCATCCCAGATATCAGTCATGAGCATGCATTTGTAACCATGGCTGGATTTGTTTAGTTGAGTCCTGATTTGCATTTTTAACATTTTAGCAATACAGCTCCAAAACCACAATCTCCCTTGGGACGATAAGGACATTGTCTTCAAACTGAAGGACACCAACTTCAATATCTCTTTCAGTTGTGTAATTTAGTAAAGAGATAAGAGTCATGTTTCAGAGATTGATGCATCACACTGTCATGCAACTTGATGTGGGATCATGACTTTATATAATTGTGCTTTTGTTTTGTTTCCTGTTGTACCGTTCTGGTTTCCCTGAACTTTATTGATGTTCAGAGGTCATAGTTGTGAGATTACATGTCACCAATGCTGATGGCATAGCATGCCATTTACAGTGAGGAAAATAAGTATTTGAACACCCTGCTATTTTGCAAGTTCTCCCACTTGGAAATCATGGAGGGGTCTGAAATTGTCATCGTAGGTGCATGTCCACTGTGAGAGACATAATCTAAAAAAAAAAATCCAGAAATCACAATATATGATTTTTTAACTATTTATTTGTATGATACAGCTGCAAATAAGTATTTGAACACCTGTCTATCAGCTAGAATTCTGACCCTCAAAGACCTGTTAGTCTGCCTTTAAAATGTCCACCTTCACTCCATTTATTATCCTAAATTAGATGCACCTGTTTGAGGTCGTTAGCTGCATAAAGACACCTGTTCACCCCATACAATCAGTAAGAATCCAACTACTAACATGGCCAAGACCAAAGAGCTGTCCAAAGACACTAGAGACAAAATTGTACAGCTCCACAAGGCTGGAAAGGGCTATGGGGAAATTGCCAAGCATCTTGGTGAAAAAAGGTCCACTGTTGGAGCAATCATTAGAAAATGGAAGAAGCTAAATATGACTGTCAATCTCCCTCGGACTGGGGCTCCATGCAAGATCTCACCTCGTGGGGTCTCAATGATCCTAAGAAAGGTGAGAAATCAGCCCAGAACTACACGGGAGGAGCTGGTCAATGACCTGAAAAGAGCTGTGACCACCGTTTCCAAGGTTACTGTTGGTAATACACTAAGACGTCATGGTTTGAAATCATGCATGGCACGGAAGGTTCCCCTGCTTAAACCAGCACATGTCAAGGCCCGTCTTAAGTTTGCCAATGACCATTTGGATGATCCAGAGGAGTCATGGGAGAAAGTCATGTGGTCAGATGAGACCAAAATAGAACTTTTTGGTCATAATTCCACTAAACGTGTTTGGAGGAAGAAGAATGATGAGTACCATCCCAAGAACACCATCCCTACTGTGAAGTGGGTAGCATCATGCTTTGGGGGTGTTTTTCTGCACATGGGACAGGGCGACTGCACTGTATTAAGGAGAGGATGACCAGGCCATGTATTGCGAGATTTTGGGGAACAACCTCCTTCCCTCAGTTAGAGCATTGAAGATGGGTCGAGGCTGGGTCTTCCAACATGACAATGACCCGAAGCACACAGCCAGGATAACCAAGGAGTGGCTCTGTAAGAAGCATATCAAGGTTCTGGCGTAGCCTAGCCAGTCTCCAGACCTAAACCCAATAGAGAATCTTTGGAGGGAGCTCAAACTCCGTGTTTCTCATCGACAGCCCAGAAACCTGACTGATCTAGAGAAGATCTGTGTGGAGGAGTGGGCCAAAATCCCTCCTGCAGTGTGTGCAAACCTGGTGAAAAACTACAGGAAACGTTTGACCTCTGTAATTGCAAACAAAGGCTACTGTACCAAATATTAACATTGATTTTCTCAGGTGTTCAAATACTTATTTGCAGCTGTATCATACAAATAAATAGTTTTAAATAAAAACTACTATAGTTTTAAAGTTATTTAAATAAATAACTATTATACAAATATTTAATAGTTAAAAAATCATACATTGTGATTTCTGGATTTTTTTTTTTTTTTTAGATTATGTCTCTCACAGTGGACATGCACCTACGATGACAATTTCAGACCCCTCCATGATTTCTAAGTGGGAGAACTTGCAAAATAGCAGGGTGTTCAAATACTTATTTTCCTCACTGTAAGCGTAATTACTGTCAAATATTGCCAAAATGTGAGTATTTAGAAGGAGTTAGTATTTTGATTTCTAATTGGCATAACATTCATGTTTCCCTCCCCTGTCTCTGCAGGTTGTGATTCAGGGTTTGGTAACGCTACAGCAAAGTGGTTAGATGCAATGGGGTTTGAAGTGTTCGCTACCGTATTGAACCTGGACGGGGAGGGAGCCAAGCAGTTGCGCAGAGTCTGTTCATCACGCCTTACCCTCCTGCAGGTAGACATCACCCAGCCTCAGCAGGTACAGCAAGCCCTCCTCGACACCAAGGCCAAACTTGGCATGAGAGGTGAGGACTTTCGCACTATGCCAGAAAATACATACACACAATCTCACTCCAACATGTTTGAACACAGTGAACCTAAAATACCCCTGTAAGAATGTTATATTTTTAAAACTGCCAATGATTTTTGGTTACCCTTAATAAACTTTAACCAGCTTGTGGTTTTCATTAACATTTCTGTTGAACCCAATCTTGAAACTATGCTATCAATAAAGCACCTCATTGAATTACCTTTAATGTAGGTAAAATAAGTCAATTAATTCGTGCTCAGTGGTCAAACGTTCATTTATTTTACAAGCGATTCAGCATAGTCGGGTGTATGTATATGTGTATGTGTATAGTGTCTGAGCATGTTTTTCTCTTTCTCTGAGATTAGACAAAAATGTCTAATCTCAGAGATAGTGTTGGGAAGAGGAGGGGATGGGGTGGAAGGGTGGTGCGTAATTTGGCAGTACATCAAGGGGCTGTTTTATTTTCATACATCACACACACCACAGCGCCAGGTGGCTTATGGACCAAAAGAAAAAAAAAAAAATTTGTCCATGCTTCCTTTCTCAAAACCTGGGTGGGGTCTCCACAATTTAAATGCTGAGCAGGGAAAAGTGAGGACATATTTAATTGCTCACATTTTTGTAGATTTTTTTTTTCCTTCTTTATAACTCTTACACATACAGTTTCCAAATGAAGGGTTTTGCAGCCATGCCATAGAAAAACCATTTGGTTCCATTTTGGGTTCCCTTAAGAACCTTTCAGTGAATAGTTCCTTTCAGAACCTTTTTTTTTTTTTCTTAGTGTAAAGAATATTTAAATTAACCGAAGAAACTTTTTCCACTACAAAGAACCTTGTGTAAGGGAATGGTTCCATAAATGTTAAAGGTTCTTAATAAAATCATAGATCCCATTAAAGAATCTTTATTTTTAAGAGTGAATTGTTTTTAACTAACTGATTCAGGCTTCCTTTATTCTTTCCTCTCCCTGATTCTTTCCCTTCTTGGTTAAGCCATTGGTTTCCTTATTCTGCTAATAATTTCCCTAATCTAGGATGGGAGTGAATATAACCATTATCTTAGAATAAACATGCTGTCTTCTCATTTAACCAGCTATTAAACACTGACAATTGTTAATCAATGGTGAGCAATTTGGGTGTTGTTATGAAAATGTGATGACCAACACAATGGATGCAGTGTTCCTCCAGTAACTTTAGAGCAGTGGTTCTCAGCATGCAAACATCTAAGTGGTCCACAAGATAGATTAAAAGTATTTAAATTAATAAATGATTATAAATATTTGTTAACACTTTATTTTGATGGTCCCCTTTGAACATTCTGTTTACTATAAGAAACTCTGCACCTGCATGTCAACTAGCAGTTATTAGATTATTAGTAGACTGTCTGCTTAATATCTGCTAACATTTTATTGGGATGGTCCCCCAACAGACATCCTACTGACTATAAGTAACTTTGCAAGTATATGTCAACTTATTCTAACCCTAACCCTTACCAGTCTACTAACATTCTAATGAGAGTTAGTAGACATGAAGGTGCAACGTTACGTATAGTCAACAGTGTGTTAAAGGGACCATCAAAATAAAGTGAAACCAAATATTTTAAAATAATCTAACTTCATATAAATTAAAAACAAAAAAACACACACAAATTCACAAAATGAATAGTGTTGAATTTATTAAATATTTCAATACTCCCAGTTTCTGTTAATAATAAAAAAAAATTAAACAAGCATTTTTGTCATAATTGCAGCAGAAAACAGAAAATATCTTAGTCTATATTGGGGAGCTTTCGAATATTGTGTTAAAAAAACAGGGGGCCTTCGACCTTTCATCATTTTTACATAAATAAAATGAGAAGAAATCAAAATAATACTCTGGCATGATTTTTTCCTCTAGATTTGTGGGGGCTTGTAAATAACGCTGGATTGTGTGTGAATATTGGGGATGCTGAGCTCTCCCTCATTTCCAACTACAGAGGATGCATGGAGGTCAACTTCTTTGGAACCCTCCATGTCACCAGAACCTTCCTGCCCCTTCTCAGACAGGCTAAAGGCCGGATTGTGACAATCTCCAGCCCTTCAGGTACACATACACATACATGTGAGAACCAGTGTAGCTAATGCACTTATGCACATATTAAGTTACTCTACTCAGACTTCACCACTAATAAAAGGGAAAGAAAAGAAAGAGTAAATTAAATTATACATATGATGACATGTTTATGAGTGTTTTTAGGTTCTTGTTTCAGTGCTAAATCTAATTAGGAATCTCTCTCGCTCTCTCTCTGCCATGTACATAAAACTGCCAGCGCTTATAAATGTATCTCTGTCCATCAGATGTTTATTTTATGCCTTCCATTTGGCTTCATCACACCTAACCAAACACTATTCCGAGCCCAAACTATAATCCACCTGTTTTCTTTTCTTCTCAAGTGTCCACTAACAATCTCAACAGAGAGCAACTCTCTGCTTAAGCTCATGCTGGAATTCAGTCAGCAGGAGAAATCAGCATATTTTCTAGCTTTTCCTGACTCCCCATATTTTGTCTCCATTTGTTTACCTTCATTGTGCCAAAACAGTGTGATACTATGAGTAACCGCCTGGCGCAGGACACAGTTGAGTTCTCTGTAAACACTGGTGCACAGCCCTTTTAAATAAAGATGTCCCCATCAGTGCAGAAGGAAACAAAATGGTTTAGCTGGCATGGGCAGCAGATGCTACTGTCTCAATAGAGATGAACAGTCATTACTTCTGAGGACTAACAGGAGGCCTCTTGTCTTCCCGTTCATTCTCCCGATGATTTGAACAGAAACTCTTTTAAATGTCAAAGGCTTGAGGCAAAACCACATGTTTTATAAACAGTCACAATCTGCAATTAACCTCCACAGGCTTCCTGTGTTCAATACAGATCTTTATTACACCAACAATGAATGACAATCCCTCTGTTAAAAAAAAAAAAAAAAAACCTACACTTATACCTTTGGCATACATTTCATCATTGTACTGGTTCACTGCCAATGTGGCAGGTTTAAACAGTAATGTGTTAACTAAAGCCTGCTTATTAAAATGTTCAAGGATGTGCAGTGCTGTAAATTGTAATTAGGATATCTGTGTCATTTAATCATTCTTTCTCTTTGTAACTCTGCAGGTGAGCATCCCTTCCCTCATTTGGCGTCATACGGGGCTTCAAAAGCTGCGCTGAATCTTTTTATCAACACACTTCGTCATGAGCTGGAGCCATGGGGTGTCAAAGTCTCCATTATCTTACCCTCTGCCTTTAAGACAGGTGATTAACATTTTTACAACATGAAATCAAGTTACAAACACTGTATGCCTCCAGTGTGATGATTCACTTACCTGTATATTGCCATTCTCATCACAGTGGTTCTATAATTGTGTAACATGTCCCAAGGCCAACCACCTTTTTAACATCTACAGTAGTTGAAGGAACTGGTTTGTATATATTAGCTTGTTTGTAGCATTCTGTAAATTAATTAAAAGACAGGCAAGATGTGAAATTACCATTTATTTCTTCCATTTCTAAACGTATTTTGTGTTGTTATCGGACACATAACAAAACAAGCGAATTAAATTAAGACAGCACTGCTTTTTCCTAGTGAATGGCCCCTTCAGATATTTCTCACATCTTGAGAGAAAAAGTTCTCATTTTAGCTGTTTATTTACATCTGAGCCTCAGGGATCCATCAGGTTTTGAGTTGACATTTGAGTCCTCCTTTACACGCCGACTTAACAGATAGTCCAGCCAAATACAGGTCTGGAAATGCAATATAAATATTTAATAAAGTGTCCCCAGACCTCCGTTTACGTTCCCTTCTATGTCTCCAATCTGTTCTGTGTGGATTTTTCCATGTCCCCCACCTTTGTTAGCCCGTTGCATCATGCTTTCTGCTCTTTTTCTTACCTTGCAGGGCATAGCAGTAACACAGAGTACTGGGAGAAAGAGTTCAAGAACCTGATCCAGAACTTGCCATCTAGCCTTCTTGAAGAATATGGGGAAGAATATATGCTGGAAACAAAGGAACTCTTCCAGAGTTACGCAAAAACAGCTAATGAGGATCTGAGTCCTGTCATCAACACCATTGTGGACGCACTACTCTCTCCTCAACCTCAGGTGCGATACTACGCCGGGCCGGGTTTGATGCTCATGTACTTCATCTGCAGCTACTTCCCTTTGAGCATCAGCGACTGGTTCCTCCAGAAACTGTTTGTAAAGAAGAAGGTAATGCCTCGCGGCCTTAGGAAACAGCAAGGCCTGAGCCTCAACGACAATAACAACAGCATAAAGGAGAACATGAATAACAGTAACAACAATAACAGCTTCACAAACATTATTGATTAGTTCTGGTAAACAGTGTAAAAACATCCTTTAGCACCACTTAATGTGATCTACTTAGAGATTTGTTTCCATTATGTATACATTACTTTTCTCTTGTCTTGTTTTGTTGTATACATTGTGTAATATTTTGAGGGGATCACTGAATTGCATCAAATCATCTAAACCCAGTGCTCAGAAGGCAGTTGACACTATGAAGCATCATTAAGATAATAACAAAGAAGAGGTCATGCCCACAGGCCATATTTATAGTCAATACAAGTTCTCAGGTGAGGCAAAATCCAAATAGATACAAAACATATGGTTTATTTATTTTGCAGAATGCATTAACTCTGGGTATTCGCCATGGACACACGTTAGAGGCCCGTTCGCACCAAGGACAATAACTATAACGATAATGATGAAGATATTTCTAAAGGTCGAGAGTCCAAATCATAGCTCTAACGATAATTGCACAGAGAAATGATATTGCTGGACTCACTTTTAGAAAAAAAATTTCCAGCTGATGAACGATTAACGATTGATGACAGCCAATCAGAATTCACCAAACTTTAAAGAGCTGGAGCATTTTAAGTGACAGATGACATAACTGTGTGCGCTTAGAATAAACAGAAGTGGACGATAATATAGTTATTGTTATAGTTATCATTCTTGGTGTGAAAAGGCCTCAAATGCAATAGATTTGATTTCACTAAGGCATGTAAGATCATTAAACTGACATGGCTGTCTTTTTATGTACTGCACTGAGAGGCTGATGATAATGTTACTTTTCAGTCCAGGGTCAAATATAGTCAGAGTGTAACATCAAGTGAATATTGTGGGTTTGTTTTTGTTTGGTTGTTTTTTGTAGACAAGTGACCAATGTGCTGAAGTGGTTCAGAAGTCCTTTTTTAAATCCATAGGTTTGCATTTGTTATATTTGTGTTGTTTTTTTCAATGTCATATTTTTTTGGCATATTTATGCCATTTTGTTCTTAATAAATCACTTAAACTGTGAATTTTATACAAATATGAAAAATAAAAACAGAAAAACTATAAATTGTTCACCTGATCATTCTTAGAGTATATTAAAGGTGACTTTTTTTTTTTTTTACATAATTGACCTCTGCTTTTTTGCATTTCCTGTCAGAGGACATTAACAATGGCTCCCTTTAGCTGGTCAAGATCTTTGTGTATGCTAAATGACCTCTCTGAAACCCAGCCACCCAACTCGGCTGTGTTAATTAGCAATTAGCTGTAGCTATGCTAATTGAAAATGTCAGTTTG
Source organism: Squalius cephalus (assembly GCF_949319135.1). Classification (NCBI taxonomy): domain Eukaryota; kingdom Metazoa; phylum Chordata; class Actinopteri; order Cypriniformes; family Leuciscidae; genus Squalius; species Squalius cephalus. Next base: position 24,136,587 of record NC_137124.1, on the reverse strand, counting down.
TGTAATGAAACCAGAGTCTTACAAGCCAGATTTAACAGAGCTAGAAAAACATTTTGATCTCTAAACCCTAATAGTTTTTTTTTTTTTCTTCTTTTTTTTTTTAAGTACATTTTAATTTATTTAATTATAGTAAGCATATATAATTATAAATCTAATTAAATAACATAATTAGAATTGTACACATATATTACTGTTCAAAAGTTTGGGGTCAGAAAGATTTTGTTTTGAAAAATGTATAGGCCTACTTTTATTTAGCAATGATACATTAAATTAATCAAAAGTCACAGTAACATATTTTACAAGCGTCCTTTTTAACTCACTATTCATCAAAAAATCCTGAAAAATGTATCACGGTTTCCACAAAAATATTAAGAAGCACAACTGTTTTAATAATTGATCATAAAAAATGTTTCTTGAGCAGTAAATCATGTGACACTGAAGACTGAATAAAGGCTGCTAAAATGTTTTGCTTTGCATCACAGGAATAAATTACGTTTTAAAATACATTAAAATAGAAAACAATCATTTTAAAATGTAATAATATTTCACAATAATACTGTTTTTGCTGTATTTCTGATCAAATAAATGCAGCAATTTCCCACAACCAGAGTTCATGTTTTTAAAACACTTAACAAACACAACTTAAGTAACATGCATATGGCCTGTTGTGAAATGCAGTAAAATTGATCTGCTATAGGGGAAGTAAATACTAATAAAACACACAGTAGAGGGAAGAGTGAAAATAGGATGAGAGCCACTCTAATTGACCATGATGGTCTCTACTTGAGAGATTCTGGACACTGAACAGAGGATTCAGCCAAATGTGAGCAGATCTACAATGGCTTCAGTCTCAATCTTTGACACTGTGTAAATAGTGATCTGTGTCCCCTTATGACCTATAGGCCATTGCCTTACACTTTTCAATAAAGGCCTACTGATTTTCAAAGCTTTTTGACCAGAGCAGAAAGGCTCAGTTCCTGGTAAAAGTCATACCAAGAGCTAAGTCATACTCTAATTTCATGGAATTAGACATTCAGACATTCAAAAAGCAGGGGAACGGGGTCAAAACACCCACAGTTAAGAAGCTTAGCCTTTGTAGCAAGGTCAAAATCCCAGAAGATTTATTGGTAATCATGTTTATCTCATTAACTGCATTTATTGTTTTTGGAAAGAGCAGTGTGGACATTCTTTGATAGCTGAAACATAATAAGGAATAAATGGGACACATTGTCACACACCACATCACACTGGGTCCTGTGATTAACCAAGCAGCGCTTGGTCCATAATTGATGAGAACTTTGTTCCTAAACAATGCAATGTGTCCCTGCCAGTAAACACTGTAAATATGAGTGGCACTTGTGTAATAAACAGAGAAAAGTATGTTTAGCCTCTCTCCCAGTCCCAGCTGCAGTAATTTGTGTGATTATCAAAAAGAAAAAAAAGGTTTTACAAACATTTCTGCTTCATTGTTTCATTGTTGTGCAAACTTATACATCAAACTTATGCAAACACACTCATACATCAACTATTTAATTTACCAGCCATCAACTTATTGTGAAGTGCTAGGATTCATTCATTTTTAAAGTATTTTCATTGTTTTCATCCTCGCAAGCTGTCATGTGTGGTTTTGCCAGACTGTGATGTAAAACTAAAGGCTGTTAAGGACAATATATCCAACTCCAACTTTTAAAAATCAATACATCAAAAAAAAAAAAAAAAAAAAAAAACCTTCAAAGTCTCAGCATGTTCTAGCAGTTATTGCATGTGCTTTCATACGTTAAGATGTGGTGCTCACATGGGTGATGCAAGTTCAAGTCCGATCTTGCATCATTTGCCAAATCTTCTTCCCCCTCAGAATATTCTGAGAAAGAGACAAGATTAACAATGCTGGTGGTGTCCTGGGGAAGCAGTTCAGCCAATTCTGGAAAAATGGAAAAAAAAAAAAAAAGAAAAAAAAACAGAAAAGAAACTCAAGATGTTTCATGTTTCATCAACTAAATGGTCGGGGCAGGGACGTTGTTTAGGACACAAAACACAAAAAGGGAACAACTCTATTTAAGGGAAACTGTTTTTTTTTTGTTTGTTTTTTTTAAAACAAAGTAAGAAATGATTTACTGTGATGAACTGAAAGTCCAACAGTAATCATTATATATATATATATATATATATATATATATATATATATATATATATATAAATGTTAATTTTCAAGCACTACTTCCAAGATATTATGTTTACAAGACATATGCTCTGACATGTTGAGACGTGGTGCTCATGTACACAATACAGATTCAAATCTGCATCAACTATCCATCAATTACTGTTCCTTACACTGCCACTGATAGCTAACGTGGCAAAAAAGGACCAAATTAAACAAAATACTGGACCCCAAGTATGTCCAAGAGTTGAGAAATCTGGCAGAGCAGAGAGAAAAGCAAAGAAAATTCTGAGAAAGAGTTCAGATTAATAATGCTAGTGGTGTCCTGAGGCAAGAGTTCAGCCAATTCCAAAGAGGAAAATTTTTTTTTTTTTAAAAAGGAAAAGAAACAAAAAATGTTTCACACACAAGTCAACCCTTGGGTTGTGGTGGGGTGTTAAGGACAAAGGGCAGGAGATTGTGCCATTCAAAATAGGGAACAATAACACACCACTACATCAATAAACACTGTAGGTCCATCCATCATTACTTCACAGCTGCAAGATTTTCCACTCTAACACTTCATGTTGTCAGCACATTTAGCCGTACTTGAAGTACTTGTATGTAAAACTGATATTATGATTAACGTTAGTGAGTGTCTGGCCTGCTAGCAACAAATTTCAGTCTGCTTAAAAGCTTAGCATTTCAAAACCTTTGCAGGTGTGCCACAGGCAACGGTTCTCACTTGCCAATTCCCCTCAGGAGTGTGGAGTGCTGCACACTGTCTCAGCGCTGCAGATGTTAAAATCCAGAACAGGACGTTTGCCAACATCAACATACTAAGTTCTTAACACTGAGCATACTTGGATGGAAAATGGTAAGGTTTGTGCTGGCCAGATACACTAGGCTGAAGTAGATCCAAAACCATAATTTGGCCCTTGTCAAAGTCGCTCAGATCTTTATTCCTGTCAATTTCTCCTGCATCCAACACACTGATTATGAGAACTGACTGTTTGCTTACCATCTAATCTATCCAGACCTTAATTTGTGGGAAGAATTAAGGTCACAGTGCCAATAATTTAGGACACTATAAGAGACCTCTCTACTGAAAAATGCCCAGGGATCCCTACTCAGTGCTCACCTGTGTGAATGCCATTCTCCTGCTGCAGGGAGGCTTGAGGCCTGCAGATGTGGCCAGAGCGATAAACTGCAATGTCCGTAATGTTAGACACATAAGACAGTGCTGCAAGCAAACAGGAAGGACACTTGGTCATCCATGCAGTGCCAAACAACCATTTATGCTCTCTATGTTCCCTCTGTTTGTTTGTTTTCTTCCGGAACTGTGGGACACAATTACATTGTAAACAATGTATAGCGCATTTGTTCCCAGCACTTGCCAGTAGGACATGGGGCCGAGTTGCCGGGGCATTTGTCAGATGGCAAAGCAAGATGAGGGACACAGAGGGGCATAGGGCACGTAGGACACACATGCCCATCTAATACAGCGGCCTTTGTAAGAACTACATTGATGGGGGCTTAATGTTTAGGCTGTGTTAATGAGTAGAGAATGATCTGGGGCAACTGTGGCTATACGTCATTAATTTCATCCACACAAATAATTAACAGTTTGGCAACCGCAGCACAAGTAATTAAACAAGTAATTTTTCAAGTAATTAAAACAAATCTAAATGATGCTATTCTTCATGTTCACTTTTGCAGAATGCCACCCTGTGTCTGATGCAAGCTTTTGCAGAAGCTTTGCATAAGCATAGGACTGTGTAACGTAATTTAATGTGCAGTGACTATAAAGCAGTAGATACAAAGACTGCAGCGTTTTACGGATGCCTATATACGTTGCTTTTGTTTCTGTCTTCTCAGTCTGTTTGTAACTGTTTGTAAGTACCGGTCAACGAGTACAAGTCTGCATACATCAGTCCTTGACTTCTCTCATTCACTGCTTGACAAGGGCCCACAAAAACATCATTAGCAGGCTATTTTTGCTCATCTGGTTTCCAACAGAGATCTTCTTGTCAAAGAAAAAGCCCATGGAGAAGAAGCTGCCCAGTGCGCTTGTAATTATGCCAGTCAAATCCCAGGGCATCAGTGAGTGTTGTGCAACCAGAGAACCATTTCTTGCAAGTGCAAAGGAACACACAGGCTACGTAGCCTACTTGTAACTACACACTATAAAATGTAAGTATAGCTGTGTCTGCACCCTGCATTTGATGCATACTCATTTTGCTATGCATCTTCCTTTCTTCACCAGGAAGTATACAAAGAAAAATGTAAAAAAAAAAAAAAAAAAAAAAAAAAGACAGTATATTTGACCCTGAATTTCCAGTGTGATCGTTTTTCCTGAATAGCAGGTGACAGTGCATCACAGTTGCTTTCCATATTCTCAAAATATCTTTATTTCAATATCTGATTATAGAGCTAACCAAATGTGTGTTCTCCTGGGTACACGGGAACACTGTGACTTCCACAGAAACACTAAAACTATTTCCTAGTATCAGCAAAAAATAACCAAAGGTGTCTCTCTTAACTTCATGGGTGGAGAGGGCTTCATCCTGCTGAATTGCAGGGATTTGTAATCCAATTAGAGAATACTGAACATGCTCTTAAAGGCTCTGTGACAGAAGATGTAAGATGTAGGTCTTGCACTCTTTACTCTACTGTTTAGCCTACTACTCTTAAATACAATAGTAAAGACATTGCATTGCATGAACTTTAAGGGGTGGTTCACCCAAAAATGAAAATTATGTTATTATTTATGTTGTTCCAAACCTGCGTGCATTTCTTTCTTCTACAGAACATAAAAAATCATATTTTGAAGAACGTTGGTAACCAAACAGTTTTAGTGACCATTAACTTCCATTGTATAGACAAAAAAAAAGACATTAAAACATTTCACAAAATATATTTTGTGTTTCACAGAAGAAAGAAAGCCATGCATGTTAGGAATGACATTAAGTAATAAAATTAGATGGTGTTCCTACAATGCAAAGGTGATGATCCAACAATAACTTTGTACATGTATCGCCTAATCAAAATGGCCATAAATCCCATAATGTTCTATAAATTCACCTCCATTATTTCATTCAAGTCTGGGACTTCCATCGTATACATCGAACTGCATTAGATCTGGCTAAACCAAACTTTTTTGATCACTATTTGCCGAACAAGATTAAACAGGAATACCACATGTAGCACTACTGTAACAGAATGAAGTCCACCATAATAGTACATTAACATTGGTCAAAACAGATACATTGCATATTTATAACTTTACTAAATGAAAGTGGCTTGGAGCGTCTGAAAGATTTATGCATTTTCCAGGAGTTGTGTGGCAACAGGAGGAGGAACTGTTTAAACTTATTGTGCTCTTGTCTTGGCTGCGGTGATGTGGCTGCTAAGATAATTTGCATTCATAAAGGTTGCTAGAGTCCAAGCCATTTTTAGTCTTCTGATCCGCAATAGGTCCAGAGCACTGTGGAACTAAAAGGCTGTGATTGTTTGCAGTAATTAAGCGTTTTTAATGAGGCCTGGACCATAATGTTTTAGCACGTAGAAAGAACGAGGATCAGTGAGTGATCCAAAGCCCCCTCAAAAAAAACACAAAAAAAAACCTTAACTATTGTTCATCCAAACAGAAATACAAAACTCAATGAACTGTGTGGGTGTTTAGAACATCACTAAGATACAATTTCTTCTCCAGTGTTTTAAAACACAGATAACCAGCCATTCAACTACATGTTCAAACCACATCTGGTATTTACAAAAGACTGAAGCTGTCAGTAAGCGGTTGGTACGTCCTTCACATGTTTAGGTATAGCTTAGCTTTTGGCAGAGTAGCCTACAGCAACACAGCATTAATGCAAACATGGCATCATTAGCCCCGGAGTCATCTTGTGGGTTTTGGCAGACACATCTTCCTGTCAACTAGAACACCACATGTTTAAACAGGCTAATTATCTTTATAAAGAATAACTTCAGGTTGTGTTGGAAGGTACAGTAAATCCTTTTGTGTTCAGCTGAATGTCCGGAGTAAAATTTTCATTTAAATTCTAAAGCTCATGCTGTAGCAGCCAACTTCCAAGCCAGTCTGCACATGGTGATGAAGGATTTTTGGGCTCTTTGCACCATCTGGTGGTGGCTAATGTAACTACTGCTAAATCAAGCTAGATATCTCCACAAAATGCAATAGTGGCTGTTTTTCAATCCTCTCTTTTTCTCTTAAAGATAGAATAAAACATACAAACACAGAATTACTGTATATATATAGTGTGTGTATGTATGTATATATATATATAGACTTCATTTAGATCACTTAAAACACAAACATTATGGTTACAACAGTACAATAGATTTTACATTGCAAGCAGAGGGCAAGGTCTTTCTTAATACTAGATCCATTAGACCTCACCAATTCAGCTGTCAATCATGAATTATGATCTACTCCATAAATTATGTCAGCACAAATTTTAGCACTAATTTACAAACAGCAAGCACACAATTCTCATTTTAACAAACATACATTATGAAGAATCTATACACACAAAAAACATTTTCGTGTAAATCCACCACATTTCTCTTTTTTATAAGGATAATCCTACTGTTCTGTATTCCTGAAACACATGGAAAACAATTTCTCTGTAAATCAATTATGAATCCATTCTTAAATAAACCGTGTTGTTGCATTGAATCCAACAATTTACACAAAAAGGATTTTATGTAAAATTTATACTGAAATTCATTCTGCTTGTTTCATGAATAAGGACAGCAGTCTAGGTTAGCAGTGGTTCTCTAACCCTCATCAGATGTGGATACTGGATCCTCTAAGATCCCGAGTTCAGGGAGTTTATAATCTGAAAATGTACATTAATTGAAAAAGTATTCAATGCATAAACAATAATGATGGAATGCGTGTTTTCTTAGCCTTACACAGGAAGAGTATGACAATAGATCTCTCTTTAGTTTTGTGTTTCACTAAAACATAAACTCTCCTGTTTTCCTGTAACTCCCTGCATTTATTTACTTGCAATGGGCTGTGATTGCTTTCTAGGTGACATTGTTACACAGTCATAACATTATGAAGCAAAATAACATTTGACTACTTTTATAAAACTTTTCATTTAAAAAATCCTAAGTTTTGAGAGGGAATGCAAATCTGTCAGACAAAAACAAACAATAATTTACTCTAATAAAGACAATCACAATGAAAGGTAAGAGTGGCATAGTGCAAGAAACAGGGAGGAGACAGAATCATAATTTTCAAACCTTAACAGAGCACAGTTAATACATGCCATGTGGATCATTACTCAAGACTGATATTATGTACCATTAGAATATGGGGATGTAGTTGTCAATCTTAGCCCGGTGCCTTTGGGCGATACACTCTGCAATCCACACAATGTTCCGGCACTCTTGTTCCTTCAATTTGACATAGGCATAGAACACGCTGAAATGAAACTGATTCAGGAAGGCCAGCTTATTAAGCTTCACCTGCAAACACATAACCAACATTTTCCCATTAGCAGAGGACTTTCAAAAAAACACATTTGCTAACATAAAAAAAATCCCTGAATTGCATAAGGTTCAATGTAGTAGCATTCTCTCTGTAATGCTGACCTCATGTTCAAAAAAGCGATCCTCAAGGGTTTTGTCTCCTGGGTTGCTGCCAGCACCCTCAAAGAGAAGCTTGTATTCCTGAAGCAACAAGAATTCAGTGTTAATCCTCAAATCATTTTGGTGGCCCAAAATACATGACCTTCACATCAAAACAACTAGAATTAAAAGAATAGAATTAAACTTTTAATAGAATTAAAAGTTCCAAAAATTCTGAACATTCTGTCATAATTTAATCATGCTGTCTATGAAGTGTTAGTTTGAAGCCATTTCGTTGTACACAGATACCTACAGGGTAGTATTCAGCCACAGCTTTGACCTGCTCGTAATCATCTGCGCGGGCTAGCTGTGCTAGACCCTCTGGGTAGAGCTTGCCACAGTGAGGGAAAAGTTTCGCTCTGTCTTCTTTGGAGAGCTCCGTACCAAAGGAGTTAATGGTAATGATGAAAGCCCTTCTGTCTGCCTCAAACTGATACACAAACAAAGCTTTGCTTTAGTTACTAAAAGACTGAAACGTATCAATAACAATTAAAAAATCCCATCAGAATCTTTTTCATTGTACTCGTATTACTCACCTCCAGAATTGGACACATGGTGTCTGCGGTTGTTCCCCCCAGTGTGGAACAGAACTTGTAGAAAGCTTCGAGATATGCCTGGAGACACAGACAGGAGAGATCAACCACAGCTCATGGTTTCAAGGTTAAAGGCCAGACAGAGCACAGAAATAGAAAGAATACTGACATATTTTGCTGGTCACATGCCCAGCACTTTTGAATCCTAATGACCTTATTGCTATTTTGTTATTATCATCACACATTTTTCCATCATTATTTCTTGTGTTCATCTTATCTTACCTTTTTTAACTACTATTTATATATTTAATGGACAGTCTAAGTAGCTGACCAGGCTTACATTTCACTGCAAGTTGTATTCTGTAGATAACTGTGTATGCGACAAATTTAAAAAAATTAAAACAAAACAAGTGTTTAACCTACGGTATAATTTTTTTCTGCTCAACAACACTGCTGTTCAATAAAGTTTTTGCAGCCAAGCCTTGGCATGTGCCTATACAGAAATCAACCTACCCTGAAAAATATTCAGAGGAGTAAATATGGTAACAACTAGCCCCGGTCTCCACTACATACAGGGTCAAAGTTAGATCACTACCCGCACATAATCTCCAGACAACACCAGCGAGTTTCTGTGTTTAATTAAGCATATTTGTTATGTCATGAGAATATTCCTAATGAATGTTTAAGATTTACATCCCTGTATTTTCCATCGCAAGGCTGACCTTGTAAAGGGTGTTGCGAATTATTTCAATGTTCATCTCATCCAAATCCTGCTCAGAGATGCAGTCCTGAAAGAAAGCAGCTGAAACAAACAGAAGCAGTCTTTAACTGTGATGTGGGGATGAGCACTTTGGTATTATTTAGAATATGTTTTGGAGATTTGTGAATGCTTAAAAAAAATCCAGACAATCAGTGACTTCCTCTAGCCACAAAACTTGTGAACGAAAAAGTGAACGTGATTCATGTGTTCATTTTTGTCCTACCAAGTGGTGTATCCACCAGGATGGCATTATAGAGCTCTGCTGGAGTCTGGGCAATGTTAACGGCCTCCATCTGTTCGAAGCTGCCAAGCGGATGGCACTTGGGCACCAGCTCAGAGATGGCCCGCTGATGCAGAGTTCCAGTGATCAGCAGGATGACGTTGTCAATCATATAGCTGTATCTGAAAAAGCAGCGGAAAATAGCTTAATAACGGGTCCTGAGAGGTGAAATATTTTAAAACATAGTGATTAGTTTAAAATCGAGCAGATAAAGCTATATTTTTTTTTTTATGTCTTAGTTATGAATATTCACTAAATCCAGTAAATTTGTAAAATACAGCATTATATTTGACACCTCGTGTTGTGAATTGGCAGCATTGGTTTGCTTATGCTTTTTGATATCTGACTGCACTCACGTGATGAAATCCATGAAGCTGGCCAGAGGCTCATAAGACTGGTTCCTCATATGGCGGAACTCAACCACCATCTTCTCTTTTAGTTTGTCATCAATGACGGAGACAGTGAGGGGGGAGGCTTCATTGGCCAGGAAGCTTCCATAGTCAGTGCTCTGCAAATGAAGCTTCAGGTCTGAAGAGAAATACAAGTGAAAACTTTAATTGGTTAAAAGAAAAAATACAAAAGAAGATGATGATGATGATGATAATGAATTTATCTGTAAATCCAAATTCTCATTCTTCAATGCTAAAGGGTTGTGCTCAAAGTGATTTCTGTATTCATTAATCTCGGAAATGTTTTTACACAGTTTCCAGTTCCCTAAAGCACAAGCAAAAATTCCAAGTGAGTCACTTCCCATTGATTCTTAAAGGCGGAGACAAAATTAGCTACAATTTATTTAATTTCTAAAAACATTGCTTTCATTTTTGGGGTCATTTTAAAAGTTCTTTAATTGTAAAGTCTGGCATATTAGGCAGTAATGCAGCACAGGTTGAAGGATTTTTTAGATTTAAACTGTCCCAAATGGAATGTATCTGATTAATTGATCAAATAAATGAAGCAAAGTTTCTTCCCAAATTTTACAAAATACACACAAGTTGGAAACATCAGCAAAAGTAGCAATTTTGGAGCTAGTTGGATAGATATTTTGCAGTTTCTTAAAATGTACTTATATTCTTAAGGAGTTTTCAGGGAGTGACAAAGCTCTGTTCCGGTGAATACTGTCAAATTACTTGCTCCAGTAAAATTTTCATCTAGAGGATGTCTAAATTTATGCAGCAGTTGATTTAGATGTTTAAAATTGTATATCTAAACAATTTTGGTCATAATTGGTTTTCTCTCATTAAAGCAATTTATTATTTTATTTTTTTTTGAATAAGTGGAAGTAAACTGCTGGACGAGTAAAGTCATAAAAAAACAGGTATACTGCCATCAGCACAGGTTGAATGAGAATATGCCCATCCTACAGAGCTGACGTCATGACATACTGTATCACATGACCAGCACCATCAACTAGCATTCCTCAAATGAGACCATTATCTTTCGTTTATTAAAAAATTAAATAAAAACACATATTTACTATTTATCCCAATCATTACTTTAAACGGGTCTAAATCAATTAACGTTACTGGCGTTGTAATACGACGTTGAAATCACAACCGAGGATGCTCCGGTAACCATCAGTCCGTCAGGTTAAACGCAGGCCTTTAAAATTGATACTGTACATTACATTGCATGTTTTAAATAAATCCGCGGTTTAAACATTTGCGTACGATCATGTAAAATAAATACGTAAATATAAAGATCAGAAAATAGAATGTGTTGCTGAAACCACCACAGCTAGCATGTACATGTATTGCACTTAAATTAAAAAGTAACATAATATAATGATCAGAGGACTTCATGTGTTTACTTAATATCAGGGCAGAGGAACATGGGAAATATAAGGATGTAAAAACTGAATTTCGCCAGATGAAGGGGATTTAAACGCTCGGAGGATCTGAGCTGGCTCAAGAAACAAGCTAACTGACATTAGCTGTGCTGTTGTTTATGACGATTTATGAGCGAGATACCACATCAATGATAAAATACGGATTGCATATTTAAACGACAATACATGTCAAAAACGACACGCAATTGCATGTGAAAATGTCGAAAATGAAAACGGACACAGATCAGATAAGCTAGCAGCCTACACACACATTTGACTCACCTTCCAGAGTTTCACATTGAACAAGGTTCAAATAATCCGCCTGAGATAAAATACCAGCCTTAAAACCTCTCACCAGCCCCTCCAGATAACCATTATCCACATTAAAATATAATTCGGAGAAAGGCATGGTGAAAAAATAAGACTAACTGTGTAAGTTACTAGCTACAGAAAAAGCAAGATGTAGCTCCACAGTCGCTGTCCGATTCATGAACGATTTGTTCTTCTGAGTCGAATCATTTTAATGAACCATTTGAACAGATTCACAAAACAGTTCTGAATGATTCAATGAGCCGAATATCAGAATTTCTACAAATACTGGATTGTTTACATCTTAATTGTATGTCAGTTTAATCAACAAACATGTTTAAAATCCTTTTTCACCTGAAAGATGTAAAAAAAAAAAAAGAAAAAAAAAAGATTTAGTTTATTATAAATGCAAATTGTAATTTCAAAATTAATTTTTGCATTATGAGTTGAATCCTAGCTGCAATAAACTAAAGTGAGACACTAAAACATAATAATACATAATAATAAACGATAATTAGTACAATTTAATCGTAAAATAGCTAGTAACAATAGATGTGACGGAAAACAACACTTGAGAATCGTTTTGAAGCAAGAATCTTTAAATCTAACGGTTCGAAAGAATCGATTCGTGGAAATGAGTCCGACTTCCGAGTCCCATAACTGAAGTTGCGAATACCCGGATGAACACACACACACACACAAACTCATGTGACTGAGCATCTGACCATCAGACCTTAAATACTGATCTCAGACCATCCCTACACATAGGAATCGGGGTCCCGCGGTTGGGGTTTCACACCTTTGCTGCAGGTGGGAGAGTGGACGGTCAAAAACTACGGCACGGGTCCCGTCGTCACACAATTTGCCGCGTAACAAGAAAAGACTCAACAAATGAATTTAGCAGCAGTCGATCAGTAACAACCTCTTCCTCTATAAACAGGGCTTGGCCAAGCGATTCATTATTTAATTAATAATTTATTTTCATTTTGATATATGTTAATTAGCTAGGCTACATAAACATATTTATTTCCTATTTAATTTGTTTTATATTTGATTTGTTTAATATTTATTTATGCTTTAAGTAATTCAATTAAATAGGCCTATATTGTGCCTTGTTAGGTTACAAGAGTTTTGTGTTGGTTAGGTGTGTCAACCATCCAAACAGAAGCAACCCAAGTCAGTCAGGGCTGAGCTGGACTTAACTCAAAAAAGATTGTTTGTTTAAATTAATGTTTGGATGTAAATGTTTTGGTTGGCCTTCAGCAAAATTCATTTTTTAAACTATATTTATTATATTCCCAGTATTCACCCATCCACCATCATAACAAATCAACTAATATGTTTCTTTGTTTTTTCATTATTTAAAGGGGACTGGAGTTTGAAAGGCAGCACTATCTATGTATGGTGCACTTAGACGGCCTTCTGAGAGAGAAGTACACTGAACATTGCACGTAGCCATCCTAAAAGATAAATGGAGAGATTTGTACAGATGATGGTGTTCACCGTAAGATTAATTAATGTTATTTTGGAAAATGAACAGATTTCTGTGAACTCATCATTGCCCTCTGATAAATTATTTTTGCCGCAAACTTAAATGTTGATAAATTGTCTTTCAACGGAAACACTCAGTCTATTATTTCTTCAAATATGCGGTTTATATTTTCCAGAGAGCAGGATATGAACTGAAATCATCTTAATTCAATATTAGATGCATGGCTAAAAGCATGTCATGGTATAAAATTGCAGCAAACATTTGTTGATGAGAAGTTGTCTGACAGTTAAGCATTACATACACACATGATGTATTTATTCATTTATTTATTTATTTTTTAAAAGAGAGAGATTTATCATACATTTGTGTCTACTTCGTCCTAATCCTAATAGAATAGTCTTTCAATAAATAAACTAACAATCAATTCTGACTTGGCCTGTTTGTTTTGTACAAAATTATTTGAATAACATATGTTTTTGTTAATTGCACATTCTATTTTCCACTTATAAACAATTCAGACCAATCTGACCTTACAAAGATAAGTACTGAAGTCCTTTCTCTTAAACAATTTATTTCCACACAAATGGATGCTGTATTGCGTCATCAGCAGTAAATCAGCAGGATGGAGTCATCAGATGATAATAGATGTATTAGCTTCATAATGAAGTGTTTACTGGTCAGTGCTGAGCGTTAGCTATAGGATGAGCATGAAAAATAGTACAAAAGTACAAATTCAGTGCCTAGCTCAAATATTACCAAATAGGGTATTTTCCTTATTTATCAGGAATAAGCAACAATTATGAGCAAAATCACAAAATTAAGCTAAAGATCATTAAAAGTGTGATTGTGTCAAACGGTGTCAAAGAAAATGATGCTATGATGAGAAACATCACAAAATTAAGCCAAATAATAAATTAATATGTACTGAATACATAGATATAAAATTGTGTACGTTAACAACAAATATGCAAAATAAATATCAGGTTAAAAATAAGCGTCATTCAACTGAGTATTGGTTCAAAATACAGAACCATGTTTACTGAGCTTCACTAACTAGCAATGAATTTTTCACACTCCTCAAATGATTTCATACATTTAAAATAAACTAACATTTTTAAAATCTTAAATAGGTGTTAAGTTTTTTCTTATATTTCAGCATTTATTTTTTATTCTAACATATTACAGTAATACTCCATCAGACACCAACATCCAGGATATTCTGTTTGTTTATTTTTTCCTGACTGCGTGGGCAGTCATGTATGTGTGTGTTTGTGTGGTTGTGCCAGGCACAAGAGACCACACCTCCATCCACTGATCAGCACCATGTGTCCCTCACCTCCCACCTCAAGGAGCCTTATAAATCGAGGAGTCTTGTGCAGACACTCAGCCTGGGACGTGGAACGCTGCAGGTAGGTCAAACTTACATAGTTAACTTAAACATGTGCAAACGTACATAGATCCACACACGTACTGTAGGGCAAAAACAGTGCAACTAGAAAAATACACACTTTCTACTTGCTCACAAACATATGCATAAGACTTTTCAATCTGTATTTTCTTGACTGCTCTCTCTTTTTTTCAGTGAATACAACCAGATCACTAAAAGTGTGGCTGAAGTTTATCTTGTTTTTGAGTTTAAATGATTATGATGCTGAACACAGCCATCTTCAGCTGGTTTTTGATAAATGTTATGGTGATGGCATCACATCCAAACCTAAGACGTAGTGAAAACTCTTTTGCTCTTTCTGACACAGGTAAGGTTTCTAGACTGATGTTATTTTCCTAGATAAAACGTGGTGTGTATCTTTTTCTATTGATCTTTTCAGAGATTAAGATTTTTGCTGTTATTGTTTACATTTTAATGTGATTTCGTACACTACAAATGTTCACACATATCTTATATGGGATATTTTACCAGACTTTTTCTTTTTTGTTCTAAAATGTGAAAAATACTTATAATAAATAAGTGGTAGGTTTGTCCAAACGTATTATGTTTGATATACTGTAAATAAAATAATTTCAGTTCTTAAAGTGGACACTATTTTGTCTGAACATAATCTTTACATTTTGATCAGTATGGGGAGTACAAAAGATTTTTGCAGAAATTATCAGTCCTTCATTGTGTAAATCCCAGTTAACATTAAGTGTTAAATTAATGATTTTCAAATTGGATACAGTCACTTCTTTAAAAAAAAATTATATTTGGCATATTTGTGTTTTGTATGTCACAGATGTACTACCTATACTGGAGCACCTTGAAAGAAACTCTGCAGAAGAAAAACTGCTAGAAGACCTTGGATCCTATGATGAGGTGGTTCATTTACATTTGGCTTTCACATTTAATATCATGTGACTTACAGAATTTACATGTACCACCAGTGGTATGTGCCCCCACTTGGTTCGCCAAATGACAGTGCTAAAAATATTTCAAAAAGTTCCTTCCATTTAAATTGTCCTGTTTTTTTTTTTTTTTTTTTTTTTTTTCTTCCATTTTTTACTTTTAATATCTGATCCATTTACAATTGTAATGTTGGTTAGTTTTTACTCCAAAGCATAGCCCACATTCCTATGTAAGCGGTGCAATGTTGCTCAAATGGTGAAGGTGATGACTTGGATGTTCTGATATAATTTAACATGGTACTTGGTCTGAAAAGTTTGAGCACTATAACATTATTCTCTGTGTTGAAGTATTTTTGATTCGTTGCCATAACCACAGGATCTGGGTAAAGCTGTACGGCTTCAGAGAAGAGGCACCCGTTCCCCCAGCCGCTGTATCCCTCATCAGCAGTCCTGCCTGGGCCACCACCTGCCCTGCTGCAACCCCTGCGATACGTGCTACTGCCGTTTCTTTAAAGCCTTCTGTTACTGCCGTAGCATGGACCACACCTGCAAAAACTAATATGCATAGAGCCAAATTCTACCCTGAAGTGGCTAATGGTGGTTTAACGTTTACAGTTTATACAGCTATAGCATGTATATGTGGATAGTGCAAACATACAGCCTTACACTATCCACAGAGAAGTTTAATATAGACCAAATATAATGGTTAATAATGTGTTAATAAAGCTGCACAAAGCATAGAGTGCACATTTGCTCTTAACACTTTTATTGCTGCAGTTTAAGGTGTAGTTTTATTGCAATTTTAGGTCAATATCTACTCATTGCCTGAAATATTTTGTATATATGCATTCAATAAACTCTTATTGCAGATGTGAAGAGTATTATCTAAAAGAGCAACAAAAAGTATCAAACCGCCTGACATTGAAATTCAACCATGTACAACTGCACAGCACACATACACTGAGAGGCAGAAGAAAAACTGAGGGGAAAAAGGCTTTAAAAAAAAAGGTTACCAAAAAACACATGTGTAACAACACACCAACACAGAAGATGAAGAACCCAGTTGCAGGAGTATTTTGCAAAACAAGGAGTAGCACAAAAAAAGGAACTCATGATATCATTTGTCCAAAAAAGCGAGGAAACCAGGTAATATTTTAAATTCCATAATTAATTTATCGTAGCCCACAGGAATCCAAAAACACAGTAAACACACAGGTAAGTTATTTTAAAGCATTCTCAGCAAAGAAGGTGAGTCCATGAAACATTTCAACAACAACAAGGCCAGTCAACGAATGAGTGCAAGTGAGCGGGTTAAATACAAATGCAAACCAAATCAAAGAAACAGGTGATACAACTTAATCAATCACTGAAAAACCATGGAAACATTATGTTTACACGACAATGACTAAAAACGGAAAAGTTTTTCCTTTGCGTTTTTTGTGTATAGATGACAACGTTCTCAAAATGATCCCTGTTTACATGGAAACGCTGTATTATTATTTATGCATGCCAGGCCAATAGTTGGCAAAGGCACTTTGTAAAGAAACGGTGTCGTGTAAAGGGCCCACAGACAGACGGGCAGACTGGCTAAACTCAAGGCTAAGGAGCCGTTTAAAGGACACCATTTTCAATTAAAAATGGAAAACTTTTATGCGTTTTGGCAGTTCATTTAAACGAAAATGGCGTTTTTAGGGTCTGAAAATGCTAACTTTTTAATACAGGTTTCAAAGTGCAAGATTTTAAAAACGATACCACTATTGTCTTCTAAACTACAAAACAACGCAAATTTATGAAAACAATGACGTCACATGCATGCGTTTTATGTGTTCAGTCTATTGGCGCACAGTTATTCTTTACAAAGTGACCTTGCTAACTACCAAACAAAGCCATGACAACATGGTACAGTATATTGAGTAAGGGTGCTTCTTAAATGGAAAGCTGCATCCTAGTAACTAGTGAGTGGGGAAAGGATTGGTTAGAAAAAAAGCAACAAAAGCCCAGCATTCATGGGAACTTCGTAAAAAGCATTCCAGGATCTACCTCATAAAATAGGCTGAGAAAATGACCAAAGTGTGTATTTAAAGCAAAGGGTGGGTGGCTATTTAAGAAGATCAGATGTAAACTAGTTTTGATCTGTTAAACATTTTGGTCACTATATTCACAGTAATTCCCATAATTCCATTTGTGTAATATCAGTTCCCCATTGTCAGAGACAATATTTAAAAGGGCCCACATGATTTTTAAGTTTTTAATGTTTTTTTTGTTTTTTTTTATGTATAGAAACTATGAGAGGCAATAATATTAAAATAATTAAATAATTATAATCAATTAAAATAACAAAAATCCATAATTCCATAAGTGTAAATAACTGCATTTTTTAATCTTCTTGCAGCCCCCTTAGAATTGTGCTGAGGCCCCTAGTGGGTCCCGGCCCCCTGTTTGAGAACTACTGTGTAATGATGTTGTTTTGACTACTTTATGATTATTCTAAAATGGGGAAAATAAGACTAATAATAAGGAATGAGCAAGTGTGTCTAAACCCTTGACTGGTAGTGTATAAATTATATCTGAAAAATAAAATATATATTTTGAATATATAGCCTTTATAATAATTAATCCAAGAAAGAGGAACAAAAGGTCATGTCATACATCTTTATTAAAGAAAATAAAGACAGTATTCATGGCTGCTTTAGTTAGTAGCAATGGTCTGGTCAACCCAGGCACGGAGTTTGGTGACACGGGCGTACACAGCAGGGGTTGAAGTGGAGCAAGTGCTGCTTCCCCAGGACACGATACCAACCAGAGTCCAGACTCCATTCTTCTCACAGACCAGAGGACCACCAGAATCTCCCTGTAAAACACATAGAAGAGTTTGTAATCAAAACATTTACCTATACATGTAAGATGAACTTTCATTAATCATTATAGAAATAAATAATTGTCACATATATTTATTTGGGAGCTCACCATGCAAGAAGAAGCACCAGAGGCTCCAGCACAGATCATCAGATCAGTGATGTTGGTTCCCCAGTAACGCTTGCAGTCATCATTGGTCAGCAGAGGCAGAGCGGCCTGCTGGAGCAGGGCAGGGGTACTAGGGGCTGAAAGGACAGATTGGCAGCATTTTAAAAGCTTTCAACATAGAAAATAAATCAGGACAGAGCTCTAACTCAAGTTTGACCTTCTTAAACCATAAAAACTGAACAAATGCTATAATATATATTAAAACTAAAATAAAAGTTTCATCATTGGAAATGTAAATATTTTTTAAATATATGCAAAAATGATATAAACTCTGAAATGAAAAGAGATTCTGAAACTCACCATTGTACCTGGTCAGGCCCCATCCAGATGTCACACACTTCATGCCTCCAGAAAAGTTGTCACTGGTTTCAGCCAGACACACAGGAGACACGCGAGTGTTGATCTGAGCAGGGGTGGCCAGCTTGATCAGGAGGATGTCGTTGTTGATTGTGTAGCTGTTGTAGTTAGGGTGCTTGATGGACTTTGGGAAGAGGATACAGACATGTTAGCATTCCAATTTTAAGGTAGCAATCAGTGGAAACGCTCTCTTCATGTTTCTATTAAAAGATTACCTCAGAACAATGGTTCATGTAGGATATATGCTAGTGTTTCTTGCAGTGCTTTTCAACAATTGGGAATCTGTGCCGCTGCTGCTGAATCTTTTGTGAAAAGCAATCATATTACCTAGGTTGTGAGTGTGTGTTTGCAATCTGTATTGAATGTGATGGAATATAATGGTGATAGAGAAAAAAAAAAATTGAATAGACGTCTAACCATAGCCCAGGAATAGACGCACAGGCTACGCATACAACATGTCAAAGACATGAAACCAAACACCTTGTAATCACTGTTGACTTTGCTTACATGATGGAATATCATACATCTCGCAAGTTATTTTGGAAAAAAACGACATGTAATCAAATTCAGGGTTATTTTGTCTAGAAGTGGGTTTTACTCATAGCCGGACTATATCGGGTCTAGTTAACCGAGATGGTGAAATGACGGCTATTGCTTGCTGGGTAGTTGGCTTTGGGAAACGCACCCTAGGTACATTAGTGAATCAACAACTGACTAATGTACTGCAAGTTGTCGTTATTAGGAGCCGTTAAGCACTGAATGATGTAGCCCCTATTTGTTATTTTTTATTTATTTATTCTCGAACGGGCATCCATTTTAACCTTATAGTTAAACCATGAAATTTGTTACAATGATAGAGGTAGACCTGAATAGTAGTTGTACTGAATATTTTCAGTGATGTCAAATGCTTGAAGAATGCTTTGCATGAGCATCATCTCATGCATCTGGTATATATTTCTAATAAATGAAGCGATTGTGCTTTATATTTATGTAGTGAATTTGGACAGGGGCTTCCCACTGGCAAAACAGAATTCTGCAGGAAATACTGCGATACTCAATAAAATAGATATTGAGGGTCTACACACCTTTCCAACTGCAATGGTCTGAATGGCCTCAGCATTGGATGAACGATCATGCTCACCTAGGACGACGCGGTGAGAGGTCCTGTAAAAATATATATAGATAATCAAAACGGTATAACCCAAAATCTTTGGTAGCAGAACAATAGGCTATAAATATCATATGAAATATAATGATAACTGAAATTCAAACTTATTCACCAATTGATCCTTATAGGCATTAAGGTTTACTTTTTAATACTGTCTTACCTGACATTGCAGTGAGCAGCAGTCACAACCCACAACTCGTTGATCAGGGAGCCACCGCAGAAGTGGAAGCCAGTGGAGTCCTGTAATAAATTTAAAATGATGAAATAAATGATTCAATCTTTTGAGTTAGCATTAAAAAAGCATTGTTTTTCACACCAGTTTTACCTGCAGAGACACCTGCCAGGGCCAGGAGTGAGGACGTGCCTCCTCACCATTCACAATCCTGGCGTAGCCAGTGATAACAGGGGGAATGGCAGGAACACCACAGCCTAACAGACCAAACAATTGCACCAAAGAAATTTAACAGATTCATGCATCCTGAGCACAATTTAATAAAGGTTAGCCAGGCTTAAAGGCTGATATAATGGTATCTTATTATAAGAAAAACAGGATTGTACCATAGGCTGCACCAAAGAAGGCGAGACAGGAGAGAATCCACAAGAAGGCCATTGCTGCACTTGAATATTTTCTGCTCCTCTGAGGGCTTTATATAGTCAGTCCTCATTCATATGCTGGACGTCTTATCGCTCCACTGTGGGATATTGTGCACCTTGCAAGAGAGAGTTTTTTCCACCCCTACAAAAGATAATGCCCCCTCCTTCTGGATGCTGTAAATCTTTCATTATTGAATTACATTTATATTTATGCATTTGACAGACTTAAACTGCATTGAAAGTAATCATTTTATCAGTTTGTGCATCCCCTGGTTGTTAAACCTTTAACCATGGCATTTCTAACACCTTGCTTGCACTATACTGTTGGAGCTACATAAATACTTCCCAATTACCCATGAAAGAATGCCTTTAACTTTCACTGATTCACAATTATTGAAAATTGAGAGAATTAATGGTATTCATATACAGTAACATGCAGGTTATATTATATGAATGCTGTTAATTCTCTCAGTTTCACAATGATTGAAAATTGCTCTAATATTATCTTAAATTTCTCAGTTTCATGCAAAACATTTCTTAGGAAAGCTGTACTCAGAAAAGTGATAACCTCCATGTTATATGAATGAATATAGTTAATAATACCTGCGTGGTCAAAATGGCTATGGCATATTTCACGTGAGCTGTTATTTTTTTCTTATTTTGTGTAATATTCTCTGTTAAATAGACTGCACAATAGCTTCCTGTAAGTTTAATGAGAGGATTTCATATTTTGCATTTATCAAATAAGCTTATTGAATGAATTTTTGAATTTTTCTCCTCTACTTTTTGTTGCGTAACAGACATTTTTCAAAAGTCATTATGTTGACTGCAATAACCCTGACCTGAATAGCTATATTTTCATACGCACTGATAAAGCCGTGTTCCTGGTTTCAAGGCCTCTGTGTCCACATCTGCACTGATTCCCAGCTCATTTCTATTTAGGTAACCTATTCCACGTATGTTCATCAGTTCAGCTGTGTGTACTGTAAATGTACATAATTACATTATTTACATATGCATCCAATTTACTTTGCACTGATATACCTAAGATCAAATATTCCAAAATGCGAATATTATGAGATTTCATTCAAAGATAATCTGAGCTTGTTAGAATATGTTTTTATTCATAAGTCATTTTGTATTCAGTTATCTCAATGGCAAAAAAGTGTCCCAATCAACCTGAATTCAGCCCTATATATATTCATGTGGTACTCATTTTTATCCAAAGAGTTCTGAATGGGATTGAAAATGCAGCAACATTAGTGATTCTAAAGAAGCATGCAATATTGCTTATTGCTTAGAAAAGTAAGAGTTGAAAAGGAGAGTGGAGAAACAGCTCAATAACAATAAGTAACATTCCAGTAGCATTTATTTCATGTTTTAAGATTTATTGGATTAACAGTTAACATTAACTGTGTTTAAATGACTTTATGCTGATATATTCACAATTGCACAGCAAAAACCCTTATGATAAAGTGTGAAATTTGGGGCTGTCCAAAGTTATTGGGTTTGAAGGTTTTTTTGGGGGGGGTTTGGTTTTTTTTAGTATTCAGTAACATGTATTAAATTGTTCTATGCTTTTATATTTTTTGCAGTATATTTATAAAACTTCTTACAAGAATGTTATCATATAATTAAAATATATAAAACACACACAAAATATATATATATATTATTATAAATTACAAATGAATGGTAACTAAATTACAAATTAAAGGTAACTAAATTAATATCAGTTAACATTTTCCTTTTTTCCTTCATTTTTTCATATCCTTACAAAAAATAACTTGTGACATACGGAAGAGGATTAGGGCCAGGCAATAATAAAAAAATAAAACCATCTCGAGATTAAAGTCATTATAATGCGAGATTAAACTCGTTAAATTTCGAGAAAAAAAGTCGAAATACAATCTTGAGAATAAACACATTAAATATCGAGAATAAAGTCGTTGTGTTGCGAGAAAAAACTCGTTAAATTTCGAGAAAAAATGTTGAAATACAATCTTGAGAATAAACTCATTAAATTTCGAGAATAAAGTCGTTGTGTTTCGAGAGAAAAAGTCGAAATGAAATGTAGAGAATAACGCATTCGATCAGTGTTCATTGCATAGCCTACTGATATCAACCTCATCGAGGTTTCGTGGTTTCCCAGGATACCATAAGACACATTATTAATCGTTGTTGGTTGTGTACGCCTCCATCCACAGAATGTAACGACTGTAACCATCTATACAGCGATTAATGGCAATGCTGTACGGTTTTAGTTTATCATAGCTGTCCATATGCCAGAGTGTATTTGGGCCAGCGCAAGTGGCGTCTTCTCAAGCGTCTCCTTCGTCGAAATTCCACACCTTGAGGATCAACAAGTTTAATAATGCGTCTTATGGTATCCTGGGAAACCACGAAACCTCCATGAATTTCATGTTGGACAAAAGCGAGTACATCGCGCAAATTGGACTGATTTTTTCTTCTAAAAACACCTAGCCGACCTAGACCTAATGTTCTATTCTTTGTTACTGAAAGAAAGTCAAAAATATAGATTGTCTAAGTGATCTAACTCTGCCATGTCCTCTATCAGGTTATGCAATGAACACTGATCAAATGCGTTATTCTCTAACGTTACATTTCATTTCGACTTTTTTTCTCGAAACACAACGACTTTATTCTCGACATTTAACGAGTTTATTCTCACAATTACTTCGACTTTTTTCTCGAAATTTAACGAGTTTTTTCTCGAAACACAACGACTTTATTCTCGAAATTTAATGAGTTTATTCTCAAGATTGTATTTCGACTTTTTTCTCGAAATTTAACGAGTTTTTTCTCGAAACACAACGACTTTATTCTCAATATTTAATGAGTTTATTCTCAAGATTGTATTTCGACTTTTTTTCTCGAAATTTAACGAGTTTAATCTCGCATTATAATGACTTTAATCTCGAGATGGTTTTATTTTTTTATTATTGCCTGGCCCTAATCCTCTTCCGTACTTTTCTGTCCTGGTCACGTTTTTTTTTTTTTTTTTTTTTTTTTTTTTTTTGGCATAGTTGTTCTATTCACAGAGTTCATTTAAAAGAGCTCCAGGCATGCTAGCTATTATAGAAAACATGATTGAAAACATAATTTCTTTTGATTTCGAGATGATCTGCTAGTTGTTATTATTACTTTATATTATATACACATTTGTCATCTCATCTTCTTTTGCAGTAACAAACAGGGTCATTGCACTTATAGCAGTTTCGAATAATTAATGTTCTGATGAATTTGCAATTATTAAAATTATGTAATAAGAAAAATTCACTCAAACATATTGAAAGTCCATTGTCCACTTTAAACAAAGTTATTGAATTACAAAGTTATAAAAAAATTTTTTTTACAAAAAACACAAACAGGTTGTTTTTGTTTCAAACTAAAACTTTATTGATGAAATTATGAGCAAGAACTACTATATAAACATTGTGCTTTAGTTTGCAGCAATGGTCTGGTCAACCCAGGCACGGAGTTTGGTGACACGGGCGTACACACCAGGCGAGCTGGTTGAGCAAGTGCTGCTTCCCCAGGACACGATACCAACCAGAGTCCAGACTCCATTCTTCTCACAGACCAGAGGACCACCAGAATCTCCCTGTAAAACACATAGAAGAGTTTGTAATCAAAACATTTACCTATACATGTAAGACGAACTTTCATTAATCATTATAGAAATAAATAATTGTCACATATTTATTTGGGAGCTCACCATGCAAGAAGAAGCACCAGAGGCTCCAGCACAGATCATCAGATCAGTGATGTTGGTTCCCCAGTAACGCTTGCAGTCATCATTGGTCAGCAGAGGCAGAGCGGCCTGCTGGAGCAGGGCAGGGGTACTAGGGGCTGAAAGGACAGATTGGCAGCATTTTAAAAGCTTTCAACATAGAAAATAAATCAGAACAGAGCTCTAACTCAAGTTTGACCTTCTTAAACCATAAAAACTGAACAAATGCTATAATATATATTAAAACTAAAATAAAAGTTTCATCATTGTAAATGTAAATATTTTTTAAATATATGCAAACATGATATAAATGCTGAAATGAAAAGAGATTCTGAAACTCACCATTGTACCTGGTCAGGCCCCATCCAGATGTCACACACTTCATGCCTCCAGGGAAGTTGTCACTGGTTTCAGCCAGACACACAGGAGACACGCGAGTGTTGATCTGAGCAGGGGTGGCCAGCTTGATCAGGAGGATGTCGTTGTTGATGGTGTAGCTGTTGTAGTTAGGGTGCTTGAAAACCTTTGGGAAGAGGATACAGACACGTCAGCATTCGCTGCAGCAATTCTCATATTGGCAGCAGTTTTCTCATCTCTCTATTTAAACCTTGTCTCAGTGGATTAGGTATGATACAGAAAATATGAAGAGTCAACACACCTTGCCAACAGTCATGGTCTGAATGGCCTCAGCGTTGGAGGAACGATCATGCTCACCCAGGACGACACGATGAGAGGTCCTAATAAAAAAATAAAAAAAACTTTTTGTCTTTCAGAGTTGCGCCGATTTATTTTGCTCAATAGAAAAACATACTTATTCTGAAAAATGATGATAATAATAGTAATAATAATAATTTATACTGTTTATACTTTTAATACTGTCTTACCTGACATTGCAGTGAGCAGCAGTCACAACCCACAACTCGTTGATCAGGGAGCCACCGCAGAAGTGGAAGCCAGTGGAGTCCTGTAATGAGACATTAGATTTATTTATTTATGGATGTTTTAGCCAAGATATATGTATGTTTTGTTTTGTTAAATGTGTTTATATTATCCATATGTCATCTATTAAAATTATGTCTGTTTGTACCTGCAGAGACACCTGCCAGGGCCAGGAATGACGAACTGCCTCCTCACCATTCACAATCCTGGCGTAGCCAGTGATAACAGGGGGGATGGCAGGAACGCCACAGCCTGGAGAATAAAAAATAAATAAATAAAAATTGTAGAAATGTTCATACAGATCCAAGCATTCTGCCCTTGATGGGTAGGTATTAAACCGGACACTTTTATTAGAAAATTTTAATCTGTTTTACAGAGGAAAAAACAGCAACAAACCATAGGCAGTTCCAATGAAAGCAAGACACGACAGAATCCAAATGAAAGCCATTTCTGAATCAGGGCCGTCACCAGCGTTTGAGTGTTTATATACCAGTCCTTCCCACACATTTACATATTTTGCTACATAAATTTGCTGACACATTTACTTTGAGTTTTCACCTATTATCAAGATCGTAAGTATTCCAGAAACCCCATATAAAGGCATCATATAACTCATCAACTTATCATTAAATAATATAATCTTTTTTAATTATCCTAATTTTCCAGATGCCTGAAAAATCCCTAGTCCCCTTCATCATTATTACCACTTCTATATGTTTTGTGATAATTAATTTGCAAAATAAAATCCATATTTAATTAATTATTTTTGATAATTATATAAATAAATAATAGAACTAATATAATTAAATTTGATATATATATATATTTTTTTTTATGTATTTAAATAATGTATTATATAATATAAATAATACAATAAAATAAATAATATGTAATTATAAAAATAATAGAACAATTCAGTATTTAGAGTATATTCGCTTGTTTGTTTATTATTATTATTATTATTATTATTTTATTATTCAGTTGCAAATGTGTTTTCGTAATGGAATCTATGAATAAGAAGTTATGTTAATGCTTTCGCCAAACAAAAATATTAACCAAACCATTTTGGTTACCATTAAGTTCAATGTAAAAAAATATATATAAAAATTCGCAAAATATATATACCGTATATATTTTTATGTTCTACAGAAGAAAGAGAGTCATACAGGGTCATGAGGGTGAGTAGATGATGACACAAGTCATATTTCAAAAAAGATAGTCAAATTAAATGTGAACCTTCCAGTGAAGGTTTAGTTGGCAAAATATTTAGTTGTTTATGTTTTTTAATTTTTTAATTGTTATTTTCCTAAAAAGAAAACCCAATCAACAAATAAAACAATTTAAATTAATTAAACAATAAGAACATTTTTTAAATAAAATAATAAAATAAAATAAAATAAAATAATAGCACATTTGTTTAATAGCACATTTATAAAGAACTACCCGGTTTATGCGAAAATGCACTGTACTTTGCATGTTAAACATGGCAATGTTCAAGTACTGGTAAAATCATGGGATTCTGCACAGGTGAAGACCAGCTGATGCAGACTCTCAGGGTTAATTTTTGACCATGACATCAGGTGGCCATGCCCTCATTGGTGTGCGAAATCATGGTTTGGTGTTAAATAGGACTTTCTACTATCAATAATGCTGTCTTCTGCACAATGTCTTTCCTGTGGCTGCTGTCCTGTGTTGCCTTCATTAGTGCAGCCTATGGTGAGGAAGATTTTATTTATTTTTATTTATTTTTTTAAGGTCATACTCATAGTTGCTGAAAAGATCAGTATAGTCACCAGCACCCTACAGTATGTTAAAAAAAATGTATTGTTTGCATTTACGAAACCATTGGTCAATTAGCCTATTTATATACTATAAAATTTCATTCAATTTTCATTCTTCTTTGATCTCCTGTTCTTCCTTTTTCTTTAGGCTGTGGTGTTCCGGCCATTCCTCCTGTTGTCAGTGGTTATGCCCGCATTGTGAATGGTGAGGAGGCAGTTCCTCACTCCTGGCCCTGGCAGGTCTCCTTGCAGGTATAATGTTAGTAGCTAATGGTAGATTATACTGCACAGTTTATACAAAATATAATTTGTTTCTCTCTCTCTCGCTGTCTCTTTCTTTTGCCAATGCGTTGTTTAAATTACAGGACTTCACTGGCTGGCACTTCTGCGGTGGCTCTCTGATCAGTGAGTACTGGGTTGTGACTGCTGCTCACTGCGGTGTGAGGTGAGACTAACTTAGACTAATCACAGTTAAATCATTACATTAACTATGCATGAATCTTGGGATAGACGTGGATTAATAAACCTCTCTTGCTTATGTCCAGAACTAGTCACCGTGTGATCCTGGGAGAGCATAACAAGGGAAGCGGTAACACTCAGGAGGACACGCAGACTATGAAAGTGTCAAAAGTGAGGCTTAAAACTTAAAACTTATTCCTCAATAACACGCAAGAGCTGGACACTTACATGTCCACTTAATAATCATTCAACATGATAATGCAACATGATAATGCTTTTTAGGTATACTAAACCTTTACTCTGTATTTATTTACTCATTATTTATTTACTGATTTTTCTCTGTTTTGACATGAAATTTATGATTTAATCACAATTACAGGTGTTCACCCACCCTCAGTGGAACTCCAATACCATCGAGAATGACATTGCCTTGATCAAGCTGACTTCCCCCGTCTCACTGAATGCCCAAGTGTCTCCTGTTTGTCTTGCTGAGACTTCAGACGAATTTGCTCCTGGCATGACCTGTGTGACTTCTGGCTGGGGAGTGACCAGACACAATGGTTGATTATCTATAACATCACAGTCTATTATACATACTTGTTTCTGGTTCTAGATCAATAGAAATATCTTTCAAAATTTGATATTCATTCAAGTGTAATGAATTCGAATATTTAGAATATATTTCTACAGCAAAATAATAATACAAATAACACATCATTATATTATTGAAATATATCTATAATGGTTATATAATTGATATAATGATAATAATAGATATGCCTATTGATCTCTAATTACATAATATACACTACCATTCAAAGGTTTGGGGTCAGTAAAATCTGTAATTTATTCCTGTGATGGCAAAGCTAGCAAAACAGTTGTGCTGCTTAATATTTTGGTGAAAACCGTGATACAAATTTTTTTGGATTCTTTGATGAATAGGAAGTTCAAACGAACAGCATTTATTTGAAATAGAAATGTTTCATGACATTATAAATGTCTTTACTGTCGCTTGTCCTTATTGAAGTATTAATTACTTCAAAAGAAAAGAAAAAAAATTCTTACTAACCCCAAACTTTTGAATAGCGTACATGTTTATAATATTTTTACAATACCTAACATGTTTTATGATATCTCTCTCTCTCTCTCTCTCTGTGTGTGTGTGTGTGTGTGTGTGTGTGTGTGTGTGTGTGTGTGTGTGTGTGTGTGTGTGTGTGTGTGTGTGTAGCTCTGTTCACCCCTAATGAGCTCCAGCAAGTTGCTCTGCCTCTGTTGTCCAACCAGGACTGTAAGAGCTACTGGGGAAGCAACATCCATGATGTCATGATTTGTGCTGGTGCTGCTGGTGCCTCCTCTTGCATGGTAAGACTATCTTCTCTTCCTCACTTCCTCAAGTTCTCATTATATAACTCTCTCACCATAACTCTCTTGTCCGTCTGTCTGTTTAGGGTGACTCTGGTGGTCCTCTGGTGTGTCAGAAGGGTGATGTCTGGACACTGGTGGGTATTGTGTCCTGGGGAAGCAGTCGTTGTGACACCAGTATGCCTGGTGTATACGCCCGTGTCACTGAGCTCCGCGACTGGGTGGATCAGATTCTGGCTTCCAACTAAACACACACAATGTATAGAGATTCCTTAACATTACTAAACAGCAGCTAACAAAACAATATCTATGACAGCCACTCAAGGCTGATGTTAAAACCATCTTAAAACCATCATCGTGGTCAAACTAATGCTATGAGAGGCTTATTGCTCTTATAGAATGTCTGTAATAGTTAAATAAATACATACAACATATCATTTTATAGTGGGTTTTTAAAAATAACCAACATTTAATTTCTCCAGTCTGGTTTTTTTTTCTTTTCTTTTTTAGACAGATTCTGCAAAATCTACACCGTGACAGTTACATATTTATTCATAAACGTTTCATCGTGTTAGAAATTAGCAAATGGGTACAATACTTTCCTGGAGAACACAAGATGGATTTTACTTGTCATACGCAGATTTGACAGAGGAGGGCGCTAAAGACTCACACAAAGCGTCATATTTACTAACTCAGTATATTTTTGGCAGATCACGCTACTTCTTTTCATCAATACAATCTCTGTTTTCTAGTATGCATGCATTGTTTTTAATTTCCATAAGGCAGTCTTTTGTTCCTACTTACTAGAGCTTTCAAATCTATCAAAGTGAGGATGGGCTTTATTATATTAGAAAAAATGTAATTCCCCTGTTATTCTGTGGTTATTTCAAACATAAACCTAACTGAAAGATGTTTTTGTCTATACATATTTTGGTGTGTTCAGGTTCAGTCTCAATCAGTCAGTTAAATATGAGGTAAAACGCCATGTAAGGTGTCTCCATGGCAACCTCCTGATCTTCCTTAAGACACATTTACAACAGTGGAGTGAGTTGTTTCAACAAAAGATAGAGAAGGGATGAGACAAATTATACAATAGGAGAAGCTCTCATCTTGCCTCTCTGCTAAGACTGATAAAAATACAATACCCCATTAACCACTTCTTAAATTCAAGCATAAATTGATTTGCTAAAAGCTTGGACTCTTCAGCTCTTGGTTAGACGTTGGTTGAATAACACTTAAAATTTTTACAACATGACTGTAGTTTCAAGGTGAATGTCGCCTCGAGGTGTCACTCTGAATCAGAACCGAGCAATTGTGGAGCTTTGCTTTTTATAGTTTGCTTGCGTCATCCACCTTTCATCTACCATCAGTTTTGTGTTCTTGCAAGGCTGATCAGACCAGAATTGAACATTTGAGATTAGTAGAAGGATCATGTGAGTTCAAGGCCACTGAGAACAGCTGGATTGACTGGAAGATAATATAGAATAACGCTTGCCGATTTCCCCTTAGGACCGACTCCAGTATTGAGAGGGTTCAGTGGATCACAGAGCATGGCAATAATATCTGTGGCTCTGCCTCTCCATAAACCTCTTGCAGTAAGAGATTCATGGGAGTATATTTTGTTTTTGGACATTGGTTGTTCGGACATTTCAAAGGAATTTCACAAATCCAATTCTCACAATCAAATAGAGGAAGTTTGAGTCACCTGTGGGAAAAAAGGTGATACTTTGTACATTTCAGAAAAGATTTTGATTTAAATTGCCTCAGTTGAGCACTAAATTAATGGTATCCCATTTCCAGTTTCTCTACAAGTATCTGCAAATGGGCACTAACAGTTAACAATTACAGTTAGACTATAACAATCAATATGCTCAATACATGCATATGCATTAAGAATCAGAAATAAATAGAATCCAGTCTCACAAAACATCTACAAAAAATCATATAATGGAAATAGATTATTTTAACTTGTTAATGCAATTCATAAATATACTATATTTCATTGTTAATTATATGTATAATTTATAATACCAAGATTAACTGAAATCGAAAAAAAATACTATCTGAGAAAGTAACGTTAACAAATGCTGTGTTAGTTGATGATGCCCAATGCATTAACCTCTGTTAACGAACTGAACCTTATTGTAAAGTGTTACCACCATTTCTTCTTTGAGATGTCCTGTCAAGAATGGATACAGAAAAGAAAAAAGAAAAAAAGATGCATTGCAAAAGATGAGGCAATACCTATAATTATCCTGGCACTGAGGTGCATATGAGCATCTTTCAGTTTTTTTCGATTGCTAAACGACAGTGGGCACAACTGGAGTCACATGTGCAAAACTCTAACTACAGTCTGCACAGCAGCAGTTCATGTGGACCAAACTCTAGTTCGTTTTTCATTGCTTGAACACAGTTTTCAAAACTCTACACACTTATCCCATGACTTTAACCACAACCTGCACAACACTGTGGATGTACAGCACTTTGTTCAAATGCTAACACACTGCTGTCAAAACTGTGAACCACACATTCAAAACAGAATAGATTTCAGCCTTGTGCCTTTCAAACACTGCTGATTGCAATTTCAGCTGAAAGGCTAAGCAGGTGTCTTGTTTATTTGATTATTTGTTCAAATTACAGTATGTACTTTTAGTTTCTACCTTTTTTTTTCTCATTACATGTAATTCCATAAATTACTACAGACTATTGAAGCAAACTGCTAATTTTCATTTACCTTAAAGAATTGTTATGTTCTAAAAATTTAAATAAATCATGTGAAAGAATGTCACTCTTTTCTTTGAAGAAAATATTACTTTGTATGAAGTCACTGAAATTGTTCAAACTGTAAAGATGAAAAGTTTGTATTTTCTGTATTGGTGTTTGATGCTAGTGTTTTTATTCTCAGTGTGTTCTGAGTGACAGTGTGTGTTATCTCAGTGAGGGTTGTGCATAGTGTTTGGCTGCACTCAGCCTGTATTTTTTAATACTTGTATTTCACATGATTAATGGCAGTGTAATTTCTTATTTTTGTGGTTAACCTCCGATATTGCTGTACATTTCTTTTTACAAATTATGAATCGTCCCCTTCAATGTCTCCCTTTTTTCACTGACCTTTCATTTCATTTATATCACTCAGTCTCAGCTCAATAGTCTCAGTCATTTCTTTACATCACTCTACATTTCTCTTTTTTCTTTTACCTCGTTTCTATCTCGGGTTTGAGACCTCCCTAATGTGTGCCATAATGAACTTGAGGTGCTCACTCGATCCTCTATGAACCAGATAGTTTTCATGTGTGCCTTCTGCCCACAGTTTGACAGAGAAGATCAAGACTGCCAACTGCCAAGTTAAAAAAAAAGTCAGTGTACTGAGAATTCCAGCCCAACTGGGATACAGGTGCTATGCTTTGATACTGCTTCTAACAACAGATGAGTTTTTTGTGTGTGTGTGTGTGTGTGTGTGTGTGTGTGTGTGTGTGTGTGTGTGTGTGTGTGTGTGTGTGTGTGTGTGTGTGTGTGTGTGTGTGTGTGTGTGTGTGTGTGTGTGTGTGTGTGTGTGTGAGTGTGTGTGTGTGTGTGTGTGTGTGTGTGTGTGTGTGTGTGTGTGTGTGTCTGCTTTAAAAACGGACTGTACTGTGCAACACAACCGCATTGGTCGTGTGGTTGCATAACCTCAGCAACATGCCACTTCAACAACCCTCAAAATGAGGAGTATGGAAACATCAATTATGTTGACAGCTCTTAACCTTATTCTAGGTATCAGAACACTATGAAAGGCAAATAGGAATAATGACAGAGATGAACACACACAAACCAACTCACAACTCAACAAAACAATTTTGGTTTCTGATTCTGGTTATTATACATAAACAAACTTGAACAGGAGTTTTCAAATTCTGTGTGCCAGAGAGTCCAGATAAACCCAATGGGATTAGAGAAGATGCTTTTTAAATCAAACACGACAATACAAAAATATTAAGTGTATGGCAGAAAGAGTGCAGGGAGAATGTTGTATAAAGAGGTAATTTGGAAACCTTGTTTGAAGGGAAGGCAGAGCATTCATCACACCCCCTCCCCGAAGTAGAGGTTCTAAACAATCACCTTGAATAAAGACAACCAAAAGCCTTTAAAATAACATTTAACTGAAAGAGCTTCTCCCGCCCCATGGGCACAGAGGATTTTTTCCAAAAGCTTGTGCCAGCTATTTTCTAGCAGCTGGAAACATTATCACTCTTACCCAGCCCTTAAACATCTCAGTCCCCTCTCCTATCAGTCACATCCCTGCTAACACATTGCAACACTATCCATGCATGTTCCTCTCCTTGACTTCCTTCAATGTTTATTTTCACAATGCTAAGTGGAAATGCTCGTTGACTGCCGTGCAACATTGGTTTACAAAGATGAACTGATTTAAGGGTGAAATGTCTGAATCTGAAATATAAGATACAAATACATTTTATCATATCACTATAAAAAAAAAAGTTGCTGCCTTAAATTGTTAAGGATAATCAACTGGGATATGTAGGTCATTTCAACTTAAATTAAATTAAACTGACTTTTGATGAGTTAAAGCAATGTAAATACATATGTTGTCATAACTTATTGATTAAATTATTTTTTTTACAGTGCCATTGTGGTTATTTCAAAATTTCTGTCTGTGCTGGGAGAAAAAAATAGATAATCAGATCAGTCAGGTGAGGAAAGTGTTAGTCTAAAAATATGTCTTAAGTGATTGTCTAATGCTCAATGTTTCAAGCAATAATGCCCTTAACAATCAACTGTTCAAACCACTTACAGCTTACCTACTTATAATATATCTAAAATTCTGCATGAACCTCCAATTGCTATCACACATGAAACAGATTTACTGTAAAAACTCACACCTCATCCTTGCCACTTCACCTATCTCTCTCAAAATGTCTACTTTATTTATATCAAAGAGGATAATGTCCATATACTTCTCAAAAGACAAAACATGAGCTGCAAGGCCTGATAAGACGACACCAGCTGTGTTTATAAATCTATTCAAACAATTACTGTCCCTAAGCTTCTAGCTTCAGTGGTTCTAAAACCAGTGATGCAGAGAGTCCTTAAGGGGTGGACAGCAAGAACGTAGGCTGTTACTGTAAAATATTTCATTTTAAATTTTGTTTTATATTAATTGGTTATTTTAGTTTATTTTGTTTATCCTATTACAATTTTATTAATGCATCGCATACTTACATAAGATGAATAGGCAATGCTCTATTTAAAGAGAGCTGTGCACAACACAATTTTATACACATATGAAGCTGGTAAAAACTATCTATCAGCAAAACAGAAATATTATTCTGTCTGTAAGCTTGGTTTCCTGTTTGATTTTAACTGGATTCTGTACTTAGTTTTGACCGTTATGGATAATGAAACCAGACAAAGGAGTTCAAGTGCTTCTAAACTGATGGATGAAGTTTAACATTGACCTAAATAGGTCATGGGTTCGATTCCCAGGGGGTGCAATCAGTGAATGAAGTGTCTTTCACGTGTTTGCCAAATGCTTAAATGGGATTGCAATACAGTATTTGAGGTGATTTGCTAAATGTTTGAACTGGACTACTGTACAAAATTTATAAATGTTACTGTTGTGGTGTATGTGTTTTCGATTTTAGAAGCTGCATGTCAGTGGTCATTTCCAAATTAACATGTTTGACATCAGTATTGTTAAAAAGAATACCTACATTTGTACTTGGTACTACTCTACTTTATGCCAATGTGATACTGGCAAAACTATTGTTTTTTTCAAGGACATGTCAATTTTGAGATTTTGGGCTATTTTGCTTCCATAACATTTTGCTTCCATAACATGTCTTCTTTCAGATCAAAATATGCATTTCAGTGTTTTCTTATAGAGGAGGTAAAAACTAGCATACATATAGCCTACTGTATATAAACCTTTCAGTTTTATTCATATCTATATTCTGAAGGTTTTTACAGAGGGGTTTGTTCATAAATGTAGCTTGATTTAATGCTAAAGACAATTTTTGAATTTTTTTTCTGGCTGTTGACGGTATTTTCTGATTTAAATGTAGTGATAAAAATACATTAAATCCTCTCTGTTAAAACTTTAATTATAATATGTCAACAAAATGATCATTTTAAAACGGTCTTTATCCAGTGTTCGGGCTTCTGTTCTGAAAATGTCTGCAAAATTGTGCATTTTTAATCAGATAATACCTCGTTTTTATACTTAAACATAACATTCCAGAAAAATAGTAATATAAAACAATGTCTTAGTGTGATCAACTGGGGAAGTATGGTCATATCTATTAATTCTTTTATTTTTTTTCACCCTATTCACTTGTGGTGCGTGGTGTCATGTCCCATTCCCTTACCTCCTGCTACTTGCTTGAGGGGAACAGTGCTACACCTCTGCTACACTTGGCAAATACATCAGAATGCAATTTGTGAACTTTTGCTCTGAGACAAGTAAATATAACACCATCTTTGAGTCAGTGGATCACAAACACCTGGGCTAAAACCTGTAAAATTCCATATGAGCACTAGAGTGCCTCAGGGCTGCTCGTTTTACCCCTTGGAAATTAACCCATCTCTTCTAGAAAATAGGTGCAGCTGCGGTTATGACTGAATCACTCAAGTTCCTTGGGACCACCATAACCAATTACAGTAAATAACCACAGCACATCACCACACTGGAAAAAAAGGACACAAGTGATCATGATCCTATAAGATCACTCCAGTTCCTATCCTCCTCCAATGCATTACAGTCTGGTTTGGCACTTCCCTTGTCTCCTCAATGGGAAATCTGCCACATGTTGTCTGATGAGAAGAACACAGTGCCAGAACAAGTTTGTATGCCTTGAACAACCACTGTTTGCAGGTGTTTCAGAGCTTTTAAAACCAACTCCAGAATCACATAACCTTTGTCCCTTGAGAAGTCAGACTAAAACAAAGTCTGAGAATTCCAATAACCATCACATTAATTTCCTACAACAAATATCATGTACTGACAGAGCACATTGGTAGGTTTTTTTTTGTTTGTTTTTTTTAGCTCCACACTCATTGTATAGAAAAGAGTAGCTTCAACATTATGGAAAAATATCCCTCCTTGCCTAAAAGTGTGAAAGATGCAGGAAAGTGTGCATATCAGAAAACCAGCATAATATTCCACTTTGAATGATTCTCCCACATATTTTTAAGCAATTTTCACTGAACTTTAATATTCATTGCCACATTGCTTTTGCAATTATAATAAGACACCTTCATGGATTAATCTATTCATTTGGCTTTAGACAAAAGTCTTAAGTCTATTATACTTTACCTGACAATGCAGTTTTGCTTAAAGTGCAAGGCTTTCTGCATTCATTCTTTTGATATCAATCAGATATTTTAGTTTCCATTAACACAGTTACTTCTTGTTTTATAAATTAATATCAGGTGTAGGCCTATACAACAATGTAAAAAGCTTTTTTTTAATGTTTTTTCCCCCCTTCAAGAATCCTTTCTATTTAATTTGATTTGTAAATGGGTAATATAGCAGGTGTGTTAGAACATTTCCCTAGAGTAACAAAGATTGCATTGTTTTCACAAAGACTTTTGTTTCGCATAACAAAATGGAACATTCTATTCAGGAACATATTTTAAAACTGCACAGTAACAGATGCTATAAAATCCCGGAAACAGTGAAAGGATATTCTTCTTTTATTGAGTTCACTGAACACTCTTGCATCATTTTATTAAGGTTATTTGTGTGGGTGGAACGCTGCTTGTGTTAGTAGGTTCTTATAAAGAACAGGGTAATGAAAGTAGGCTAGGCCTACTAATTAAACTTAAGAAAAAACAATATTTTGACAAATCAGTAGCCTACTGTGAGTTGTGGATATCAGCAGGCTAGTAGGCTAGGCAGATCAGATGTAGCATACAAACAAGCAAGTCACTGAGTCAGCGCCTGGTTATCTGTATCTTCTTGACACCTAGATAATGTGAGAACAAGCGTAAAGGTCCTCTGAATTTTTCTAAGCCAAGTTCATAATGACATAGCCTACACAAACATGATAGTGTTCTTTGACCCAACGACATAGTTATCGTTATGACAAGTAACATATAGTATAAGGCCAATTAACCTTCAGATAAACTATGCCATAGTGAATCGATCATGACCAAATCACGACAAAGGA
This sequence comes from Squalius cephalus, assembly GCF_949319135.1. Taxonomy (NCBI): domain Eukaryota; kingdom Metazoa; phylum Chordata; class Actinopteri; order Cypriniformes; family Leuciscidae; genus Squalius; species Squalius cephalus. The sequence continues at coordinate 24,099,641 of NC_137124.1, read as the reverse complement.
TCTTTTAACGCTTCCGGGCGAAAACTTTCCCCACTGAGCTGGAGCCAGTGTTCCGGCGTCTTCCCTGGAAAGAACACGCGCCAGTGAATGATGTGCGTTCTCTCTAGTGCTTCATACCCAGCCGGTGCATTTCCCAGCGTAACTGGAGTACTCCACAACCGAGCCAAGGATTTGTCAGCGCGCGCTAACTTGACAAAATGAGAAACCAAACTGGGGAGTGATTGTTCTGTGCTTCTGAACGGACTTATGTTCTTTTGTTTCGACCGGTCTTCTCGAATCCTTGTAAACATGGTGTTATCCAGAAATGAAACGGTAATCTGGACAGAGGAGCATATGGACACGAACCAAACGACCGACACTTTTGGTCCGGAGATAGTGATTGTGCCCGTCATTTTTGGATGTATATTTTTCTTGGGAATCGTTGGAAACACTCTAGTGATGGTTGTTATTGGGAAAATAAAGTCAAGGCGCTCGAGAAGTACCACTAACATTTTCATCATAAATCTCAGCATAGCAGATTTATCTTTCCTCCTGTTTTGCGTCCCGTTTCAGGCCACCATATACTCACTTCCCGAGTGGATCTTCGGGGCGTTTCTGTGTAAATTTGTGCACTATTTCGTTACGGTCAGCATGCTGGTGAGCATTTTCACGCTCGTGGCCATGTCCGTGGACAGGTACATTGCCGTGGTGCTCTCCAAAAAGTCCCCCTGTATTCGTAACCGGAGGAATGCGCTCATTGGCGTTTGTGTTATTTGGATGCTTTCCTTTATCTTTGCAGTCCCGGTTGCGCAGCACCAAATTTTGACGGATCACCCTAAGGCTCCCAATAGCACGTTCTGCTGGGAGATTTGGACCGAGCGGGTGGCCAAGCACACTTATAAAGTGACCATTCTCGTGATAGGGTATCTGTTACCGCTGGTTTTGATCACATGCTGTTATGCCAAGGTAAGGATTCGACATAAGATAAAAGATAAAATCTTGTAGAACTATCGAGGGAGGACTTATACCTGCTACAAAGCTATACGTTTCATGTTGTAGGCTAGCCTATCTGATGTATCGTTTAAAATTAAAGTGTGAGGATGAGAGGGTTTTTTGGAGCGTCTAAGAAATTATTACACGTTTTAAAAATGAAAACTACTTGGCGCGTGATTGCTTACTCAGAACTGACTTTTTATTACAGCGCGCGTTTCCTCTAACTCGTGTCAACATGATTATCACAATTACCATAATAATTCACTATGGGGTCATTCCTTGTCAAATCAGCCGAATTTCAGAAATTTCCCCGCTCAAATCTTTGGTTTTGTTATTCTTGTGTTGTTGTTGTTGTTGTTGTTGTTGTTTGCTCCAAGTTTGCATGCCTGCAACATAAGAACTATTAAATATATCTTAATAACCTTTTAGATTCCAATTATTAACAAACGTATATCTTAATTTTTAAGGCCCAATATAGTTCATTTCCAGAGACATGGGGATCTTAATGTAGCTCCATGAGTAAATTGGTAACTGTACACATTTTCAGTGTTCAAAAACCAAATGTGTCACTCTGCATAAAGCCGATACTTTTTTAATTTAAAGAGGACTATCTGAAGAAAAAATTATGTTGAAACAAATGCATATCATTTTTTTCTATCAACATAATTGCATAGAATATATCTGTCTGAGTGCCAAAAAGTCTGTGTGCCTGTCACTCAAAAAGTATTAAAATATCAATATCCTTAAAGATTATAATTTTTTATTAATTTTTCTTTTGTAATCTTTATTTTTAAGGCCTTACATAGTTCAAACCCATAGATATGGGGATCCCAATGCGAATATGTCCAAATTATTCAATTTTACCCATTTTAAATGGTCGAAAACAGAATGTAGGATACTTTTCAAACAGCTGCTTATTGGTCCGGTTTCACAGACAAGGCTTAGACTAAGCCAGGATTAGGCCTTAGTTTAATTAAAACATTTAAGTAGCTTTTTTTTTTTTTTTTTTAAATGTGCCTTAGAAAAAAACAGTACTGGTGTGCATTTTGAGACAAAACAATGGAAGTGACATTCTAAAATATATTCTAAGCTTAAGCCTTGTCTGTGAAACCCTATGGGCATTGGCAAAATAACCGTGGTCATAACTCAAGAACTTTTACAAACGTGCTCGAGAGCATTCATAGTTTATTCAAGGATGCAACAGATGGCCATGCGCCCACACAGAGTGTTTGGTGGGCACTTCATAATTCATTCCCTTTGGATTCAGAGATAAAGTTACCTACAAATAGTAGCCTAAGATTATCCAAATGTCACGAGAAGATAAATCTTTTCCAGACTCCTCATAATCTGTTTGCTTCTAGCAAAGCTGGAAGTTATCTGCAGTTGCATGTGCAGTGACCTCATCGTAGAAAATCATTAATGTGCATGTGTTCCCCTTCGTCAGCTCACTATTACAGTACGTACGTCGACAGAAGTGATTCTGATGAATGGGGATCTCGCTCGAGAGCGTATCCAGTTCGAGTGTAACCAAACGAGCCAATGCACATTGGCATACAATAACTGCACCAGCTGCTGTGCATCGCGGCGCGAGTATATAATGAGCGGCAGGTGCATCACATCCTTGTCTTTCGCTTTGGAGCCAGACAGTGAATGCTATTCCTGCTCTGCAATCTTATCTGAGAGTTGTTTAAACTTCAAAAGACAAGTCTGCTTCTTCAGGAGAACGCCTCTTCAAGCTGGTGATGGTGTTACAGTGCAGCGCTGGCCGCAATCTCACAGAGGGCAAAATAGGTGTTTTCACAGCTCAGAATGTTGCGCCTTCAATGAGAATGTGAGTGCTGCTCACATCAGGCTTGCACTATCATCCTGTTTGTGTTGCCGCGGTCATCCCTGGGTGCTTCAGCACCAGAGTAGTTTCCTAAAAGAGCATACACGGTTTGACACGTCAAGACGTCATTCAAACGTGTTTTTCTGGATGCAGTCGTTTCCTATTCCTAGGGCTGGGACGATACACATATCTTCTGATTCGATACTATCACGATACTTGGGTGCCGATACGATATGTATTGCTATTTATTTATTTATTTATTTATTTATTTTTAAGAATTGCCATTCTACAAGTATTGCGATTCGATATTGCAAAAAAAAAGAAAAAAAAAAAAAGAAAAGGATATATATATATATATATATATATATATATATATATATATATATATATATATATATATATATATATATATAGGCCTATATATAGGCCTATATATATAGGCCTATATATATATATATAGGCCTATATATATATATATATATATAGGCCTATATATATACAGTCTATATATATTATTATTATTATTATTATTATTATTATTAGGCTATATATATATATATTTTTTTTTTTTACACTAGACCATAAGCAAAAGTTAAATCATTCACTTACAGACTGTAGGCTACATGATGTATAAGATGAGTCATATTTACAAAAAGAATTCATCACATCTTTCTGACTTATTTCAGAAGCATCATACAGTACTACATTCTCTAATAAATGATTCAATAACAAATACATTTTTTAAAAGTTACTTGTCGCCACCTAGTGGCGAAACAATGTAATCGATAATGCGTTATTTTAAGCGGCAAGTTTCTATCTATAGCTGATTTACTCTATGATCGCTATCGTAGACATCAGTGTTTATATTTGAACTTCTATAATAATATGAACTATTGTATCACAGAAATAATGCTAGTATGAGGTTGAAAAGACTCATGTTTCATGACTATTCTCTCTGGGTTAGCGGCAACGCCAACGCAGATTTGAATGTTGCGATATGATTTTGTCAAAGGTTTAATAGACAGACGAAATGGAGGAAGATCACGTGGGTGTTTGAATCGAGATCACAGTCTTTTAAAGATGAATCGTGCAGCTCTAGTCTCTCTCAGCATATGAGTAGCGCAAGGGCTTTTCAATGCATTCAGTCTCATGTCGCTTTCACGCGTCCACTTGAAAGGGATATTACATCACTCAACACTCAAAGATAACGACACATTTCATCCTCTGTTGAAACGAAAGTGGCTAACTTCTGTCAACCTCATCTATAAGCAAGGACAAAAATAAAGCAATTCAATTTGAATTGATATCGATTCTGTAATAAAAAAATCGATAGGTGAATCGATTTTTTTCTCCCAGCCCTATTTCCTATCCTCATATGACGGCCACGATCACGGTTTCACATGCCTGGGCTTAAGCGTGTTGAGACTGGGTTCATGGGTGGTTCATATTCTCACATGAGAGCATGACCACGTCAGCATGACCAGTTGTTTGTCTCCCCTTTCTTGTAAAGGCTGGAGTCGTTCAGCGTGCCGCATGCCGTCAAGCTGCCGGCCAACAGCGCTGGTTGTCACGTCAATCCAGCGCGCGTCGTTCCTCGCTCTAGATGCGCGGTCAAGACTTATGTGCCTCAAATGAGGTGGAGTCCCCTTGCCTATTCCCCGATCTAGCTCCTCTTCTGGTGGCCAACTCTCAGCTCGTGGTCGGACCCTTCGTTTCTACGCACAGGTGTTCCCCTAGAACATGCCTCGGCCACCGGCTGACGAGGCCACGTACAACGGGCATGCAGTTTCAGGTCTGTGGACGGGGCCTCAACTGCATTGGCACAACAATTGCCTCGAGTTGCTCACAGTACGCCTTGCGCTGGGCCGCCTCAAAGGGCCGCTACATGGCAAGCACGTACTTGTCCGTAAGGACAGCACTGCGACCGTTGCGTACATCAACCGTCAAGGTGGTCTACGCTCCCGCCACATGTCGCAACTCACCCACCATCTCCTCCTGTGGAGTCAGAAGCATCTGAGGTCGCTTCGTGCCATTCACATCCCTGGCGTGTTCAATCGTGCAGCCGACGAGCTCTCATGACAGCTTGCGCTTCAGGGCGAGTGGCGTTTCCATTCCCAGGTTGTCCAGCTGATATGGGACTTCTTCGGAGCCGCTCAGATAGATCTGTTTGCCTCTCTGGACTCGACCCATTGCCAGTTGTTTTAATCCCTGACCGAGAGGACCCTCGGCATGGATGCACTGGTGCGCAGCTGGCCCCGGGGTCTACGCAAGTTTGCGTTTCCCCCAGTGAGCCTTCTCGCACAAACACTGTGCAAAGTCAGGGAGGACGAGGAGCAGGTCTTGTTAGTTGCGCCATATTGGCCCAACCAGACCTGGTTCCCAGAACTTATGCTCCTTGTGACAGCCCCTTCTTTGCCCATTCCTCTGAGGAAGGACTTGCTTTCTCAGAGACGGGGCAGTCTATGGCACCTGCGTCCAGACCTCTGGACTAGGTGGCCTACCCCAGGTGGTGGTAGACACCATCACTTCTGCTAGAGCCCCCTCAACGAGGTGCCTCTATGCACTGAAGTGGAACCTGTTTGTTGAATGGTTTTCTTCCCACCGGGAAGACCCCCAAGGATATGTGCAAGTCACAAGCAAGTCTCAAGTCTTAACCTTCAAGTCTCAAGCCTTAAAGGTCCCATGACATGCTACTTTTTGTAGGCTTTAATATAGGCCTTAGTGGTCCCTAGTACTGTATCTGAAATCTCTTTTCAAAAATTCAGCCTCGGTGCAGAATTATAGCCACTACAAGCCAGTCCCAGAATGAGCTTCCTTCAGACAGGCCGTTTCGGTGTCTGTAGCTTTAAATGCTAATGAGGAGGAGAAAGGCGGCGCAAGGTGGAGGGTGGGTGTGGCCTTGACCATCTTGCACAACGGTACCGGTCCGTGCATGTTTACGTTGGATATAGCAATGGCACGAGGACACGCAGTCGTTCAAGCATTTCAGTTTGACCCAGAATCTGATCCGGATGGAGAAGCAACAACTCAGCGGTTCCAGCAGGACGTTTCCGAATGGTTAGTTTAAAATATTATGTCTGGATACGGTACTTTATTCGGATGGTTTACAGTTATTATCATGTAGCTAACGCTAACCTACTGTTGCCTTTTCATGAGAGATCTGTAACATCTGTAATTTATCTTATTACAATTACATCATCAAGCTCTGCGATCTTGAAATGCGGATATCACGCGCGCCGTATAACCAACAGGAAAACGGTTATCCAAATAACAAAGAAGTGTACAACACTCGCGTTACAGTGTGTGTATTCACACACATAAACTTAGCTGCATAGCTAATGTGACAGCCACATTCTACGTGTAACAGTCTAGGCAACCATAAACAGTAAAGCAACACACTTTTATATCATTAGTTGACTTACTTGTCCGAGGTGTGTAGCTGAGCCAAAGAGAGTGATCCAGACTTTAGTTTCAGACGTTCAGCAAGCCCAGGGGTCTCATTTATAAAGCGTGCGTACGCACAAAACGGGTCTGGAAACGTACGTACGCCAGTTCCCACGCAAAGGTTGTGATCTATAAAAAACAAACTTGACGGGAGAATGTGCGCACCTTTAAGCAAACTTTGAGCCGTGCGTACGCACATTCTGGAGACAAAGGGAATTGGCGACACCGATGGTGAGCTGGAGTTAAGTGTATTTTTGGTCACTTTTAGACAGAAAATCTAAAGAAATGAAACATATACAGAAAGATAATACAAATATAATTTCACTCACCAAGCCTGTCACTTGAAGCAAATATCCATCCCTTCTTAAATGTCCGCGCCAGCGAGCGTGTTGAGCCGTTTAGTGAAACTGACGCAAATAACAGTTTAAATAAATAAAATAATGATTTAAACTATGTTTTACTTCTGATATAAACATTTAGATTAAATATGCCATTCAAATTAATGGAGTTAAGCATTCAAACATGAAATCATTACTGAGAAGTTACAGCATTTTTATATTCAAATTTAGTCAATAGAAATATTTGTTGTGGATGCGATGTTTTTGAACACTTTTCCTGTGGCATGCTGTGTTTTAATGTTTTAACCACAGAGATAATTTCTTATCATGATAATACAAGATTGTCTGAGAAAATAGTTTCGTGCAAATAATGCCCAAGGCCTATCTGTTTACATTAAAAATATAAATCAATTAAAAATAAAATTCGGCCAGTGGAAAAGATTGAGAAAAACTTTCTCTGAAATGTATTTTACACTATTTGATTTATGTATTCAAAAACAAGGCAAGGATAGGCAACTACATGATTTTTATTAATGTAATGTGTCTTGTACCGTTAAACGTTATCACGTGGATGAATAATCATATGCAAATGATATGCTGATGAGGATCTGCATAGTAAAACTAGGCGTTGTAAGCTCCATATATGGTTATTTCGGGGAGGAGACGCATGTATGCACAATCTTCCGCTGACTGGGATTTATAAAGTGAATTCTGCGCAGGTTCTGGCGTACGAACGGTTTTATAAATCTGAATATTTTTTTGCGTACGCCATTTTTGGCTTTCGGGCGCACGTACACTTTTAGTAAGGTTCCTACGCACAGTTTTATAAATGAGACCCCAGCTCTGTATTAACCCTTCGGTGTTCATTTGTACATCCAATTATTGAGCAATTGTTATGCTTCGCTCGCTCAAAAGCCATGATATCTCTCGTGGACTAACTAAAATCGCGCGCGCGCGTTCCTATTTCCTATCGCATTTTCTCATGGGCGGAAAATATTCTCTGGGCGGGCAAAGCAGAGACAGGGGAGGTAACATTCCTCCTTGTAACGTCACAAGGAGGAGATTCAAGATCAGCGCGATTGAGCTTCCATTTTCTCAAAGGCAGAGAAAGATAGCAAAAGCTCGATTTACACCGATTGAAATTTCTAGAAACTTGGGGACCATATACAGGCTAGGGGAACTCATATTAATGTTAAAAAACCTCAGAAAGTGAAAATTTCATGTCATGGGACCTTTAAGCAAGTCCAAGTCAATTTTGTGAAAAGTCACTGCTTTATGTCAAGCAAGTCAAGTCAAGTCGTAGCTTGGGTCACAAGTCACTGGCAAGTCATACAAACGTTTGATGATTTCACTGAATTTATATATTAAAAGAAGTTAAAACTACAGAAGTTGTGGACTATGGTTTTATTTGCAGCATTTTTTTTTAAATATGCATTTCCACATACAGCTGAGTGGTTACTACAATAAAAATCTAAAAAATAAAAGTAAATACAATTTCAAACTACATAGCCTAAAATGTAAATGTAACTGAAATTAGGCCAACATCAAAGCATGAAAAAATAAATATGCCTCAAGCATTGCAGAAGACCATTAAAAGGTATTAAACAATTCACAATTCAAGTATAATGGTTCCTATGCCACCAAATGGCATTCTTCAAACTGGCATCCCCTTTATATAAATTATATATTTTTAATTAAGTTAAATTCGCCAATAGGTGGCGCCAAATCACCGTCTTAATGTACGAGTCATAGAAGCATTCATTCAACTGATTTGTTCAAAACGGCAGATTCGTTCTGGAACTAAGCAACTAGGTCACTGAATCACAAATACGCATAACTCTTTCTGTGGCTTGTTTGGAACTATTGTCATTGGAGAAATAGAGCAAAAACTGAGAATATTTGGAATATTATGTCTAAAATGTCACATCACAATATTCACTCTTTGTTTATTGAACTGTTTTATAAAATCATTATCACATTTGCAATCGCGCCAATATTCTGGAAATATTTTTTAATATCATATGTTATAGGGTAATTATAAAAATAACTCATATAGGTCCATTTTTCCACCACATTTTGAATTTTGGGTGCATATTAATTCTGCTGGCATTTTGCCCCCAACAGATAACATCTAACCCTGCTTTAAGAGAAACATAAAACACGACAAAACATTAACAGTTTTCTATGTTGTTTTTCGTCATTGGAAAGAACGACATATTTGGCTTTAAAGCATGATTGGAAAGAAATGTGGCAAATGTTATACAAAACATATGCCATCATTAATTATCATTTGAATATTGACAACATTAAGCTACATTTGAAAACATAATTGTGTATAAAGAGGCATGCTGTTTTGACCAATATTCTCTCTAGATTTAAAGATAGTCAAATTATCTATAACAAACAGGTTAAACAAGCCTTACTTTTAGACGTGGTGAATGAAGTTCGACTGTTCGAGGTTGTGATGGTCGTCCGATATCCCTTGCCTGTTATTATGCGTACAGCAAATCTTCATGTATGAATATGGTCAATTTCTAGTGTTTATATCCAAAAAGAAACGATGCTGGGAGATGTTTTTGTATTTAGCGCGCTCACCGCGATGTATGTTTTTTCTGGGCTTGTGCAGCATCACGCAATCGCGCAGAATCTGATGACTGACGTCAATGGTTCCGTTGCTTTCATTTTGTTCATCAATTGATGTTGCGATGATTTATATAAAAATGTATATCAAGTCATTCTCGAGTCACACAGTTCAAGTCAAGTCAAGTCTCGAGTCATTGGATCTCAAGTCAAAGTCAAGTCGAGTCATTTTCTTAATTTAGTCAAGCAAGTCTCAAGTCCTTAAATTTGCGACTCGAGTCTGAATCGAGTCAAGTCATGTGACTCGAGTCCCCCATCTCTGGGTTGAAGCGAAGGCTGTCTCCCTCCACCCTCAAAGTGTATGCTGCCGCTATCGCTGCACATCACGATGCAGTTGAAGGTAAGTAGTTGGGAAAGCATGACTTGATCGTCAGGTTCCTGAGGGGAGCGAGGAGACTGAATCCGCCTCACCCCCTCTCTATACTCTCTTGGGACCTGTCTCTGGTGCTTAGCGCACTGTAGAGACCTCCCATCGAACCACTGCAGTCAGGTGAGTTAAAGATCCTGTCACTAAAGATAGTGCTCCTGACTGCTCTGGCCTCCATCAAGAGGGTAGGGGATCTGCAAGCATTTTCGTTGGCGAATCGTGCCTAGAATTTGGGGTGGCCAACTCTCACGTTGCTCCCTTCAGGGACCAGGTAGTGAACCTGCAAGCGTTGCCTTCGGAGGAGGCAGACCCAGCCCTAGCTTTTCTCTGTCCCGTCCGCTCCTTGTGGTTATACATGGACAGAACACAAAGCTTCAGAACCTCAGATCAGCTCTTCGTCTGTTACGGAGGCCAGCAGAAGGGAAAGGCTGTCTCCAAGCAGAGGTTAGCCCACTGGATAGTGGTTGCTATTGTTTTGGCATATCAGTCCCAAGACATGCCTTGCCCTTTCTAGTTGCAAACACACTTAAATAGAAGTGTTGCTTCCTCCTGGGCGCCTCGCTGACAGATATATGTAGAGCTGCGGGCTGGGCAACACCTAACACGTTCGCTAGATTCTATAGCCTGCGTGTAGAGCCGGTATCTTCCTGTATACTCGCCCCCAGTGGCCAGTAGTGCAAAGGACCCGTTCTTAGTGTCGGCTTGCAATGCCACTCCCGCCCCGCTGGGCTGGATACATGCGTCTATTTGCTCCAGTAGTGTTCCCCAGAAATGGATAACCCTGTTGAGTTCCTCCGTCACCCCTGCGGCAGTCAGATGTTGCAGAGCGTCTGACGCCAGGCCTACACTCGTATGCATTGTGGAACCTGTGCTAGGCTGGGTGTCCATATGTAGCGGTCCCTGCGGCGACCCCATATGTGTATTCCTCCACGATCAGCTCCTCTGCGGATGAGCCCATGTCTTTCCCTCGACAGAGCCTGCTCTGTCGTCTCTGCTGGTGTTCTTTCCCCCGAATAACTAGGCTGGAACCACCCCAGAGACTGCCATAATTTGTACTACCCTGCTTGGCTAGTCCATATGTGTAACCATCACAATGCCTCCCTCCGGGGTAGGATGTGGCTTCCGCAGCGTTCCCTTCCTCAAGGGCACGCTTTCCCAGCGTTATCCAATAAGTCACGCTGAGTGGGTCTTGCGGAACAGCAGTGACTGACCTTCTCTGCTTAGAGCTCCTACTTTCTTCCCAAAACTGCGGTCAGGCCAGGAAGCTCAAGCGGAGCACTGGAAGGGCCAGTAGCAGTGGTGTTTTGGTAGATATCCCCATTCATCAGAATCACTTCTGACGTACATAATAGTGAGTGGTACATAAAAGGGGAATGTCTCGGTTACGTATGTACGTATGGTAACCCTCGTTCCCTGAGGAGGGAACAGAGGCGTACGTCCCCTCGCCACAGTTGCTGAGCTTCCGCTGTACGGCCGAGTCACAAGTCCGGCTCCTCAGCGGAAAAACAAGGATGCGATGCACCTGCCGCTCATTATATGCTCGTGCCGTGATGCACTGGCTCGTTTAGTTACAGTCGAAGTGGATAGGCTCTCGAGCGAGATTCCCATTTATCAGAATCACTTCTGACGTACATTTCTGTTCCCTCCTCGGGGAACGAGGGTTGCCATACGTAACCGAGACGTTTTCAATAACAGTACAGTAATTGTGGAATTATGACCAACAATTAATATCGCCATGCTTGGACTGTGACCAATACTTTGAGGTTTAGCCGTTTAGATAAACATTAAATCAAAATAGAGGTATATGGATTTTAGTTCATATGTGTTGGTTTTGAGTATCTATACTTTGTAGTCATATGTTAACAAAATTTACTTTTAGCTAAAATATGCATTTTAAAATTTACAGACTTTATTTTTTGGACCAGAAATGTTGATAACTCATCTTCGACCATAAAAGTTTTGGTCCTGTCAGATTCTTATAATGAGAATGTCTCTTTGTTCTAAACCCCATTGCAACTGACTAAAGCCCCTTTCACACAGAGATTCCAGAAAATACACTGATGTGACGGATTTGTCCTGGGATCGCTTGATTTTGGTTCATTCACACTGCCAGTGATTTTCTGGAATCTGTGCGTGCGTTCAACTTCACACATATTCCGTAAAGATCCCGTAAAGACGCGACGTCAGGATGTCATCATTTCTTTGTTCCTTGACGAACACAAACTTTCTTCTTTGAGTGCTTCTCAATACTCAAATTTATGCTTCCTCGTTTCCTCGCTCCTACATCCTCCAATGGTGGAGCTAAGATGCGATGAAAGGAAGCGAGGAAAGGAAACAAGGATGCACAAATAAGAAAGGAGAAGCACCCTTTGTTAATGTGCAACGTGAACATTGATCTGCATTTAAAACCCCCAAAGAGTCGACATATGCGTCATCACTACGACACACCCCTTATACCTTTTGTTGGAATGGATAACAAAAAAAATTTATAAAATAAAAAAACTGGATGACTAGTAATTTCCTACTACTTAATTCTGAAAAAACAGAGATTCTAATTATTGGACAAATACCTCACGTAATAACCTAGAATACTGTCTAACACTTGATGGCTGCTCTGTCAAGTCTTCGTCGTCGGTTAGGAACCTGGGTGTGCTCTTTGATACCAATCTTTCATTTGAAAGTCATGTGTCTAGTATCTGTAAAACCGCATTTTTCCATCTTAAAAATATATCTAAATTACGTAATATGCTCTCTGTGACAAATGCGGAACAATTAGTTCATGTGTTCATGACATCAAGGCTAGATTATTGTAATGCTATTATGGGTGGTTGCCCTGCACGCTTAATAAATAAACTACAGCTGGTCCAAAATGCAGCAGCTCGAGTTCTTACCAGAACCAGGAAGTATGACCATATTAGCCTGGTTCTGTCAACACTGCATTGGCTCCCTATTAAACATTGTATAATTTTTTTAAATATTGCTGATTACTTACAAAGCACTAAATGGTTTAGCTCCGCAGCACTTGAGCGAGTTCTTAACGCATTATAGTCCTTCACGTCTATTGCGATCTCAAAATTCCGGCCAGTTGATAATACATAGAATATCAAAATCGACTGCTGGCGGTAGATCCTTTTCCTATTTAGCACCAAAACTTTGTAACAGTCTTCCTAACATTGTCCGGGAAGCAGACACACTCTGTCAGTTCAAATATAGACTAAAAACACATTATCTTTGGCCTAGTTTTCACATAACACATTATAGACTTCTATAATTCAATGTTAGGCTGCATAGTTTAGGTTAGCCGGAACCGAGAACACTTCCCATAAATCCTGATGTACTTGTTACATCATAAGAAGGATGGCATCTACGCTAATATTAGTCTCTCTGTTTATCCCGAGGTTTACCGCAGTCCACCATATCCAGATCTGATGGTGAACCTGTGCCTGGACACGACGACAACACAGTCCTGAAGTGTCAATTAGTCTCTCCCCTGTGAAGGCCTCCTTCCCTTCCCTTTACCTCTGTACGAATAAAACGTTGTCGTTTTATCTATAAAGAAGGACTACACGCCTGCGCACATATATATTCAAACGCGCATACCTATGGACTGAACACATGATGCGCATGTGTGTGATGTCGGTGTTTGCGCAGAGATTTGCGCAGAGGTTGCGTTAGTTTGCGCAGAGAAAACTGATAATCATTTGCACCTTGGAACCTATTTATGGGAGTGCGTTCTCGAGGCACTGTTTTGGGCGGCCAGAACGCGTTGAGGGTTTTCTGTTAGAACGGTGTCGTGTTAGCGGCCCCAAGTTAATAACTAATGATCTTCGAAACGGAAGTGAATCAATAAAAACTAACTTTAGCTGGACAATAACTTTGTTTTGGCTTTACAGCAGCTCTAAAATAATCTCTGAAACTGTAATTTCCTATTATCACCGCACAGCTGCTTTGAAACAATTCATATGGTTAAAAGCGCTATATAAATGAAGGTGACTTGACTTGACTTTTGTTCAGGACGCGTTCCGGGACTGATCCCAGCAATATTAGTTGGTCCCCATACCAGGATTGATCCCAGAATCAATCCCGGGACGCGTTTGCTTTCACACAGAAGGCACTCTAGCAATTCTATGGCAATGTTCTGGGATCAATGTGTGAAAGGGGCTTAACAAGTAGCAAATAATAATTCAAAGACTATGAGCTATTGTCTTTAGATATGAGATTTTTTTCCCAAACAATCTTTTCAATAAAGTAAATGTCAACACAGGGTAGAAAGCTGTTCCTTTCAACAGATTTCATGCGCTCTTTATGCATATATATGTATATATTTATACATTTACATTATGAGTATGGAGATCAGCATTCCATGAAGTGTATGGCTTTTATTTGCTAGTTCAGAAGAATGCCACTAAACATTAGACTACTTTTATTACATTTATTGTGAGTTAGATTGTTTACTCATGTATTTAATGTAATCAATGTATTTATTATGTGTAAATGTCATACTACTGTTTTTGTCATACCTGTTGTAAAAATGTAATATGTAACCTCTTGTTTAATGGTGGATGAGTAATGGTATACACTCTTAGGCATTAATGTGGCTTTTTTATTCCAGGTATTATATCATCTTCATAAAAAAATGAAAAATATGTCCAAGAAGTCTGAACGGTCAAAGCGAAAGGTAAGAGATTTGTTTTGTGGATGTGTGTTCTTTTCCTGGATATGTGTTCTTTTCCTGGTGTGACAACATTTATTAATATTATGGTCTGTGAAACTGGGTTTTGTACGATTTTTACCAGATTTGATGGCAAGCTGGCATGATATTACCACAGTAATTGTGAAAATTCATGCATTCGTATGAAAGCTAGTGGAGCATGACAGACCTCATAAACCTTCATGGATGATATAGTACATTTTTAAATAAATGACAACACATATAATATATCATTTTAAAGGGGACATATTATGCAGAATTCACTTTTACATGGTGTTTGAACATACATGTGTCGGCAGTGTGTGTACACAACAACCCTATAATGGTAAAAATCCTCTCACTCCTTTATCCCCATTAATCATAAGTAGTGTCTCAGAATAAGCCATTTGCAGTTTCTATGTAATGTGACGTCACATTGCACAGGCCCTGTCCACGACTGCTGACGGACTCTGCCCTATAAGCATAGACCCTGCTCTGAGTGAGCTGTACACAGTCCGCCATGTTTATCTTCCCAGAGCATTTAACAGCAGCATTCAAGCAATAAATGCACTCTTATTAAAGCTGCAAACGTTATTCAGTCAAGAGCAGTGAGTGATTTTCTGTTTTTCTTTTGTTGTTTGATTAATTTTAACAGCATATATAGCAGTAGGTACAGTATATTACGCTGCTTTCACTTTAATACACATCTACTGTAATATATACACATGCGATTTCTTTACTTAATGTTTACGTTCACATAACCGGCTGTGTTTATGTGAACTTTGTGCATTTTTGACATAACATTGTGTGTATTTGACAGTTTAACTGCAATAAGACGTGAAAGAGAACTTAGTTTATTACTCAAAGGACGCGCCGTCTGACGTCCAGGTCAATGTGCGCATGCTTCGGATATGTGTGCTCAGAAAACCATATATCAGAAGTTTAAACTGTCAGAGCTGAAAAGGCTTCGCCCTATTCTGGAAAGCGGGTGGTGACCAGCAGCTCATTTGCATTTAAAAATACATGCTTGAAAACAGCAAGTTTTTCCTTTCATTAAAAAATTAACTTCACATACACATTCTGGACACCTGAGACTTATATTACATCTTATAAAAAGGGGCATAATAGGTCCCCGTTATTCACATTAAATTCTGGCAATCTGACACTCTTAAATCAGTAATTAATTGCAGTGTAATTTAAGCAGATTGATTTAGTTGAATTTGGAAACTTAGCCGCAAATGTATGGATTGTATTGCATTGATGACAAAATACAACACCATGTAGCATCTGCAAACAAATAATGCTGGCACTTTTCATTGAACTAGAGCTCTAGCAGAGAGTAACCACATGTCTACTCTACAGTTATTCCGAGGAATTACACGTTCTGCTATGTTTGACAACCAGTGAGTGTTGAACAACTTTACGAACACTAACTCACTTGTGACAATTCAGACAATTTCCAGTTGTCAATACAATATTTTGAACAATTTCTTGTTGCCAGTATACTATTTTTGTGCTGCCTCCAGTTGCTAATACATACAATACTGTGACGCCGTCCCGTCTAGAATCTGCTATCAATACCCCAATTCACAGGTGCACGCCAGGGTCTGTATTCACAAATAATTGTATCTTACCACTAGGAGTCTTCCTAAGAGTCCCTAGCCAGGGGCCATGTTCACAAACAATCTTAAGGCTAAATGTTGCTCCTAATGTGGAAATGTAGGGGCAACTCTTAAAAATGAGGGCTCTGTCTCTCTTAATTTTAGTACACTCTCAGAAAAAAAGGTATGAAAGCTGTCACTGGGGCTGTAGCTTTTTAAAATGTACATTTTTGTACCTAAAGGGTGCGTATTGGTACCTTAATGGTACATATTAGTACCTAAAAGGGACAAATTAGTAAAAAGGAACAAAAGTGTACCTTTTGAAAAGGTACAGCCCCAGTGACAGCTTTTGTACCTTTTTTTCTGAGAGTGAATGTATAATCTAAAAGTAAGTCACAAAGCATTTTTAACGCTAAAAATATCTCCTAAAACATTGGACAGCAAAGTCCTCCTGCGGACTTCTAAATCCCTAAGAGAAACGATCCGAAGCATGGCTGCTGTTGTCAATCTGAGTTGCAACTCAGTAAATATACTGAAATATTACAATTACATTGAACTTTTACAAATGTATCATTTTAAAAGGTGTTTTCTTAGATTTAAACAGTCAGGTTTATCTTTTTTGTCTTATCTTTGGTGGTTCTGTATTATCCATCGCTATATCTGTACAGTATTTTGTGGTTTAAATATATTCACTAATTAGTTAAATTGATTATGGAGAAACTGAAGAGAATAGAAACTGATTAGAATTATCTGTTGGTGTAATTATTCATAATACAAAATTTATTTTATAGGCTACACAATACTTGGTAAAAAAAACACACACACACACACACACACACACACACACACACACACACACACACACACACGTATACATTTCTATCATTATATATTTTTCCTTCCCACAGGCTGCCTGCTATGCTTCTCTACAAACTACTGTGTGTAAATTAAAAGAGCGCACTCATAAAAAGTGACTGGTTTTAAGCCAAAACTCTTAGGAGCTCTTAGGAGAACTCCTAGTGGTAAGATAAACCTTTTTTTTTTTTTGGGTGCATACGGCCCCATGAGTTATATAAATTGTCTCTGGTATTATCAAGTAATAAGTATTGTGCAGCCTATAACATACATTATGTATAACATAATCAAATATTATACCTACGGCTAATTCTATTCAGCTTCTATTCTATTCAGATTCCCCTAATCAATTAAACAAATTAGTGGATATATTTAAATCACATTTAAAATACTGTATACATAGAGATGGATAATACAGAACCACCAAAGATAAGACAGAAAGGTAAATAACCTTTCACCTGCACATCTCAGCTTGTTTTTCAAAATATACCACTTGTTTGATATTTTGTTAAATAATGCAGTGACATTCATGTATTTTTTAGCTGTGATTATATAATTATATCTATAAAACTGTATAATGTGGCTGTATAACCCTGGATAACCTGTATAACCCTTCAAGAACATTAATAGTGCACAGCCTGAGCATTTCAGACATATTGACTTTCAAATCCGATATTTTAAATGCACTGCTTGATTAAAACTGACAAATTCATGCATGTCATGCAACCATTGCATCTGTGGTTTTAGCTCCTTACTTAAGATAATGGTCCATAATAGCCAATACGCTCCAGAGTGGTCTCTTGTATCCAGTGGCGACCAAGCAGGGTGTTATGGGGTGGCTGGGGTCAGAAGGGAATTCTAATAACGCTTTTAATCATTGATGAAAGTAAGATTATCCTAACCTATGTTGGGATCTCATACAAAATGCACTAGACCTCAATACAGTTATTTTTATGCTGAGGTGAATTCGACCTTTTAATGTGAGAAAGATTGGTGTTAGAGCACAACTACAAATCTGAGATCTGTATCTATAGCAACAAATCTAACCTTAGATCCTTTTATAGTAGATGATGTAGTCATCTATTCATGGGTATTATGGGGAAAATGTTGTTTCAGAACATGGATTTGTGGGCTTTCAGTCTGCAATGTACTGAAATGACTACAACAGGCAGCAAGAGAGTCCAAGAACTTGAAGAGAACAACTTTCACTGGTATTTATAAATTGTATTTATGTATTTACTTTTTTTGTGGGTATAGGTCTAAAACAATTTGAGAGAATCATGTGAAGTTCTAGCTAAAATATAACATAATATTCAAACTAAATGCTGAAATTGACTTTATTACAATAAACTGCACCCTTCACACACACACACATAAAAAGATGTTGCTGCTTGTTGATTTTGCTCTGACCAATTAATTATTATTATAAGTTATTTTCGGTTTTTGAGAAAAGTGGGGATACTTGTTAGTGTTTAATGTGCAGTTATGCTGGGGTTCTTGAAGGGACGGACCCAATGACGGCATCCCAGCAGAGCTCCTTAAACAGGGTGGCTACCTGTGTACCAGGATGATTCATCAATATATCCTGCAGGTCTGGGAACAGGAGTGTGTCCCTCAACAATGGAGGGATGCAAACATTGTCAATTTTATTTAAAAACAAGGTTGACAAATCTATTTGTAGCAACAGTCAAGGTATATCGCTGCTAGCTGTCGCAGGTAAGGTCCTGGCAAAAATCATGCTATGTAGGCTGGTGGAAAACCTAACCGAACATTTGTTGCCAGAGTCACAGTGTGGTTTCAGAAAGAATTGGAGTACTGTGGACATGATTTTCACAGTGAGACAGCTTCAAGAAAAAGGACCTCTTCATGCCATTTGTCGATCTCTCCAAAGCATTCGACACTGTGAACCGAGAGCTGCTCTGGGACATCTTGACAAAATTTGGTTCTGCGTGATAAACTTAAATGCTTGTAATGGGATCACTGTTGACTTCAGGTTGGATGGAAACCTCTTTAATATGTGAAGGCTCCAGGTCGCCACCAAGATCTCAGCTATGCGGGCCCTTGAGCTGCAGTATGCTGACAACTGCGTGCTCTTGGCACATACCCCAGAACACCTGCAAATTATCCTTGCTGCTGCTGTGAAGACCTATAGCAGATTGGGCTTGTTAGTTAATAATACCAACAAAACTGAAGTGATATGCCAATGGAGGCTCCACCTACTATGTCTGTTTTTACCATAAAACAACAACCACTTACAATAGTGCCATCCTTTAAGTATCTTGGCAGCATTGTATCAGAGGACTGCAATCTCGATTACAAAATAAAAAATCGGATAAGGCAAGCCTTTGGCAAACTTTGATGCAAGGTCTTTCAAAATAAGCACCTTGAATTGTGCACTAAAGTTACCATCTATAAAGCTGTCTGCATCACCACTCTTCTTTACAGCTGTCAAGCCTGGGTCATATGCAGCCATCACCTAAGGTTGCTGGAGTGTTTACATTTAAGGTAATTGCAGCGAATCTTGGGGATCACATGCTATGACCATGTACCACATTCTGAAGTGCTTGCTAGAACAAACTGCAAGAGTATGGAGGCAACAGTCACTGAACATCAACTACGCTGGCTTGGGCATGTTATTAGGCTGCCTCAAGATCGTCTTCCACGACAGATCCTTTATGGTCAGCTCCATCAGGGCCGCCGTTCTGCAGGGGGTCAGAAAAAGCGGTACAAAGAAGACCAACTAAAAACATCACTAGGAAAGTGTCAAATTAATCCATCATGCCTGGAAGAATTAGCAGCAAACCGAACCACCTGTAAGCAGCTCTGCCACACAGGAATAGTGCAGCTGGAATCTGAGAGAAATACAGGTCCTTCTCAAAATTTGCATATTGTGATAAAGTTCATTATTTTCTGTAATGTACTGATAAACATTAGACTTTCATATATTTTAGATTCATTACACACAACTGAAGTAGTTCAAGCCTTTTATTGTTTTAATATTGATGATTTTGGCAAAAAAGTAAAGAAAAACCAAAAATCCAAAAAATTAGCATATTTCATCCGACCAATAAAAGAAAAGGGTTTTTAATACAAAAAAAGTCAACCTTCAAATAATATGTTCAGTTATGCACTCAATGCTTGGTCGGGAATCCTTTTGCAGAAATGACTGCTTCAATGCGGCGTGGCATGGAGGCAATCAGCCTGTGGCACTGCTGAGGTGTTATGGAGGCCCAGGATGCTTCGATAGCGGCCTTAAGCTCATCCAGAGTGTTGGGTCTTGCGTCTCTCAACTTTCTTGAGATAAATAAATAGTCAACTTTTTTCAACCATCACTGACTGTGGGTACTTGACACTGGACTTCAGGCATTTGGGCATTTCCTTCTCCCCAGTCTTCCTCCAGACTCTGGCACCTTGATTTCCGAATGACATGCAAAATTTGCTTTCATACGAAAAAAGTACTTTGGACCATCGAGCAACAGTCCAGTGCTGCTTCTCTGTAGCCCAGGTCAGGCGCTTCTGCCGCTGTTTCTGGTTCAAAAGTGGCTTGACCTGGGGAATGCGGCACCTGTAGCCCATTTCCTGCACACGCCTGTGCACGGTGGCTCTGGATGTTTCTACTCCAGACTCAGTCCACTGCTTCCGCAGGTCCCCCAAGGTCTGGAATCGGTCCTTCTCCACAATCTTCCTCAGGGTCCGGTCACCTCTTCTCGTTGTGCAGCGTTTTTTGCCACACTTTTTCCTTCCCACAGACTTCCCACTGAGGTGCCTTGATACAGCACTCTGGGAACAGCCTATTCGTTCAGAAATTTCTTTCTTACCCTCTTGCTTGAGGGTGTCAATGATGGCCTTCTGGACAGCAGTCAGGTCGGCAGTCTTACCCATGATTGCGGTTTTGAGTAATGAACCAGGCTGGGAGTTTTTAAAAGCCTCAGGAATCTTTTGCAGGTGTTTAGAGTTAATTAGTTGATTCAGATGATTAGGTTAATAGCTCGTTTAGAGAACCTTTTCATGATATGCTAATTTTTGGAGATAGGAATTTTGGGTTTTCATGAGCTGTATGCCAAAATCATCAGTATTAAAACAATAAAAGACCTGAAATATTTCAGTTGGTGTGCAATGAATCTAAAATATTTGAAAGTTTAATTTTTATCATTACATTATGGAAAATAATGAACTTTATCACAATATGCTAATTTTTTGAGAAGGACCTGTATAAGGAAACAACAAAAAAGACTACGGAGACATACAACCATGCCTGCCCCTACAAACTCAGACTTTACATGCCTAATATGTAATAAAATTTGTGTCATGAAAGAGCACAGTCATGAAAGAGTACACAGCAAATGAGGTGGAATGTCATTATCGGATACGATGGACTACCAAAGAGAAGACTGTGATCTATTTAATTCAACATCACAAGGACAAACACCAAGTGTAGTATGCCAAAGGAGAATATATTAGCTTTCTTAGCAGATGCTTTCTTACCAAACCAATCCATATGAATGTGAACATATCACAATGAGTAGAAGTGTAAGTTTGAGTAAATATGTCTTGACACAAGAAGTTTATAACCAAAACAGCTTTAGTGACTCAATAAAAGGTCTGCTGTTTCAATTTCCCGTCCTACTTTAGTGGACAGAGATTAGCACTGAGAAAACTACCCATAATCCCATTATCCAGGGTTATTTGAGTACTTTGTTGTTATTGCTATCTGTAGCCCTAATTGGGGGTCAGTGCTGTCACAGAGCCCGAAACAGCAGGATTAGACAGCCAGATGCTATCATTTTTCCATTAGCCTATTATCTCTATTGGTGGTTACCATGCCTTTTTGTATATTTTTTTTCTTCTGCTTCTCGGTGAATGTGATTTCACTAAGTACAACATGTTCCTGGATCAACATCTTTGTTAATCCTGGAACAACATTCCAATCAACCAATCATATTTGAGGGACATATTATTATTTTATTTTATTTTATTTATTTTTTTAAGTTTAGGCTTACAACCAGGTAAGCTTCTACATCAGTGTTATTCGCCTATCCTTTCCTTCTGATTTTGGGGATAAGATATGGGTAGGGTTTGGTTTAGTGGCAGGTATGGGGTTAGGGCAAAATTTTCGGACAGGAATGTTGTTCCAGGATCAACAAAATAGAGAGGTGCAGGGAGGACGTCAGAACAAGGAAGACTAATTCACCATTGGTTCCTTCCAGATTTTCCTACGGGTTTTTATAATGGGGTTTTTCAATTTAGGAGTAAAATAAAGCCTGTTCTCACGTTGTAGAACTTACGTTGTTTAAAAAAAAAAATTCTACAATGTAAACTACACACACCCATACTGAAAATGCAAATTTTGAAGCTGTTATGATTATATTTGAAACGCATGTTTCTAATAAGTAACTAGTGAGGACAGTTTGGGGTGTGAGTGTGTGCAGTTTACATTGTAGAAAAAAAACATCAAAGTATTGTCAAGTTATGTTTACCACACACATCTTATTTTACTCATAAATTTGAAAAAAAAGAAAAGAAAAAAACATTATAAAAACCCCGTTTTCTTGAAGGAACCAGTCCCTGAGCATCCACAGAAATGGCCAAGCACCCACGAAAAAAAAACACAGATATTCTTAATTTATTTTAACCAATCAAAAAATCGATTGAGATTTGGGAACCTCTCTGATTGGTGGATCTCACATCGGGTCCCGGCGTGTTATAATACACACAATTTTAAAAGTGAGAAGTGTGTGCACCCATCTGCAAAAACATAAATCGGCACATAGGGTCACAGACTTCATTCCCAATTGAACATTTGTTCCCATGTAATTTAATTAATTCCCAATGTCACAGTTCATTTCAGCATACATAAGAATAATATCCAATCAATATTTGTATCTTTACTTACTGAAAACCAAGCTGTTAAATGAAATATCTATTTCTTTCCCATGGGATGCCTTGTCTAAGTTAGCTTGTGTAATTGGAGCTTAGAGAAAAGTAATTTATCATATTTCTACATTCCTCATAGATGACTCTAAAAGACAATGGGTTGACACTGGGTTGAACCTGTTGGGTAATTTTTTAGGGGTTATTTTTTCCATGGTTGAGTTTTTGTGTTACCCTGCTGTTAGGTTATATGCTGAGTCAATCTCACTGACTGTTGAAACAATGCATGCCTTTCCTACCCTCCAATGCAACAAAAACCCAGTGTTATGGAAACAACCCAGCTGTTAAGTTACACAAGTCAGTCACCTTTATTTATATAGCGCTTTATACAATACAGATTGTTTCAAAGCAGCTTTACAGTGATAACAGGAAAAATTATGCATTTCGGCTGTTGTTCAGCTGAAGTCAGTTCAGTATTGATTCAGTTCCGTTTTTTTCCGTATTTAATCTATAAAGCATTTCTGTGAAAAAATTTGATCGTCCAGCTCAGTTCAGTATTCATACAGTGGCGTTACAGTCAGATCAAAAATATTGTTGAATATTAATATTTGAACAGAGTGCGGGCTTTTCCGGAGAGATCAGTTTTCAGCGACTGTGAATTGGTGCATTTCTTCACTGAAATAAAGGTTTGTATACATTTTCTTTAATCTATAATTTCTTTACTGTGCTATTAATCATTTTATTTTACACAAACATACAGAGGTGTCAGTCAGCTATCACATCAGTCAGCATGAGTCTTTTCGCATGATGGAAAATCCTTTTTCTTTTCATAAATAAACAGATTTAATTTTTTTTATAATACTGAATCTAATTACTTTGGATATTAAAATATGTTCTCAGAACTCTACTGTTTGTTTATTTACAGGTTATAAGGAGTCTGTCACAACATCTTTCAGCTATCAGAAATATAGAGCAAGCACTCTGTGTCATGGCAACAAGAGAGAGAAGGCAAATGCAAGTAAAATGGTAAGTTTATTGAGAATAAACAGAGTAGGTCAGGTCCACACAATGCGACACACTGGGGCAGGAGAGTGACGCAGGGACATCGATGAGCAACCGGGCTGGTGGTGGTTGGTGAATGAAGCTGAAGTCCGAATCCAGAGTAGTGACGAAGAACACCGATGACGAAGACACGTTGAACAGTCCAATGGGTAACAAAGACGACAGGAGACAGCCAAATCGGGACAGGAATTAACACCGGGAACACCACAACACTCTGACAACAGAGAACACCAGTCACAGAGAATATATACATGAGTAAATGATCATCAGCTGGTGCTGATGATCAGTGGACACACCCACACTAATGATACACACAACACAACGATCAAACAAGACAAGGAAAAGCCAGTGAATTCATGAACCGTGACAGTCTGAGGTTTGCAGTTTCCCCGTCAAACGGCAGCGCATCACCAGCTCAGATTTCAGCAACACACCGACAGAAGAATACTTATAAATGTTAGATGTTTGTCTAAAATTTTTGTTAAACAAGTTTAAATCTAGGTAATATTGTATAAATGAATAAAAACTTATAACTGTATACTGTAAACACAGTGGTTGTGTAGCGTATTTTACACGTTTTGTACAAGATTTAAGTTAATCTGGAAACATGAAACCATGTATGAGGTAAAAAAAATAATAGTTAAAGGTAGGGTAGGCAATTCCTCTGAAGTGAGGGTGGGATCTCATGCTTTCAAAGCTAGCTTGCTATTGTTAGCCTCTCCAAAATTGCCTATCCAACCTTTAAATGAACAAACCAACATGCTAGGTTTAAATAACTCACGGTTGGGTTCATACATATTTGTCCCAGCGATGGATTGCAAAACAACCCAAATTGAGTTATTTTCAAGCAAGAGATTTTCCACTGATTTAGTATCACCTAATTTACATAATAATTTGAAAAAAAGTTTGGTACACAACCATGTCTATGTGATTGTAAATGGTCACCATGGGCAATGATCTGTGTTTTGCAAATGTAGGTGCTTTTGCATAAAAAAACACAATAAAAAGAACCAAAAAGAACATTTGTTGGATTGTGGACAATTATTGCTTGTAGTTTCTCCTGGGTTAATTGGTGGTGAGAAGCAGTAGCGGCTCCTGACCTTAAATATAGGTTGGGCAGATTGGGTCTTAGCGCTAGTTTATGATAAACATTTTGTAAGCTTTATATTCTAATCGCTGAACTCATGCAGACACACTTTTGGCAGAGGTCTAACGTCCTTGCGTTTTTCAGCCTGAGGGTGGCGCTCTAATGTTAATTGACAGGCACTCATAGAATGCTATCTTAGTACTGCCTAAAGCCGGGCTCAGACTACAGGAGTTTTAAGCTAATTCATGCCCAATTTACCCCTCCCTGCCACGACACAGTATCTATTTAGCACATTTAAATTTCACATTAGCACGTTTAAACTTTCATTAATTTGATATGAAGAACAGACATGCCAGACTAGTTACTGACCAAATGCAGATTACAGGGCCTGTTTACACCTGGTATTAAAAAGTGTTTTGGTCGATCAGATCACAAATAGACGATGCTAACGGGTTCTAAAACATTTTGAGCTTGTCCAATTTCGACCTCTGTCAGAGGTAGTCAGAAACGCATTCATTCGGCTCATGTGGTCGAAAGCACTCGAACAGCCACAAAAGACATTACGAGAAGCGCGCTTGCCAGATGAAATTTAAACTTTGTCAGCTGAAGGTTATATTTGGTTTGAAGATGAAAAACGTACCAAGCACAATGTTCTCTCACCATTCCTGATTTCTAACGCACACTCACAGCGTTCAGCATGGCCTTGCGGCTGTCAGAGCAGAAACAAAAGTTGCTGCTCTACATGCGTTTTCTCGTAGCCTCTGGTCGTAATTGCAAATGTAAATTGCTCGAGCTTAATTTGCCCATTAGATTGAAAGATCTGAAAAAGTTCAGAATGCTGAACACATTTACAATTTATTATTGTACATATAGCAATATCCCAGCAGCCATATCACCCTGTAGCCCAAGACTGGTTGCCCACTGAAGCTAAGCAGGGCTGAGCCTGGTTAGTACTTGGATGGGAGACCTCCTGAGAAAAACCAGGTTGCTGCTGGAAGAGGTGTTAGTGAGGCCAGTAGGGGGTGCTCTGTGGTCTGTGTGGGTCCTAACGCCCCAGTGTAGTGACGGGGACACTATACTGTCAAAGAGCACCATCCTTCGGATGAGACGTTAAACCAAGGTCCTGACTCTCTGTGGTCATTAAAAATCCCAGGATGTCCTTTAATAAAGAGTAGGGGTGTAACCTAGCCAAATTTGCCCATTGACCCCTGTCCATCATGGCCTCCTAATCATCCCCATATACTGATTGGCTTCATCACCTTCTCCTCTCCACCGATAAGTTGGTGTGTGGTGGGCGTTCTGGCGCAATATGGCTGCTGTCGCATCATCCAAGTGGATGCTGCACATTGGTGGTGGTTGAGGAGATTCCCCCCTTACATATGTGAAGCGCTTTGAGGACCCAGAAAAGAGCTATATAAATGTAACAAATTATTATTATTATTATTGATTCAGTTTTAATGAATATTTTGGTTGGGCTCTGCCCCACCTGCCCTTACAGATGAGCCGTGGCTGGTGAGAAGCTCATTAGTCACTTCTGAGCCGAGAGCCCACCACACCCACTTGTCATTGTCAAACCCCTAACTATGTTGTGTCTAAAAAAAAAAAAAGGCAGCTGGCTAATTCTAATTATTCCTGGCTTACTCTCTACCAGAGCGGGAGTATAAGAGCTCTTCACACTCACCTTGGGGCTCGTCATATCTGACAGCAAAAACACACCAAGGATTTCCTTTCTCATTCCCAATTTCAGAGAACTACCAAACATCTGGGGCTGTACCCACATATTATAAGGGAAATCTTCTCAAAGGAGAGTGTTTTGAAAGTGGAAAGTTTCATCTTAGATGTGAGGATTCACATTCTGTACAATCTACACTTGACTAACATCATATTATTGAAGGTGTAAGGGCCCAGTTTTTGTAGTGTACGTCTTAAGCACAGCGCTATGCGATACAACATTAGGTTTGGACATATTTTGGGTTGGTTAAATTGTGCTTATAAATCGTTATAAACTCTGTCCTTCTTCACCGACAAAAAAAAAAAGTTTTTACATTAAGGTTTCTTTTTCTTTCATGCTGAAAACAGCAAAGAATTACAAAAGGGAAAATGGTCAGCCAGCTTAGATCTCTCGCTAATTAATTTCACAAATCAAGAGTATCTATTAAGTCTGTTAACTTATATTTTAATATACAATTTATACAATATACAATCTGACACGGTGCGTTTACACCTGTCCACATCAAGTGGCTTCTGTATCTCGATAACAGATCGGATCTCGCATTCCAAAAAAAAAAAAAAAAAAAAAAAAAAGGATGGCTCTGGTGCAAAGTCGACCTGAAGTGGTGGGTTTTCTTTTAAGAACAGTTTTCAGTCGGGGGACATTTTACAAATCTCGCAAAATTAGGAGGATGAAGAGGTTGCAACGGTACAGAGAAATGTATGGGTCCGAGAACGTTGCCAGCTGTGGTGGAAAAAAATGTGCGTTCTTTACAGAAAATTAATGGTTCTGCAACTTTCGGGTGCGAACTGCGAAGACAAACATTTCAGTATATTTGCGATGTAGCCTACATGTACTTCGCACTGTATCTTTGCGAAGTATCGCAAAACCACACAGCTCTCAGTTCCGGAGAGAGGAGGGGGAATAATGACAGTGGGCGGGGTTTTGTGTGACGTCCACCTGTGAATGCAGACACGATGGCTGGATTGCGTTTACATTACACTGAGATACGATCACAATGCGTCCTTGACTACCACCGAACCTGGACACGCTGATCGGATAACATTCCGATCAGAAGCGCGTTTACACTTGTCTTTTCAATGTGTTTGTGGACAACATCCAGATACAGGTCGCATGTTTCCAGCGTTCTCCCTGTCTCCAGCAATCCTGCATCTCATCTCTCCACGTCTCCATCGATCCACCACCATCCCTGTAAGAAGACACATTCCTTTCACTGCAAGCATACCACTCTCCAATCCAGCATTGCACTTCCCACTCACCTGCTTCCCGTTCACTAGCCCTGTTGTTGTCAATAAACTACCTGTTTGCTTCATCCCTGTTTTGTGAGTCTGATTCCGTAACAGAAGACCAGACCTATTACAGACAGACAACAATATGAGTATCCTCCTCAGTCCCCTAGACCCGGCTGATCTGCTTCTTGCCATCTCCCAGGACCACCACCCGATTGAGACTTAAGTAGAGGAATTCCTCCTCCTCATTCACCAGGTGTCCTGGAAAGAGGCAACCCTCAAATCCCTCTTTTGGATGGGTCTGGACAATACTTCGACAACATCCTGTGGGTGAGTGGATCGTCCTACACCATAGGAGAAGCCGAATCGGAGTCCCTTTCTGTCATGGCCGCCACCCTTCCAGAGTCTCGTTCCACCGAGACCACCCTTCCAGGGTCTCGTCCTGCCGAGACCACCCTTCCAGAGTCTCGTCCCGCCGAGACCACCCTTCCAGAGTTTCGTTCTGCCGAGATCACCCTTCCAGGGTCTCGTCCCTAGATGGCTGCCACCATTCTGGAGCCTCCTCTCAAGATGGCCACCACCATTCCAGAGCCTTATCCCAAGATGTCCGCCGCCATTCCCGGAGCCTCCTCTCAAGATGGCCGCCACCAATCCAGAGCCTTGTCTCAAGATGACCGGTGCCATTCCAGAGCCTCGTCTCAAGATGGCCGCCACCATTCCAGAGCCTCGTCCCAAGAGGGCTGCCGCCGTGCTAGAGCCCTCGTCCAATATGGCAGTCGCTGCACTAGAGCCCTCGTGCAAGATGGCTGCGGCCGCTCCTAAATGTCCAGTCTCCATCCTCCAGAGTCCAGTGGGAGCTCCAGTGTCTGACCCTGTCCAGAGTCCATCCCAGCGACACCTGGAGCTCCCCAAGAAAAAATTTGGGGGGGGACCATATACCATAAATGCCGGCTCTGTCCTGGTTCCCTGAGCTGTCCCCGCCATGGCCGCCTGAAGGGCCGTCTCCGCCCTGGTCACCTGCTAGTCCGACATCGCCCTGGAGTCTGTACCCACCTGCTTACACCAGTCTAGACTCCAGGGCGCCCCACAGGTCTGCCAGGTTCCTGCACTACACTTCCCATCACTCTCCTCTGCTCCCACCTGCAAGTCATTCCTAATCACACACACCTGCACCTTATCACCACCACTATAAAGACTCCCTCTTCACTTCTGTTCACGGTCTGGTCTCGTTGGTTGGTTGGAAAGAGGACTACTCACCTTGCCTTCCACAATCTACCTGACTTCTCCAGCGTTCTCCCAGTCTCCAGCGATCCTGCATCTCATCTCTCCATATCTCCATTGATCCATCACCATCCCTGTAAGAAGACGCATTCCTTTCACTGCAAGCACACCACTCTCCAATCCAGCATTGCACTTCCCACTCACCTGCTTCCCGTTCACCAGCCCTGTTGTTGTCAAACTTCCTGTTTGCTTCATCCCTGTCTTGTGAGTCTAATTCCGTAACAGGTTTTACAGACAAGGTTTAAGCCTAGTCCCAGAATAAAATGCATGTTTGAGCTGTTTAGTTGAAAGGAACTATCTTAAAATATGTCAGTGCCATTGTGTCTCAAGATTCACACAGTAATGTTTGGCATGTTTATAAAATCTACTTAAGTTCTAATTGAACTAAGGCCTAATCCTGGCTTAATCTAAGCCCTGTCTGTGAAACCAGGCCGGAATGTAATCGGAATTTAGATGTCATTATGTAATGTCATATGAATTTATATGTTTACATTTATAATACATAGTAAATACATTTAGAATTTTCATTTTGAAAAGTTTACAAAACAGCATATTATATTAGATTTTATATTACTTTTATTGGTCTTAAACTTTGATCTGATATCCCACTACGCTGCAACTGTAGACAAATGCAGTCGTCTTAAATATCACGCAATAACTTATCCTAAAAAAAGTCAAAATTCAACTATCCTGGAGTCCAATCAATCAGTGCATTTACATGCACCCTCTTAATGCGATTATAATGCGATTTTGGGAATGTTAGATTAAACTTTACCTCATGTAAGTGCAATACTTTGATCAAACTAATGCGATTAAGCTCATAATCGTGATAACCATATTCGCATTAAACTGCGTGCCGTATGCTGATTTTAATCGCAATGAGCAGGCATGTAAACACTGTAATCGCATTATTACCGCTCTGACCAAAGTGTGCATGTGCTCACTTCTACACGGATATAGTGTGTTTTTTCACACAACTTCATGAATGAACTCCGTGATATTATTCTGAAGTTCTCTAGTTCTCCAAATCGCTAAACTCTGTAAACACAACTCACTGCGCAGTCTCTGCTTCGTATCTTCATCCAGACAGCGCGAAGAACGTGATGGCAGTGCAGGGCATTGCGATGTTCATCACGGCACCGAATAATATGCCTATCTGAGTGTGGTATAGTCATACTTATTAGTGAATTAGTGACCTTAATCTGATTATTAGAAATAATCGCATATTGGTGCACATGTAAACGTAGTCAGAGATTGGAGGTGTTGGTCAGAGCTGTTCTCTATAAAAACTGACCCCGGATTTCCACCAACTGCGGAACGGCTGCGGATCGGCTCCGCTGTGTGTCGGCTCCGTGCTCCGCCGTCCTTCAATACCCTCCAGGTCTGGATTTGTTGCTGAACGGCTACAGCCATGACTGAAGAGTGAGTAAATAAGTCATTTACATTTTTGAGTGAACTATTCCTTTAAGTACGTTGATTTGCAAAAATCCGGAAATGGTTATAAATTACTTTGCTGCCTCAAGGTCTGGACAGCTTGCTATCATTTATGGGGAAAAAATTCATTCCCAGGTATATCTGGACATTTTGTAGGAGAATGTGTGGCCATCTTTTTATCAGCTCAACAGACGTTGGGTGATCCAACATGAAAACATCCCAAAGCACAGCAGTAAATAGCTACACCAACAGAATGGCATAACAAAAGAAAATACACCTTGAGTGGCTCAGTCCTGATATTGTCTATATGGCTTTGGCTTTACCTTACTTAAGAGAGAGATTTATACCAGACATCCCAAGAATATTGCTGAACTGAAACTTTTGTTTTGAAAAATGATGCATAATTTTTTGCAGGTTTGATCCGCAATTATAGAAAACTGTTGATGGACATGGTTGCTGAACAAAGCATAAACTAGTTATTGAATTCAATGTCCATTATTTTCCCATCATGTACTGTGAATGTTTAATTCATATATTTAGTAAAGACACAAAAACTGAATTTATGCCAACTCTGTTTGTCTGTTGTTGTGACCTATCAGATCAAGTTTTAAGACCAAGTTAAGCAGAAAAAGGTTTATATTCTTTTTCTTGTAACTGCACAAAGGAGTTGCCACAATTCAAAACTGAGACTAATATATGTGCAGAAAAAATGCTGTCATTAATTGATAAGGAGCTGGTCGAAGGTATTTTTAATTAATAGGTGTTCACTGCACCGTGTGCAGCTTTATAATGGAAATTGGGATCCTTTCTGTCATATGTGATTGACATTTATAACTGTTTTTAGGGGTTCGTCTCAAGAACATTACGATTAGAAATTGTGGACAAATAGAAATATGGTTAAATCATTATTAGGCTCATTATATAGGTATTATATATCAAAGTCAGTCTGTTGCAAGATGAGACCTCAGTCTTATTAACATATGGTGCCATTATGGCATAATGACAGTGGGCGGGGTTTTGTGTTATTATGTCATAATGGTGCCCCTCTTTCTCCCTTTTCAACATTCATCTTGATCCCTTTCTGTGAGACTGAATTTAGCTTTTGATATGTACAAACTTTCCAGACACTGGTGCACAAATGACATGGGTTTATATTGGGTAGAGGGATCTGACACAGCCATTTGATTCAAATGAGTGCCGGGAGAGCAGGCCTAATACTTGCAGTCCGTTTAAGTCTCTAACAAGGGAGAATTAGTGCAGATTCATAAAATTTATGGTAATTACACAATACCAAAATCTCTATAGCCTATAAGCATCATTTTGGCACAACCCTAAACTCTTTTTTTCTAAAAAAGCATAATATATACTGAATCAGTTGTGGAATTCATACCTTTGGGCACATACGTATCAGCAACAGAAGAGGACAACACACTTATCAGTGAAACACAAAGGTAAGTTTATTTGCAGGAGTGGAGAATAGCAGCTGGCGAGGATAACAGGTAAGAGGTGAAGCAGTCAGAGAGAGTTTCTATAGACTTAGCTGAATGGTAACAGTGCTTTCTTGTGATGTAGGTGGTGAGGATCATAAGAGTCACTGGATATGGGAATCAGATGACTGAAGACGGAAGACAGATGGAGGCAATTTAGCATCAGGCTGTAGATAGTCCAACAGGTAAGTGGTCATGTAAGTTGAAGCATGTATACAACAACGAGACTAGACAACTGATGAAGAGATTGACAGCTTAAATGGAGTAAAGCTGATGCGGGAGAATGATGGCAGGACTGGACATCGCGAATAAACTGGAAATCGCGACAGTACTCCCTCCCTCCCTCCCAGAAGGGCATCCTGGAGGCTGACAAGGGGCGGTTTAGACAAGGCAAGTTTATTTAGGGGGCCATTGCGGTGCAGGTAGCTCAGGGGGCCATGAAGGATTGGCCTCCGTGGCCTTGACACCTGGCTCGGCCACAATGGTTGGTGATGGCCCCCAATAAAATCTTCTTGGGAGGAGTTATAGAGGAGCTATAGACTCTTGGGCTGGAGAGGACTCTGGAATGGGCTCAGAGGCTGGAGTGGACTCTGACTCTGGTCAGGGGCTGGTGCCAACGTGTGCAGCCCACACACCAAATGGCCATGGCCATAATGGTCAGCGCTGCATTCTCAGGAGCTGACTCTGGGGCTGGAACGGGTTAGAGAATTTCCCTTTCTTAAAAGGACTGGTTAATTTCTCTCATTGAAATGGACTGGTAACAAAACTCTGGGACTGGAACGTGCTTGTTACTGGACTCTGGGACTGAAGCGGACTATGGAGAGCATTCTGGAGCAGGCTCTGGAGCGGATGAGAAACCCAAATGCTTTCAGGATGGGACTGGATGAGGGTAGTAATTGTCCACTGTAACTTCAACCAAGGAATCAGAACCATTTAGCCAGAGGATGAAATTAATGGAATTGACTAAAGGTGAATCACAACGACCAGGAGACAGGAACCGAATTACCTCATCATCCAGTCCCATTTGAAAGCGGGTATTGAGCGTAGTGTTGCTCCAACTCACCAGATGGAAAAACTCTAAATTCCTCCACATACCACTCCAGAGGGATTTTTGACAAAGGGAGAGGAGATGATCTTCAGCCAATTTTTTTTTTTCTTTGTGGTCTAGTATTCTTTCAGCAACAGAAGAGGACAACGCAGGTATCAGTGAAACACTAAGGCAAGTTTATTTGCAGGAGTGGAGAATAGAAGCTGCCGAGGATAACAGGTAAGAGGTGAAGCAGTCAGATAGTTTGTATAAACTTAGCTTAATGGTAACAGTGCTTTCTTGTAATGTAGGTGGTGAAGAGTCATTGGATATGGGACACAGATGATTGAAGATGGAAGGCACTGCAGATAGTCCAACAGGTAAGTTGAAGCATGTATACAACAACAAGACTAGCTTAAATAGTGTGGAGCTGATGCGGGTGAATGATGGCAGGTGTGGATGATTATGAAGTGTGTGCAGGTGTGAGCCAGGAGGGATTATGGGAAATTTAGTGTAAAGGTGACCGTGATGGTGAAGTGAATGGAGATTGTGACAGTATGAGTATTTTTTAACCTTTTAACGAACGAATCGTTTGAAAGATTGACTCTAATAACTCACTGAATTTCCGAAAGAAAGAGAACAAAAAAAAACTCTGTCCCAGAGCAAAGGAATGGGTTTGCCATCCTTTAATTACAATAAATAATAGATTCTCTTAATCTGGCCACCAGCGCTGAATAATAAATCCTTTGACAGATGTCTGTCAAACGTTCCATTCAACTTAAATCATTTTCCTACCTGTGATAAAGTGTTGGGAATTAAGATTTTAATTATGATTTTGGTGACAGAGCCAAATGTCACATGTCATAAAAGAGGTTTCAAGGAAATGTCATTATGAATGATATTGTACATTGTGAATGCTTTATTCCATTATCTGTATTGAATCAAGTCATATTTAAAACTCTGATTCAAAGTATTTAGCCAAGTGGTTCTTTTTTGTCAGTGGTTCTTTTACTGAGTGACTGCTTTTCTTCATTCACTTTTTTCTTCAACACCATGTGAGAGCTGAGGTCTTACAATGTGAGAGAGGATAATAAATGTTGATTTTGGTTATCACTATTTATAATGATGGATGGATGGATGGATGGATGGACGGATGGACAGACAGACAGGTAGTGTAGCAGTGAAAGTATTCCTACTGAAAAATTTTGGCATGGGTCTTTCGGTTCAGTACGCATGTGTACCGAAGGAATGCAGCATTGTTTTAACCATCACGGAACTTCTGTGAGTGGAATGTAATTTGAAACTCAGTTTTTCTCTCGGACGAACAAATACCTATAATACCTTGAATCAATTCCAATTTTGTTTTTCGACAAAATAATGAGTTGTCTTAACAGTAACTTCCAAAAGCCAATGAGAAACCAAGGCAGAACACTGTAACACCAGTTAGAGAGCTCTCTAATTAAATTCGTACTAGTAAGAATGCAATTACAGAGCTGTCTAATTGAATTTTAACTAGTAAAAAAAAGAATTAAAGATATGTAGCCTACTCTGTAAAATATTTCCAGGATTTCACAAGATAACTGTAGGCTACTATTTCACAGGTAATTACATTATTACCACTTCACAGGCTTTAACTGTGATATTTCACAATATAATACCGTATTTAGACTTTTACTGTGAAAATAATGCAGGCGCGGGGCTTTTACAAGAAACTACTGTGAATTCCGTCATTTTCGCGCTGCAACTGCGTCATCTGAGCTCCCTGATCTCCTCCGTGGTCTGGTCTCATTCGACGGATTCAGCGGTAAGTGTTTAAATTTCAAACTTTGTCAATTTGATGACTGTTTTTAATATGAATTGCATGTTATTTAAAAGTATGAACCAAATTAGCGTTAGTTGTAGGTTCTGTTTCATGATTTTGTAACTTAGCTGGAGCAGACTCGTCTAGGTTTGAGCGCGCAAATTTGAATGAACAGACGTTGGTTGTGAGCTGGTAAGTCCCGCCCCCTCCGCTAACCCCGCTGGACCTCTAGGTTGAAAAATTGTCAATGCAAGTGAATGGGAGAAAATAATTATTTTCTGGTCCCGTTTGAATTTTGCCATGAATGTGAACATATGTTGTCTGTGAATTTTTTATATAACTTTTCGTGTAAAGAATGCTACAATTTAGCGGGTAGAAGTTTGATACGGTTAGACTTTGTGTGAGAGCACTTTGTCGACTACAACTCCTCGCTGCTTTCGACGCGTTTGAAACGTCAACACCACTAGCACACGGACACTAGCTCACGGATCCCGCTAAACATGGCTGTGTCTTTGGTGCACTTCACCTCCTTCTTTCAGGGAGAGGACAAAATCGTTGAGGTTGGCGAAAACCACGGGTAAGTTAACTTTATGGGGTGACGTCACATAGGCGACATGTAGTCTTTCTCGTTATGTCTTTTCCACAACTGCTAGCCGAAGAATATACTGTCGACCATATACTGTCAAACTTGTAACATGAAAAGTTATATAAAAAATTCACAGACAACATATGTTCACATTCATGGCACAATTCAAACGGGACCAGAAAATAATTATTTTCTCCCATTCACTTGCATTGACGATTTTTCAACCTAGAGGTCCAGCGGCGTTAGCGGAGGGGGCGGGACTTACCAGCTCTAAGTGTAGCAAGTTAGTGTACCGTATTAAGTTATTAACTGTGAAACTTTACGTTAGCTACACCGTCAAAATTGAACTTTAGCTTTGCTTAATGCTTTTCTTAGTTAACGTTCGTTACTCTAACAGCGTTCTCTCTTTTCCCACAGCATTTTTCTACCACCGGGAAATAAAGTTATAAGGTAAGCTGTGGCCTTATGTGTGTAGACAGTTATGATCAACTAGATAAATTATAGTGTTGTGGATTTGTGCAAAGGTGGAATAAATTCATCTCAAATTAGTAACGTTA
This sequence comes from Squalius cephalus, assembly GCF_949319135.1. Classification (NCBI taxonomy): domain Eukaryota; kingdom Metazoa; phylum Chordata; class Actinopteri; order Cypriniformes; family Leuciscidae; genus Squalius; species Squalius cephalus. Next base: position 24,063,752 of record NC_137124.1, on the reverse strand, counting down.
GCTAGCTGGGCGTCGTCCATATTTTTCTGCCGTGTGTGAAATGGAGCAGCCGTTGTCTGTCTCGTCAACAGAAAAAATAAAGTGCATTTTATTATAAAAAAGATATAGAAAAATAAATGTGTTTATCACTGAATTAGTAGCTGAGGTATTCTAAAGTAAAACAGGTCGACATCTGGAAATATTAGGAGCCATTTTGTCTGTGAACGGGTAATAATTCTAGGAGGAAGAGTGCAAGCAGAAACAACCACATGGAGATGGACTGGCAACAGGCTCTTCCTCCATCCTCTGCAAACAGTACGTGTAAATGATGTAAATTGTTGTGTGCAAATGCTTTGCCTGGGTAAATCACATACATCTAACTTACTTTGTTGCAGGACTATTCTTGACTGTGTTTGTGATGTAAATGTTTTTCAGTTGCTGTTAATTTATTTAAATGGTTGCTGTTTAATTGAATCCAAGTAATGTCACCTTGTTAAAACTGAGCTAACTTTAGTTTTGCTCAGTACTGCAACAGCAGTGACCCACTGAAGGTGATGACTGGGAACTGAAACCTTTTTAATCCCACTTTAAACTAACATCTTTCTTCTCTGTCTTTTTGTTTATAGGTGCTTCTTGGGCATCAACCCAGAGACAGGTACAAAATCAAAGAGGCAGAGAGGACACATAAACCAGCAAATCTGTACACTGATCAGGAAGCTCATTGACTGTGAATGGATGTCAGTCTAATGTAAGCTGTGTTCCAACTTCAGAACAGACTAACGAAACACTGTCTCTGTTTTAAGCTAGAATTAGTTATGCAGTAAGATGTTTACTTAAGCTATTAAAGTGTGAAAAAATGTAAAGTCTCTCATTAATTACACTCCCTCATGATGTTCCAAACACATAAGAATTTTGTTCAACACAAATTAAGATAATTTTAAGAAGTCCGAGAGCTTTCTGATCCCGCTTATAGACTGCAATGTTATAACCGCTTTCAAGCCCCAGAAAGGTAGTAAAAACATTGTTAAAATAGTCCACGTGACTACAGTGGTTCAACCTTATTGCTATGATGCGACGAGAATACTTTTTGTGCGTTCCGCACTATTAAGTATTTTTGCATCGCTTCATAACATTAAAGCCACACTAGGTAAGAACTCCGTTTTGGTCAAACAACGACCCCTAGAGTCGCTGTGGACTCTTTGTATTTAACGTTACTGTCGTAAATACCACTCACGCAGAGCAGTCTCTTCACTCACGGCCTGATCCCCTCCCCCCTGTATACCGGTCCCTGTTCAGTCAGATGGAAGCTGTAACGAGTGGCAATAAGGTGTGTCCCCTTTAAGAGCTGCGCCGCGCGCCCTGTTTAACTGACTCTGCACAGTCTGTATTGTATGTGCGCCTCGAACACCCCGTAAGCGGGTTGTTTCTGTTTGATGCTCATTCTTGTCCTATTTTTGTCTATCAAGTAATGCTGTGGACGGTAAAACGTGTGACAGACAGTTAACTTACACGAGTTCGATTGGGGAATAAACACAACGCGTTTCAAATTGTCGGACATCGAGCTAGCCTCCGAAGATGTCTAAGTTACTAATCCATCAACAAGAACGCTGTGCTTTTTAGCTCACACCAACGAGTGAAAGCTTGTCCGAGTGATAAACAATATAAGCAATATAACGTTACTTACAAGTCCAACAGCATGTGAGGACGTGTTGGGGGAAGTGAGGTAGCCTATGCCATAAAGCAGTCGAATTTTGTAGTTCTTTCTGTGCGCGGGTGTTACTACCCGAACCCCGAAGTTTAAAAGTACGATTAAAAACTATACAGACCACGTCAGGCTATGGCAGACGTGTCATTCAACCTATTGTAAGTCGATGTACCATCACAAGATTCTTGGAAATATATTATGAAGGTTGAAAAGTTACCTAGTGCTGCTTTAAGGTTGAACCACTGTAGTCACATGGACTATTTTAACAATCTTCACTACCTTTCCGGGCCTTGAAAGTGGTAATAAAATTGCTGTCCATGGAGGAGTCAGAAAATATCTTAATTTGTGTTCCAAAGATGAAAGAAGGGCTGACGTGTTTGGAATGAGGGTGGGTAAACTATCCCTTTAATCTGTTCTACGAGTTTAGACAGGCTGCAAACTCATATGAAAAATAACAGGACTGAGCAAAAGTAACAGGAGAGAGTCCTCTGGTTTGTTGATTTAATATTAATTGATATAGTACTATTCACATGATTTATCTGATTTATCATTTTTTAGAGTTTTACAATTGTAATTTCTTAAATTGTAGACATTTTAGGATTAGTTTTACAATGCGAGTACCATACTTGCAGGTAGCCAGTCCACCACAGTAACTTAAACTTTTTGTCTTTCTTATCTTTTGTAGATAGTGGACAGAACCCATACTATGCAGGTGCCAGCTGCAAGGGAAGGAGCGAGACACCTGCAACCCTCTCTTTTCCCACCTTTTTGTCTTTTTCTTCCCTCTCTCACTCTCTTCTATCTCTCCTTCTTTCTCTTTTCAGCTCCTACGTTGTGAAGTACCATTATCACATAGTAAACACATGCACAGTGCACACACATGGAAACACATTCCTGTTACCCAGTGTTCATTCCTGTTACCCAGTGTTTATTCCTGTTATTAAATTGTATTTTTCAAGTACCATTATCACATAGTAAACACATTCACACACATATTGACAGACATTCATGTTACCCAGTGTTCATTCATGTTACCCAGTGTTCATTCATGTTACACAGTGTTTATTCCTGTTATTACAGTTTTTCTTGATTGCTTAAACACATTTCTTGAAACTATGCCTCGTATTCTCAAAACTATAAACACAAATCCATAACGTCTCACCCAATTCCCCAAACATCCTATTTTCAGGTCAAAATGAAGCTCTACACTCAAAACCATTCACTCTCGCTGAAAAACCAAACTTTGCCCTCAGACAGGACACACAAGCCATCAAAATCACACACACTACAACATAATCTAAGACACTGGTGCAATAAATTCAAAACAACATTTCCAAAACTGGAAAGTTATGTTGCTTGTGGTTCCCCCCTCACAAACCTTTTCACATGATGAACACAAAAGACACAACCAGTGGATACATTGGCACATTTTTATTCATACACAGAAAACACACACACACAAAAATATTTTTTTTTCCTGTTTTACTCTTCTTTTTTTTTACTCTCTCCTCAATTTTTTTTTTTATATTTACTTACAGTAAGATGTGTGTGACCAACATATGACAGTAAAAGAGCACACAAACCATATTCTAATATGGAATTCGAATTGTATTGGAATGGTAAAGAGTGTTGGGACGTGACAGGAGGGTCTCCACTCAAGGATACAATATGATGGACACGTCTAAGAATGTTCCACATATGGTTGAAATACCATCATTTGCCTAGAAAGATAACATTCTGGGAGTCAAGACTATAAAGGAGAAAGGATGCCCTCCCTTCACTGTCACACTCTGTGTTACTCTGTGTGACTGTACGACTGCTGGCCTTTTCTTGCAAGAAAATAAACCTCATCAAAGACTATTGGAAATGTTTGTCTCTTATTCAGTAATAGAATTTTGTTTGTCACCACACCTCCCTGAAGGCTCTCAAGGCGACGGTAAAGCGACTCAAATTTGGCCTTACTCGTAGCCCAGCCTCCCTCATAATCACACCATTGACTAAGACATGGGCAACTAGAGTGGCTTGAATTTCATCTGAGACTGCTTGTCTTCTTGTCCTTCCTCCTCCTCATTCTTATCCCTCCCCGATCTCTTCCTTCATGTCTTTCTGGATCCATTGTTCCAAAACGCAATGAACTGATTTGGGCCCTTTTATATATCTATTGAAGGTTCTGATTGATGTGTGTTACATTTTGACTCTTAGTGTTTCCATCTGGATAATTGTGTGCTAATTGAGCTGAAGCTGTGCTGACTTGAGTGAACAATTTTGAATGCTAGTGCTTTCTATATGACAACATGGTCTAAGCAATGAGAAATGAAGGGATTTGTGTGTAGAGTTTTGCAGTGACAGTTCAACCAATCTGACTCATGTGTCAAAACAGGGAATAGTGTTTATAGTTTAGTGAAATGGGTGTGCTTTTTGATAAATGGCATTATGGTTTTGAAATTTTAGTTCAAAAGCCTGGTTATAGTGTTTAAGCAATCGAGAAAAACTGTAAAATGTATTTTTCTTCTAAAAAATAAAAGTTAAACCATTGTTTTTATCAGTTTTGTTTGGTCCATCATTTATGCTAAATCACAGTATAGACATTGTTAAATACAGTAATTCTACAGCAGCTTACTGTTAAATTACAGTAATATGATAGACTAACTGTAATTGCACAGTAAAATACAGTAATTATACAGCAGCTTACTGCTAAATCACAGTAATATGATGGCATAATTATTGTGAAGTCACAGTAAACAGCTGTCATTTCACAATTATTTACTGTAAAAATGATACGGTAACTTACTGTGAAAGTCATGCAACTGGTAACCTGCAATTTATTGTAAATTTACAGTGAAAATTTACATTGACTTCCATTCATTTTTAATTACGGAGCTCTACAATTGAATTGTTACTAGTAAGAATTCCAATTAGAGAGCTCTCTATTTCAATTGTTATTACGAAGAATGCAATTGCAGAGCTCTTTAATTCAATTATTACTAGTAACAATTCCAATTAGAGAGCTCTCTAATTAAGTTGTTACTAGTAAGAATGCAATTGCAGAGCTCTTTAATTCAATTACAGAGCTCTGCAATTATATATAATTGCAGAGATCTGTAATTGAATTAAAGAGCTCTGCAATTGCATTCTTAACAATTGAAATAGAGAGCTCTGTAATTGGAATTCTTACTAGTAACAATTCAATTGTAGAGCTCCGTAATTAAAAATGAATGGAAGTCAATGGAGACATATGACTAGAAAAAATTCATTTGTAGAGCTCTCTAATTGGAATTGCTACTAGTAAGAATTGAATTGTAGAGCTCTCTAATTCTTACCAGTAAAAATGCAATTACGACGAGTAACGCTGGGTACAATTTAAGCTAAAACGGCTAAATCAGATTGTACGGTTATCTGTCTTTGTTTTACTGTCCATTAAAATTGAAATTACAGTGTAGCCTGTGTACTTTGTACAGCTGCCATCAGTCCCTGTAACTTCTAATGTCCTCAGAGCTTTGTTCTGCACAAACGCGGTCAGAACATTTAGTATGGTCTGAACCCGCTCCATCGACAAACGTGCGATATTGATCGCGAAGGATATATGCAAAGTTGACAGAAACATGTTACACATGCCGTAGCAGGTGAATACAACAAAGATCTAAAGCTCCGCCTCACCCAGTTCGGGTACCGGACCTGGTTGAAACACTCATGCATCTAGCTGGCAGAGTGCCAAAACTTCGCCGGCGCCTTCAGCATTGCCCTAAACACGGTCGAGCCAACATATATCTATGGAGGTATTTTGTCATGACAAATGTATTAATAATGCCATCAGAATGCAACCAAAGCACAGGATAGCAATAGATGGCTATAAGTAATTGTAAATCATACAAAATAAATACCATGATTACTAGCTTTTGCAGGTGTTACTATAATGATTTTGTTAATGGTGATCAGCAACCAAATATTGATAATGTGGAAGTTAGGCTACTGCCTTTTGCCTTGGCATGACTTCTCACTTTTTGCCGACAAAACAAAGGCACAGTACAGTAACTTTAAAATAGTGGTCAAAAGTCAAGGTTGAGCTCAATATTTTTTTATGTAGATAATTTTCATTACTAAAACATCTAATTGCCAGATTTCCAGTGTCCTACTTAATTTGGCGGAACAACTAAAAATCTTTAAAGTCATTTTTCTCAGTTCCACTGTCCACACTCAGCGAGTTAAGGTCTTTTGCCTTTGTAGGGAACCGTTTTTAAAAAACAGTCATTAGAGGTTTTTGTCTATTCTTGATTGCATGTTTTACTGTCTAAAGCTGATTATAACCAGTTTAAGACACAATTGTATGGTATTTCTTAAATATTCTTATTACTAGAATTAATAAAAATCAGCATTTGCTTCATGTTCCACTTTGATTACAATCCTGGCTTATATAATGAGGAACTAAAGAATGGCGAATGAATTCAATTGAATGCTTTTTAAAAAAAAAAAAAAAAAAAAAAAAGGTTCCTTTATAGATTGTCTGTTTATAAATTATGTAAAACTATAGCCCCTTTCACACACACAGTCTTTACTGGTAAGTTACTGTTTAGAGATCATGGGCCCTATTTTAACGATCTGAGACGCAATTGTCAAGCGCAAAGCGCAAGTAACTTTGTGGGCGGGTCTTGGGCGCTGTTGCTATTTTCCCGGCGGGATAAATGACTCTTGCGCCCGGCGCAAATCTAAAAGGGGTTGGTCTGAAGTAGCTTCATTATTCATAGGTGTGGTTTGGGCGTAACGTGAAATAAACCAATCAGAGCGTCATCTCACATTCCCTTTAAGAGCAGGCGCGCTTGTACTATAGCGGATTCCTATTATAACGGCGGATTTGCCAGGCGCACGCGAGGAGCGGTTCACAGCCGAGGAGACCGACGTTCTCGTCAGGGACGTTGGGGATGGAGAAACACACCCAAATTAACTTCGGTTAAACAGGCGTATCATGATAATTTGGGTAAATGTGTAAGCTAGATGTATGCTTTTATAATAAACTATCTATCTATCTATCTATCTATCTATCTATCTATCTATCTATCGTAATAATGTATGATTTGCAAAAATGAGAACTGCTGCGTCTGTGTGTAGATGAGAGAATCAAAGTGTATGCGCGTTGTGCACACGCTACATTATTAAGGCCAAGCATGCGCCCTTAAAATAGCATGAATAACATGCGCAACGCCCCACTGACTTTAAACTGGGGTTTTTTTCGGTCAGTGGCGGAATTGTTTTCTAAACCTGTAAAATAGCATGAGGGAACGTTTGCGCCGGAACACGCCTCCTCTTTGCGCTGAACCGCCCCGGGGAGCGCAAGTGTATTTAACCGACGTGCGTCTGTGGAGGGAAAAGTCCGCTTTGCGCGGGTGCAAAATAGGAATGATACATGCGTCGGTCTACAAAGTCAATTGAGCTGGGTGCAAGATAGGGCCCCATGTGTGAACAGGACATTTTCAAAAATACCAGTAAATTACCAGTCTTTTTGGTATGAGAAATTGAGTAGCATTTTCTAGTAAATTATGATGCTATGTGTGAACAAAGCATAAGATTACTTGTTATGAGCAGGTAGGAGGTCAGAACCTGCTAATGTAAGAAGTCTGCTCTGGGCCAGTCATAAAGCCCTGATTGAGATGAAGTGATTACTCCACACTGTTTACAGTAAGCTTAATTGTTTTTCTATCTAAATGTGCTAGAAGGAGGTCTTTGACCATTGCGTTGTGTCACAGCTTTTTCAGTGTCTCACACTCAAGAATGTTGTCAAATTGGACAGATAGTAAAACTAAAGCAGATTACTGGTATCACAGAGTTTACCGGTATTTTGGTAATGGGTAAAAAGACGGAATGTTATTGCTTGTGTGAACAGCATAGTATATTTTGCATATGGCATACTTTTCAAACTCTCCTTTGATCGTGTCACCCATGCGTTGCTTCTCTTTTTGTCCACCTGCGTAGTTGGTGCCAAATTGTTGTAATTGGACTTTTCTTTGTCCTGTGATGCCATCCATTCAGCTTTGAACTTGTTGATTGAATGTAAATCCAAATGTTTTGGCAGGAAAAATAAATTGTCTTGCAGTAAGGTAATGATTGCAGTAAGGCACAAAGAGGCTGTGTTGCAGTGACGTTTATGCTAATATAGATTTTTATGCTTCGAACACATTTCAATCATGGAATTTGAAATTCTGTAAAAAATAAATTGAACTGACAAAATGTTTATTATAATACATGACAAATCATGTATTATGCACTGAATTTGATCCTAATCCTTCAACTTTTCCATGACCATATAAATAGTCCCAGTGCTAAAAGCATGATTTAGCAGCATTACAGTTCACATTACACACATTTGTATGGCAGAATTAATACAAGTGCTTTAACAGAATTTTTAGTTCCACGTATCTGCTTTTAAACCCTCTGGAATGCATTGCCCTTTGCTACCATTGTAAGTGCTTCACTGTAAATGTGAATTGTGTTTGTTTTTAACAAACTGAGGCCAGTCAAAATAATTTTCTGGTCATTTACAGCCTGTCACAAATGCTGCTGATAAAGATGAACTTGTTTTGAACCCGTATACTCTGAATTGTGTGTTTTATAAATGCCTACATACAGTAGCATATGAAAATATTCGGAACCCTGGGACATATATGGTGCTCTAAACATAACTTCATCTTATCTTATGTCCTATCACTCATTACACGAGCAGTCTATATAAATAGCCGCTTACCTCAGTCCAGTGACAATACTTCCAGCATCCCTCTTCCACCCCACATCCTCCTCTATTTATGTTCTCTCTATTATGTATTTAATATTCTTTAGTAATCTCTATTACTAAAGTACTCCAAGTACTCCATTTATCTCTCAAGTCAAGCGAGCCCTTACATAATAGATAGCATAGCACTCCAAATATGTTTAACTTTATCTCATTTAAGGATCATGCAAATATGAACTCATAAATTATGGTTTATTGTGTAAGGGCCTGGATACAGGATATAGTTTAAATCATTCTGCAAGAATTTTTAATCTTGAACTGTTTTCCCTCTGTGTTCAAATATGTTGTTTGGCATAAATCTAACAAAGCACATTACTGTGTGAGCACCCTCCCTACAGTAAAGCATGATGATGACTGCATTACAGTAGGGATGCTCAGTAATATGCTGGAATGTGCTAGAGTCCAATTCAGATTCGCTGTCCTAGTCCACTGGCAATGTCTCTTCTTGATTATTTTTTTGGGCAGCAAAGTGATTAAATTAACATTTAATTGATTATGGATTTCACGGATACTTGTCCTAGTAATTTCCATTAATGTGATTAATGCACTTACAATTTGCTAAGATAGAATCTGTATGATGTAAATGTGGCCAATTAAACTTACAAACTAGCAGCTAAAATTGCTATCAAAGGTGGCCGTACAATAAAATAACTGAGTTTGTTTAGCTTTCACTTTACATAGTGTTGTTTTAATACATTTATGATCAGTCCTTGATGATGTAAACACTGTTTACACCATTAATATCACTCAGTCATACCAAGAGATACACCTTTAGATTATTTTGTTTTGAATCTGATTAAAGATTAAGAAAGAGAAGTTGAACAATGTTTTAGAGTGCATAATGTAATAAAAGCAGAAACAAGGGACACTCGCTTCTCAACAGACAAAAGTCTGAGCTAGCAGCCACATCAAAGGGAGACCCATTACATTGGTGTTGCACACCACAGCAAGGATTCCATTTCCTTTGAGATCAATGGATTGATGTTCCTGCCAAAGCAACTGTCTTCTCATTATGTGGCCGATAAGGAGTCAGCATGCTGTAAGGAAAAGGCTTACTTGTAATTTAAGTATAGAGATGTGCGATGCCCCGAGCGGATAAACTGTGTATCAAAACAATACAGGGTTTTTTTTAGGGGGGGGGGGGGGGGGGGTTGCAGAGAGCTAAAGCTTTTACATATTTAATGACCACCATGCATTGGGTCGTGCTTGCAACAGCGGGTAAAGGTTCAGAGGGAGGTAGTGTCTCTTATTGTGTTCTCATAGGGGATGGCTTTCCATGTCACTGTGATTGGCTGATAACACTGTCGGTGTGATTGATAATAGCCACCTATTTGTCCATAAAATATGTCAAATTGGTGGAAATGTATTGTTTAACAAAACAAACAATAAATAACCTTAAGGATATGTGAGTGAGTTGGTTCTTAGTGAGCACTCAGCTCTGTTAAATTAAAGGTCCACTTCTGCGCCTGTGACCTTCATGGTACCTGCAGTGTTCACAGAGCATTTAGTGACTAATGGTCTAAAATGAAGGTGTCTAATAATAAGTAAACAACAGGCGGTAGAAAGAAATTTAACTAGAATTTAACGGTAGAAAATATGTTTGGAATTCTGTATCATTTTTGAAAGTATTATTTTGAAGCAAGGTTTAAAGACAGATAAACTTGACAAGACTCTTGTGTTGTTAAAAACGGTTCAGATTTTAAAAAATATGTTTTGAGATGCATGCAGTTTGTTCTGTTCTGCTCCATCTAGCTTTTTAACCCCTTAACTGTCACCTGCCCGTATACGGGCAACCTAAATTTACTTCACTATATTACAATTAAATCCTAATTTAATCATGACAAACTATATATTGTTGGAAAGGTCTAAGACTCCTTAATAGATATTTAAGCACTGTTTTTTGTTACAATTTATGCAGGAACAGAAATAGATGAATTTATGACAAGAGTGCACCTCAAAAAATCTACATCATAACAGGCGTTTCTGGCGTTTGTCACAAAAAGTCAACGCACACACTTTTAATAATTGAAACTTTGGTTTTCATGCTAAAAGTTCATAATAAAACATTTAATCTAGTATTTGTCACTAAAAAAAATATAAAATAATATTATCCTCTAAAAAGTATAATATACATATTATCCTCTAAAATATAATATTATCTTTTTTATTTCCTTTTTTATTACATCACATATTTTAGTAGTTATCATAAATTAGGTATCATTTGAAAGCTTATGATCTCAGAATTCATCCTGTGAAAACTGTTTTGAAATTGGACATTGTGTTACCATAGAAACGGTACTCTAAATTATTTTATCAGGCTCCTCCCCTTTTGGGCGTCGTCATGTTTCATAATTTATGATCAAAATATTTTCTAATCTTGACAAAACACATATTGTCAGAAAGGTCTGAGTCTCAAGGTTCCATATTTTGTGACAGAAGTGATATTTGGACAGAAATTTATTAATTTTTTATGGTAGAATGCATACAGTTAAATTCAATGGAATTCAATGGCACCCGGTGGCTATTTTTGGTAATACGCCTAAACAAAATCTCATGGGAACTTCAATTTTTGTGATATCAACTTCAAATTTGGAACACAACTTGGTTAGATATTTGGCTTTGATTTTATAGTAATTTTTTTGTAAAACATATTTAGTAAAATATATATTTTATATAAAAGAAAAATATTAAATAAATTATATTTGATTTAATGTACATTTAAACTTCCATAACTTTTTCATACTTTAATTTTTTGAAATGATTTCACTTCAGTGATAATCTGCTATTTTTTCCCTTTAAAACAAGACCAAACTTGGGTCTATACTCCAAAGCATTCTTGAATTACAACCATTTAAGCTTGAATAGTGCATTTTAATGTCCATTCTCAAAAAGGGGGGTGACAGGTAAAGGGTTAAACACAATAATGCCTTTCTCGTTCTTCCTCTTACTTTTAGTGCACAGAGCTAAAAGGATGTAATGGTACCAGGGTCATAGCACTAACAAAAGTACGTAGCCTACTTAAAAATGCAATTTTAAGAATGTTACATTACAGATGTAAATGTACAGGCACTCTACCTGAATGTTGTTCTGTACCCATCTCTTTTAGTTCTAGCATTAAATTTCAATTTGCCAGTCCGAAGTGGGTAGTGATAGACACTTAAAACTTTAATCATGGGTAAAACTTCTCAAGTAAAAGTACTGGTAAAAATAATTACTCAAAAATAAGCAATATAATAATAGGTTTTATATATATGTGTGTGTGTGTGTGTGTGTGTGTGTGTGTGTGTGTGTGTGTGTGTGTGTGTGTGTGTGTGTGTGCATATATATATATATATATATTAGTGGTGGGCATAGATTATTTTTTTTAATCTAGATTAATCTCACTGTAATCTTGGAATTAATCTAGATTAATCTAGATTAAAATGGCTCATTTGAATTCTGCCGAAGGCATTCAGAATATGTGTGTGCTACCCAAATAATGACTAAAGGGCACGTGTTTCTTAAATACAAAGTGACATTTAAAAGAACTTGTGAAGAAATGCCAGAGATTTTTTTTATTATTATTATTAAAACTAGCATAATAAAGTATGATTTTTTTTTTTTTTTTTACTTTGATGAGCATATAAAACAAAACAGCTCCTTGGAAAAAATGAAATGTAGCCTAATATTGTAGTAGTTATAAACAAAGGTCTATTTTTAGTTCAGATTAACATTTGAGGGCAGCAATTTTATTCATAATGTCAAAATAAAACCAACGTAATGTTACTTGAAAGCAATAGCCTACTATTCCTGCCAAACTTCCATGGTTGCAGTTAGTTTTACTACAGTAAATCCATGGTAAATGTTGCAGATCTGTGGACACTGGATAGTTCATTCATGGCACAATGTTTCTTCCTGGCTTAGCACTGTTTGATCCGTTAATAACGGAAAAATGTGAATGTTTCTCACTCTCGCAGCGATGTTACTTAAGTAGCGAATTCAAATGATTTATTTACTGAATCTCTTGATCAAGATCGGCTCGCGCTGCTTTGGTCTAAACTGATAAACAACGGTCCGTCAACCACACAATAACGAGTAGCTCAGTTTCGTTCGGCTTGCATTACGTTTGCCATTTGATGTTGGGCAATGTTGTGGTCGCGCCAGCGTCTCACATTATGAGCGCGCTTGCCACGCGCGACCCGCCTACATTTGAAATAATGAAATTTTGGTCGGCAGGAAAAATGGTCCAACGAACCGTTCGGTTTGAAAATGCGTACCGAACCGAATCCGCGCTAAAATAGCAAGGTGAAAGTCACCATAGCTTGCTTAATATAGACCCAGCTCCCAACCCAACTTTGAGAATAGATTAACGGCGATATTTTTTTTATTGCCCGCTAAGAGTCTCACGTTAACGCAGCACGTTAACCGTTAACGCCGATAACGGCCCACCTCTAATAAATATATAGGCCTATATATTAGTGGTGTTGGTGTATATAATTAGTATATAAATGTATATATATATATATATATATATATATATATATATATATGGAATGTTTTATTTATCTGTTTGCACATAATAGCCTAATTTTTTTTAAATACATATAGTAAATCATCCCAATAATTTTATCCTTCAATAATTTAATCCACTGCTCCAGTCACAGAATTAAACATTTTTAATGTTTAGTCTTCCTTTTTATGTTTATTAGTTTTTTCTTCAAGAAGGAATGTCTGTATCTCTAGAGTTGGCGTGTATTTGTTGTTATTGGGTGTATGAGGCTCCATGTATAAATCAAACTTTGCTTAATGTGTTTGTTTGTTTGTTTGTTTTTTTTTGTTTGTTTTTTTTTTTTTTTTTTGCAAAAGCATTACATATAATTTGTATTTTCAGCTTAGAGTGAGAGCAGAATTTGAGGCCAATGATTAATTTTTGTCATCAATTCTCTTGAGTTGGAGAAAAAAGCTTCCTCCATTTAAACAAACTTTTTAAAAAACATTCTATTTGCTTAAAGGGTTAGTTCACCCAAAAATGAAAATTCTGTCATTAATTACACCCCCCTCCCCCTCCCCCTCCCTCTCTCCCCCCTCCCTCTCTCCCCCTCTCTCCCCCTCTGCACTTGAGTGGGCCTTTAATGATTTTTGATACTCACCCTATTTTTCATAAATATAGACAGGGCTCTTGACAGTACATCTGAAAGTAATTTTCCATGTAATTATTACAAACTACCTGAGTTGTTAGCAGTCCTATTCATTATAGTTCACTCTCACACTTTCCAATTCACTTGTTAATTACCCTTCTGAACTGGAGTATTAAGGTGTTATCAAAGAAATGTCTTACTTTCATGTAAGTGGATTTCAAGCCAGCTTAATATGCAGATAGACTTATTGTATATCATTAAGTAGCATATATTTGAAGGTTAACACTCAAATGTGTTGCAGGTGAAGTAGACATGGAAAAGTGATCGTGTAATTGGGTAGAGAATTATGTGAAAGAGAGCAAAACAGTCTAGTAAGAGAAAGAAAGAAGACCCAGGGAGAGACCAAGGAGAAGAGAACTGAAACATAATTGCAGACAGTGGAGGTCACAACAGGTGTCTGGCCACTGACAAACCCTTTCAGCCCATAGTAACAGGCTACCTTCACAATTCGTGCTGTATAAACAACTTGTTTTCCTTTGCCCAGGGTTCTGACAGTTGGTTTTGTGGATGGTGGCAGAGGGGAAATAGCAGTAATTATGTTTGAATCAGTCTGAGAGCTGTTATGAGCCACTCATTATTTTCTGCTGTTCATTCACACCATTAAAAATGTACAAATTCACACATAATGTTATTTTTTACCTGCTGTTTGTGAAACAGTGGACAGAGCTAGGTCAGTCATAAAATGTAAGAAAGAAAAATTCCCCTCAGTGTGTGTTTAAATTTTGCTCATTGTATGATGTGTCTGTGTGGACAAAGATATTTAGGCCTTCCCATTGTGCTCTTCCTCCTGCTATCACAAAAATGAAGCATGTTTGTTATATTTTTGAAGATGTTTCAATGCGATGGCCCTAGTGCCCACAGCTTCTGTTTCATCTGTGTCATTATGGTTGTTATGCATGTCAGTGAGAAAGTTTTAATATCTGAAAAGAAAACATGGTTGCAGGTTTGCAGTGTTGTGCATCTCTACACTGTTAAAGTACTGGTTGTTTTGTTATGTTTTGTTTTGTTGTATGGAGCATTTTGTCATTCTTAAATCAGAATACAAAATACCCAGTAGAGACCCATAAATAATTTTGATTTGCAAGTAATATTGGATATTGGATGTGTCCTATGCTATTTAACTAGCCTGGCTAACGTCAGACCTCTTCTCATTGAGACGTGGTCTGGGAACCACATGTTCATTTTCTTGTATTTGAGGCGTGGTTTACGAATGCCCAGAGCCGTTTATTGGGCGATACGAATGTCTATCAAATGCGCCTGCACGTAGCTCTAGCCAATCGTTTCAATTATACCAGATGACGTATGTAGAGCGACAGAAATTGGACGAGGAAGAAGACGAAATAAACTTGCGTTCTAAACTACTTAGAACACTATCTAAGGCTGCATCGAAAGGTAACTTCGCGTCTGCTGCCATGTTGGATCCATAGATATAAACAAACTGCTTCGGTGTGTTGCATAGACGTCGTCATCGTCTTGCTGCTCCCTCCCCGTTCTGTGATTGGTTCCCTTTTTGGTCCATGGTGTCCAGGCTGCCTAGCAGCGTGAATAAAATCGCGCTGCGCGCAAGGCAGCATGGGGAAACCCAGGCTACTATTTAATAGTTAACCTAAAATTAAAATTGACCATATTTCTTTCTTAAAGGAAAAATGTTATCATTTATAAACTGTCATGTCACTCCAAACCTATATGACTTACTTTCTCTAAGGAACACTAAAGAAGTTATTTTATCCAATGAAACAACAGTGGACCCCATTGACTTCCATTGTATGGACAAAAACACTGAAATGTCTTTTGTTTTCTACAGAAGAAAGCCATACAGGTCTAGAACGACATGAGGATGAGTAAATATGTCAGGGTTCTGTCAGTTGGTCTTATTATTAGTTTGTTATTATTAGTCAGAATCCATTCAAATTCTAAATGGATTATATATATATACATACACAGTATATCGCCTAGAAAGCAAGCTAAAAGCGCTCCCCTTATAATCACTAAAAAGCTCTCATATGATTCATCTCAATTCATTGCAATCTCACAAAGTTCTGCTATAATCAATGAAGCTGACTGCACAATGAATCTCCTATTTAGCCTATGTAATTTCTAAAGTTTGTTTGTTATAAGTTAACTTATAATGAGAGTATTTGCGAGCGTGTGGAACTCAGCACTGGACAAAAAGTTTGAGCTTTGAGTTTGAGAGGTGAGTGATTTTAACTTAATCACGTCTGTTTGGCAGTTTGCTCTCAAGAAATCATCAGATACACTAAAAAAAATAAGCTGTTGAACTAACTTGATTAAATTAAGGAAAACTTTTCCACGAAAATGAATTGCATTTTTCCAACAAAATCGAATTTGTTTGAAATGATTTATTGTAATATTGTTGTATGAACTTAAATTCATTTAGTCATTCCTGCTAGATAAAGTTTTGTCAGGTTGACTATATTTAATTTTTCAATTAAATTAAAACCACTTTGCGAAAGAGGTTTAATGCATGTATAGTGTGTACTGAGTGCCCACAGCCTTAAGCTAAACACAGTCGCCACTCTTCTGCATAATGGTAACGACAAAATTCAAAAACATTACAGAAAGTTCTCTAAGTTTCTAACATAACTGAATATTAAACCCTAACATTAACTAACAACATCTTTCCATTTACAGAAAAACCAACGCTATCTCACGACCAATTCGTACGAATTCGAACGAGTGATAAAAAGTTGGCTAATTCGTACGAATTCGTACGACCTCACTCGTACGAATTTGTACGATTTGTCTAAACCCACGTGATGGGTAGGTTTAGGGGCGGGGTCAGGGGTAAGTCATTCGTATGAATTCATACGAATTGGGCAATTCGTACAATATGTACGATTTAGCAAAAATCTTACTAATTCATACGAGTGAGGTCGTATGAATTCGTACGAATTAGCCACCTCGTAGAATTCGTACGAATTGCCGTGAGATCAGGCTGGAAAAACACATAAAATAACACTTTAATCCCTAAATTTACCCTCATAATGCAGTCCCTTGCAAAGCATGCTGAGAACTACAGATCCACTGCTAGTTGTCAACAAAAATGATTCATGTAGTTTTCACACAAATTAATTAAGTAAACTTCAGTTTTAAATATATTAGGTTGATTGAACACAATTAAATTAAGTTGTAAAATATTAAACAATCGTGTTACTTTAGCTTATTTTAATTCATTAAATTTAACAAGAGGCAAAAATAAAACACTTTGTAAATAAAAACCTTTGACACTCTCAAGAAAACACCAAATCTGTTTCGCCAATATGCTGTTATTACTGAGAAAACTGATCCTAGACCAGCGGTTATAGACGTTATTCAGAGCAGGGCCATGACAGGTATGAAAGTGAGGCTGTGAGAGATTTTCAATGGTTTTAAAAACCTGTTTAAAGCTCCTAGATCAGTTTTCCACAGCTCATGTTGTCTAGAGTTTATTATCTACTGAAATTTCTTAGAAAGATATTTTTACATAAAAGGTTTAAAAATAAATAAATAAATAAATAAATAAATAACATTGCAACCACCTGAAGAGATCCGTGTCTATCCTTCAGTCTCACTTTTAAAAATCAAAGATACCGCTATTCAGTGGTGAACACCTCAGAAATAAAATGGATTGTGAATAATGAGCATTGAACAGAGAGATTAAAGTAAGATGAAATGACCGCCAAAGGAGAAAAGAAACAGTTGGTTTCTCGCTTGTTTATTTACATTAATCTGATCCTGTCCTGTAAAATCTCCAGCTGTGTTTCCGAAGTAAACCATGTCTGTCCGCAGTGATACTGAAGTCGAGCAAGGAGTTGCTATTTTGTTGTTTATGTGAGAAGTAGCTGTGGTGTATTTGCTCCACCAAACAGTTATTTATCTTGTTACCCTGATGTTCTTAGTAAATAGGAAATTCCAGGTAGGTACTGTATAGGGAAAGATGTGATGAAGAAGCATGGCTTTCAAACATCATTAGTAGTTCAATGGCACCTCTTTGGAAATGTTTATCTCCTTATCTGCTTAAATATGCTCACCAGTTAGTTAAATCCGCCAGTCACTCTTCATTATTGACAGGAGTTCATCAGAACTGTTGCTTTGTGTCTAACATTGCTCAATAATAATCAATCAATCAGTCTGACAATGATATTGATTTCTCTACAAAATATATCTCAAATGTAGCACAGCTTTCACGTGGTACAGCCAAGTATGAAGTGTCAAATTTTAAATCATTCTATCAAGATTTCAAAGCTCAAAAGGATATTAAAGGCTGAAGCGAGTCTAGGGCCAAATGAGGACAACACCAATCTAGCAGAAAATGTATTGCACTTTGCTAGACTTTCATCCTGTGACTAATCATGGTGGTCTATTTCTCTTTTTCTGTTTGTCTTCATCACTCGGCCACACTCTGTTTCAAGCAGGATGCACCGATAGGCCTACCACTTTTTCCAGAACAAGGCTAATACCGATACTTTCAATGTTGGTATACTTGCTAAAACCCATACGTGCATTTTCATTGCATTTGTCATTTTTAAATAAGCTATATTACGTAGAGAATCCAAAAGAATATGAATCATTTTCATTGATTTAATTTGTTTAGCAACTTTATATTTCCATCAATTATTTTCATACTTATATTTGGATGTTAAAATTTATTGTACAGGCTTCTGTTATTTTCACTGTTCATTTTATTAGAGGGCTGCATTGGGATTGGGGTCATGTGGGACCCAACGTAAATGTCGTGTGAGCGGACGGTTTTACCTTTGCTGGGGGTGGGAGTGGGCGGTCAAAAAATACAGCAATCCCGCGTTTTGCCATGCAACAAGAAAGGAGTCAACAAATGAAGTTCACCGCAGTCGATCAGTAATGCTCTTCCATAGCAGGCTAGGCTAAGTGATTCATTATTTAATTCATTCGTTAAGTAGCTACATTTAATGTTTTTTAGTATTATTTATTTTCTTTTTGCTGTTATTTAGTTGCTACATAAACACCTATGATATCTGAGGTTTTTATTTCTTATTTTATTTATTTGTTTTATATTTAATTTAATATTTATTTATTTTATAATAATTCAATTAAATATTGTGCCTTTTTAGGTTCCCAGATTTTATCTGGGATGTTTAAGTGTGTGTGTGTGTGTGTGTGTGTGTGTGTGTGTGTGTGTGTGTGTGTGTGTGTGTGTGTGTGTGTGTGTGTTGTTGTTGTTGTTGTGTGTGTGTGTGTGTTGTTGTTGTTGTTGTGTGTGTGTGTGTGTGTGTGTGTGTGTGTGTGTGTGTTGTTACGCATATGTTTAAATAAGTTTTAGGCTCGATCCGTGATGTTTTGTTTTAACAGTTGAGAGTTTTATAAGGCCAATAAAAAGCTGACTTCTGTTTGTCATTTGTGGTGCTAGCATTACTTTATCTTATGGTCAGTTTATTTAAACACAATGTTTTATCTCTGTTATTCTGAACGTTTTGCATAGCCCTAATGTTTTTGCAATGTTTCGTAATTTTTTCCACAATTTCCTCAAGCTGTAACAGAATGTTGGCGGGTCTATATTAGGCTATAGTATTTATGCCCATCTCTGCATAGTATACACATGCGTTTAGTTTTAATCCAAATGATGCTTGTGCTGCGTGAGCGATCAGCAATTAAGAGCATGCAACAGAAGTGCGCTCTCTCTCTTTACCGTCAGTTAACATTAGTTATGTGCCTTCTTTTACCTTCTTTGCTATTGGCATATCCAACCGAACTACAAACTTTCCAGCGATGTCTGTGAAAAAGGGATGTGCGCTTGATAAGCTTGTGCGTCTGTGCTGCTGCGTTCTCAATCCACTTTACATAGGCTATATAGTAAATATTTAATTTGTTAAACATTCTATATTAATTCGATACATTTACTTCATAGTATAATGATTTAGTCCACTGGAGGCAATTAAGTTGAAGTGAGATGCAATTGCAATTTATTAACAAAATGTGATCAAACATAAAACAAAAGGCATGAAACTGGAAACTCAAAACAAAAACATCAACAGGAAATATTCAATACTCAACAAAGACACAGGGCAAACATGAGGCAATGAGACTAATTGCAAGACAATGAACACCTGTGAATAATGATCAGACGATTAACCAATGACAAGACACATGGCAGGATCACATGACAAGACACATCAACATGACAATGACAAGAACAAGAAACAAAACCCAAAACGTGACACAGACATCCTTCTCTGATATACTGTATCCATTCTGCTCTCTTCTTGCTCTGTTGTCAGTGTTTCTCTGTCACAAGCACTGTACAGGTATCGATAATTGTGTGGTATCGGTTGTTGGTATCAGAGCATTTTAATAAGTACAAGTACACAAGCACAGTATTGGCCCGATACCAATACTGGTACCGGTATTGGTGCATAGTTTCAAATATCCAGACCTTTTTTAAGTACTTTGTGTATTTGTTTCATTTTGATGTTCTACCACTGGAAGTGTCTGGAATATTTCAAAATCTGCCAAATATACTGGATATAATCTATATTGGCATATGTTTATCCTATCTTTGATAATGTTGCTTTACTCAGAATTATTCTATTACAAACAATACTTAACCTTAAGCAAATCACAATGTGTGGGCTGTGATTTCTGTTAGGCAGATGCTCTCCACATGGCCAGTGCCAACTATAGACTGGTCTTATCTCTGCTAATGAGTTCATAAATTGGAGGAAGGTTGAATATCTGCTTTCCTGGTGTGGCAAAAACAACCAGCTTTACAAAGTTGTGGAAGTGAATATAAAAAGAACATTTTGAAAATTGGCGTCCCTTCCAGCCTCTCTTCCAGCATCATTCATATTGCCAGGCACCATTTATTGTATAGATTTTGAACAGAGCGACTACATAACATCCATTAGAGAATGCATCTCTTGCCGCTACACATTACTGCTAATTTTAGTTTCATAATTGAGTTCATTCTGCTCTCATCAATCATCTTTTGGTGTGGAGCCTCATCTGCCCACTCAAAGGATGCGTTTCTTCATCTTTTGCAGGATGAGGTATGCATTATCAAGCCTACAAAAGGTTCACTGGGTGTCATCTGCCTTGTAAGAACAGTTTGACTCCAGGTTGAGAAACAAGGAAGAATATGCCACACTCTTCCCACTTCGGCCTCCACTTTCAATTCAGTGAAAATCAGACCCATGCCATCTGCTACCACAGTCTTGCACTATTGCCTTTCTTCAATGTCCTGTCCAGCCTTTGATTCCCAGCCCACATACTGTACACAGATGCTTGTCTCAGTTACGGTTACAGCAGAGTCTGAATCATACGCTCTGTTGAGCCTCAATAATTCTGTCATCTATTAAAAAGGCCAGCACCTTTTACAGAATAACTTTCACAAGTGCTAACACCTTAAAAAACTCTGTCAATTATTTAAAGAAAGTTTGTTTCTGTATACCTGCGAAAAAATCAGGTCATCTGAGGTTCGATTAACCAACCAATTTTTCTCTCTCTTTCTGTGTTCCCTAGACGGCTCAGACGGTGTTGTTGGTTGTCGCTGCGTTCCTCATCTGCTGGATGCCGCACCACATTATTGCTATGTGGGTGGAGTTCGGCCAGTTTCCCTTGAATGATGCTTCCTTTGCGTTTCGCATCATCTCTCACTGCCTGGCCTATGGAAACTCCTGTGTCAACCCCATTCTTTACGCTTTCCTCTCGGAAAACTTCAGAAAAGCCTGCAAGCAGGTCTTCACTTGCCATTTTTTTTACTCCCCTCCGCCTGTGGAGAAAGTGGTGCGCATTCGCATGGAGAACTTCTCCATGACACATTCCACTACTAACTTGTGACTCAAATTTTTTTTGAGATATCAGCACTGTTTAAAAAAATGTTTCTGGATCATAGCCTAGTGTATATTCAAGAAGGTTTGACTAACAAGGACAGTAAAAAAAGAAAAAGCTACCTTGAGAAGTAAAAATCCTATAATATCTCAATCCATGTATATCAAAGGCATTTGCTTAGGAAAAAAGTGTGAACTATTTAAGTGTAAATAATGTTTGTCATTGAAATGTTGTTTTATTACATTTTGTATGTTCATTGTTTAATGTGTATTTAATGTTATTGAAAATAACTCAAACATATGTAGATATTCATTTAAAAATATAATTATTATAAGATAGTTTTTGAATATGTTTGAAAGATCCACTCTAAAGGTGATTCTTTTGAATGTGTGAAAAGTGATTCTTAAAGAAGTGATTCGTAAAAGGCTGTGTTTGTGAATGAACTGTGCTGTCTTAACTCCTTTTTAGTGTTTATGTTGTATTCAACAAACACTTTCAGTCTCAGTATAAACATGCCATAAACCTCAATATTTACTTGTATGCTGTAATTATATATTTGGTGACGTTTGTTTCAGTGTATTATGTCCAGTCTTCTGGTCATATATCCATTATAAAAAGAAAATATTATTGAAGGTTTCCCCCTTAAGAATTCAAATAAAAAAATATCTAATTCAATGAAAAATAAAATGTATGTTTAGGTTTTCTGGTCCTTTAAGAGTAAGTTAGAGTGGGTTCTTGTTTAAAAAGGATGTCTATCTGTATCCTAATGCTTATGGTTAACTGTTTGACATAAACTGGTGATTGTCCTAAACAAAAGACCAGTGGAAACTTTTGTGTGTGTGTGTGTGTGTGTGAGTGCACATCTCTTACCAGTCTATTACTCACGGCTCTCTGTGAGATATCAGGACAAAACCTCTTATAAACACTTTTTTTTTTTTTAGAATCAGGAACGAGTCAAGAATGTCTCAAAACTTAGGAACTTCCCTGATGACAAAAAAAGAATGGCACATTTTCCAACAGGTCAGGTTCCTGTCAGGTGAATATGATTGCATAAAATGCTACCATCACTCATGCCTTTGTGGAATGCATCTCCATTACAATGCAGCTCTCTCTATAATGTGATATAATAGTACTACAAATGATAACACAGTGCTGTAGATAACCCTAAAAATTACACTTTTTTTCTTTTCTTTTCTTTTTTTGCACAGATCACATAACTTTGGAATGACTGTGTCAAAGTACAGACTGGTAACTTTCTGTTATTTTCTTTCTTTATAAGTATATGATGTATATTTATAAACAGTGCTGCATTTCACATAGTATCAGCAGCACTATATAGGTCTGGCAGTGCACCATGATAAAAAATGTTTTACACTGGGAGAACTCCCAGGTGAGTAGTCACGGAAAATATCCAGAATCTGGTGATGCTAAATCATGCTCAGACAAATCATTAATAACAAAGTTAACCCTTTCAGACATTGTCAGTGTCAAAGCACATCACTTTTCTCCGTTTTTTTTTCTTTTTAAATCATAATTAGATTAGATGCTGGTAAATAAATCTTTGAGTTCTGTATCACTATCAGTGACCATTATTTCATTAGTAATTCTATACTTTTGTCCAGTCACTAAAATTGAGTCAAAATTTTTTAGACAAAAGTTATCAAATATCTTAGCATTGCAAGCAACCTGAATTTACAATGCATTCAATGCAAGTTTTCTTGAAATAAACTTGAATCAACAAATATAAATTTCTAATTATTAGAGTTGAAATAAAGCATGGTAATTTTTTTGTGCCTGGAACATAATTTGGGTCATTAACAGTTATAGATATGCAACCTCATTCACTATACATTTTACACCAAATATCTCTAATGTGAAAAAAGCAGATCCACATATAGCCTAAACATCCTCTTTTTTTCAACACTTTCACTAAAATGATCTCCTTCTGCATTTCTGATGAACCAAATGAACCTTTAAATGGAGTGTACAATTAAACCCAAAAGTATTTGTTGCATTTCAAAGCTAAAATGTTGCTGTACTCTACAAGTCAATAACATTATGCACCTCAAGGGCATTTGCATGAGTGTTTGTCTGTCTTTCATACATTAAAGCATGAATCTCACAAAATGGACTTGAAAAAACAAGAACGTGTACATTTACTTCATAAGAGAGTAGTTCTGCTTGGCCAGGTTGCTTTTTCTTCACAGCTCCCTGTTTACGTCTTCTCTAATCAATGTTATGAAAGACCCTCTTCTCAATAACACTGCAGCAAAGTTCAAATTTATCTCATGGCAACCCTCCTGTTGTGCCGTGATAAACAGTTGGTAGTGAAGCATGAAGCCTCACTTTTAGACCTCTATATCACATTCATTCCCATTAGGCAAAAGATGCAGCATTAGCACCACTGAAATAACAATGCAAATAAACCAACATCACATCAACCAATAAAACAGGAAAACTGACAACCTTGCTATTTAAATGTGTTTTTGTCTTAGCACCACTTACAGCTTCCTTAAATTAGTCTGTTTGTTGTACAATTTATTGTTCAGTGTCAAATACCTTGCATAATATAACAGTGAGAGGTCACTGCAAACATTTTCAAATGAAAAACAACATTCAGTCTAAATGTAAAGAAGTTTTAGGCCAAAATGTTCGTAAATGTTTAGTGCTATTCTGAAGTGAGCATCTGATGGACACTTTACTATCCCATGAGGCCACGGGATAGGAATTACAGTGAATAGCATCATGAATAGCAGTGAAGCGAGTCAAGCGATGCAACTGACACTGTAGGTCACATGACAATAACAACATGACAAATGTAGTATGTGTGGAATACATTCATACTATACACATTCAAACTATATAAAACATATTTTTTAACAGTTCCAAAGTAAGGCCAAACTGAAGAATAAAGGTGTTCTGGTGTTCTTCCTAGAGTAGGAAATACTTACTAAGATATGCGCTTTCAGACATGATTTAAATGATGACAGAATTTAGATTTTGGGGTGAACTAGCCCTTAAGATGTCTAATAACAATGTGTACATTTTAGCTTGTGTACAAATGTGTAGCTTTAGGCCAAAATGTTCTTAAATGTTTAGTAAAGGTTGAAAACAACAAATGCACAAAGAACCAAATAATACCAAACCTACATGGTGTTCTTTCTTGGCCAGAACACATAAGAAAATATATTGTGAAGATTTTTGAAAGTCATTGGGGGTCAAATAAATAAATAAATAAACTTTTCTTTTCTTTTTTTTTTGATCATTTGTGTACAAAAGAAAGTAAGTCATACAGGTTTAGAATGATGTGATAAATGATTACAGAATTTTCTTTTTTGGGTGAACTATCCCATTAAGATGTCTAATACAAATGTGAACAGAAGCTTTAGGACAAAACGTTATTTTAACATGTTTATTTTAAAGGTTCAAACAACAAATATACAATAAACATTTAACATTTTTAATAAGGCTGATTTGTAGATCATACTTTAACCACCTATTTGTTTTTCTCCATTTCTTTAACATCAGTTTTATTGCTGGGTTTCTGAATTTCTGACTCCATCCCTGGTAAAGATGTTCTCCTCCTGGCTGCTGTCTCTATTCTCTGCACAAGTTCCACATCCCACAGGTGAGTAACGAAGCTCAGCACCTCCCCTCCGCCGGAGCCACCTGCTCTACCCACGCGCCCTGCCCGGTGGATGTAATCTGTGTGGGTCTCTGGGAAGTCATAATTGACAATAAGTCCAACCCTCTGTGTGTCCAAACCTCTTGAAGCAATGTCAGTGCATATTAGAACATCAACACTCTCTCTTTGAAAGTTCCTGAAAATTCCCTCTCTCATGGTTGCAGGCATCTCTCCCTGGAGCCTCATATGACGAACACCCATCTCCTCCAGCGAATAGCCCAGCCAGTTGACAGTGGAAGCCGAGTTACAGAACACCAGAACGCCTTTATGCTCCAGTTCAGCCTTCTTCAAAGCTTGATGAAGCTCTAGAATCTTGTCTGCACCTTTGATCCTGAGAAACGTCTGCTTTACATGCGGCATGAGATGATGTAGCATCCGGCTTTTAACGATCACCATGCTGGCCAGGTCAGTCACCATGCTGAGGACCTCTCCTACACCACCCGGAAACGTGGCTCCCACCACAACCAGCTGAGCTTTATGATCAAGCCCAACTGTCTCTGAGAGTCTGGACGCCACCTGGGTGTGCGAAAAAATATCCTCAAGCAAGCCCGCAAAACTGACGTCAAACATAGTATCGGCTTCATCGATGACTAGGAAGTTTAGTTCGCTCAAGCTGATGAACCGCTTCTGGAGAGCCTTTAGCAGAGCGCCAGGTGTGGCCACTAAAACATCCGGCTGACCATGAGTGAACGCCGCTTTGATGTTTCCCACACCTCTCCCACCTCCTGCGACTTTGACCACTATTCCAAACCGTTGGCTGATTGATCGAGCTACAGATGTCACTTGTTCTGCTAGTTCCCGTGATGGAACAACGACCACAGCGCGAATGTTTCTCTCAGAGTCTGTGAACGGCACCTCCTGCAGCCTGTGGATTATGGGAAGGAGGTAAGCGAGTGTTTTTCCACTTCCTGTCTCTGCAGCGCAGAGAATATTGCATCCTTTTAGTATTTTAGGAATGGTTTGCATCTGCACTGTGGTGGGGTGAATTATATTCTGACTGTGTAAAGTCTCAACCAGTTCTGGACAAATGTGAAAGCAATTAAATGTCTTTTTAGTGGTGGAAGCTATGTCATTACCCTTGTCCTTCTGCTTGAGCATGGATGGTGGAGCACTCTGGATGCTATTTATGGAGAAGTAATCCCCTAACGTTTTGTTACTCTTCCATCCCTTTGATGTCAGAACAGGTTGTTCAAATTTTCCAAGTGTATAGCCTACAGACTGGTTTAGCTGCGGGTTCTTGCTCTTGATCAATAGTCTGCCCGGCTTGACTGTTGGCAGCCTGTCAAACTTCTTGCTTTGCATCTGTTTGACGTTCTCTATATGTTCTTGCATGGGTCTCGGGATGCGGATCACAACAGGCTGTGAGCTAGCTGTTGTCATTCTGCGTAGACCCGCACTAATGGACGCGGTCTGTCCCCTGCCAGGCTGCGAACTAGAAGAACAGCGTGTTGCCTGCGAGAGTTTGGAAATTAGAAAGGCACAGCGTCTTAACTTCACTGCCTGCATTGTGGATACGAGTACAAACGAAAATGAATATCGTATGTCCTGTTTAATACACAAACGGATAAGAGAAGTACCTTTTAATGTGACAAATGCGGAAAAAACATTGATCTCACATGCACCCATGCGCTTAGTTTGTCCGGGCACAGGATGATGACGTTTACAAACACAGCGGGCTAATGTCAAAATTAAAGCCCCATTGTTCAAATGTGAAATGACCATTGTTGAATTCATAACCGCGTACTTGCCTACTCTTGCTATTTCTGCAATTTATTTACATTTATTTAAACAGACGATTTTATCTAAAGCGACTTTGAGGAATACAGAAAGCGATTTATTTCATTTTCAAACATTGTCTAGAACATGGACAGGGAGTGATTCATATTAAGAAATAGTGGAAGCATAAAATAATTTTTAAGAGTGCAAAACTAATGTTCTTTATTCTAGAACATGTATTTGTTTTGTGGAAATATTCGTTAACACATGGCCGGAGATAGGACACGCTCAAGACAGGCGCAAAGATAAAGAAAATTTACCATAACAAATAAAACATGGTTATTGTAGTTCCACCATGTATCCACAAATAAACCATGGTTTTGCTACACTATAGTTTAACCATTGTATTTGTAGTAAACTGATACAACTGGCAATCAAAAAAAAAACATGGTTACTATAATAAAACCATGGTTAATTTTGGTAAGGGAAAGCACAGAAAATACTGTAACTTAACAGGCACAGCAAGCTCGACAGGAGTTCGTGATGCTCAAAATATTGAAAGAAAAATATAAATATTCAATTTCTTATCTATTTTAAAATCCCTAAAGAGAAGTTTCGATGACATTTTCTTTCTTCTTTTTTTTTTAAATTCAACTTTCCAGGATTTTATTTTCCTCTTACCTCAGTGCAGTGCAGATTTGTTTAAATCGGGAACCAAGGCAACGCTATGTCGCTGCTCTTCCATAAGCGCTGCCACCTAATGTCAGAGAGTGAATGCATTTTAATTCAGCCCGTCTCATAGACAGTAAAAGAAATGGACACAGCAACCCCATTGGATTCAACAGAGAAAAGTGAAGTCAATTAGAAGCACTCACTTCCTGATGGCCGAGCGTACTGCGCAGACTCAAACTGAGCTTGACGGCGTAGATGTGACGTGAGCAACCTGTCTGTCTTCTATAGCTGTGCCAAGAGAAATCTGAATCATTCCCTTCCGAAACTTGCAGAGACGGAGAGTGTGAGTAGGAGGTGTCCATGAGCTATGAGCAACATTTGCTAAGTATTCTGATTAATTATTTTGTCATTTTGCCTCCACGTCCCCCCGATTGCACGCAAGCTTCTCCTCCTGTCCATACGGTAATTTCTCTACTGTGCGACAGAGAGTCGCGTGGTTATGACGCAATCATTAGCCTATTTGTACAAAAACTGCTTCTACGGGGCCATAACGTAAGATACAAGGTAATGGAGCCTCCCAGCCAACAAACCCACATGGGGCCCAAAGGGGTTGCACTTGGGCTGATATCTGGGGCCCACCTGGGCTACCCAACTGGGACCCAGCTAATTTTGTCCTCAGTTTCCATGGAGGCCCCACATGGGTTAGCCCAGATGGGTTGATGATGGACTCTTGATGGGCTCCATATCGGGCCCATATGGGTAACCTAGGAAGCTCCCATTTAGGGCCTACAGGAGTCTGCCCACATGGGTTGATGATGGGACACAGATAGGTCTTATCTAGGGCTCTTATGGGCCACAACGGGTATATATATGGGCTACCATATTTGTCTGTTTGGGTTACCTTATTTACAGTAAACCTCTAAATACAAAAAAACTACACTAAAATGTTAAAGGTATTCAATGAACAGAAACCAGTAGTTCACTTTTAAAGTTACTTTATTAAGCAAGTACAAGTATCACAAAGTTATATATGCATATCAGAAAAATTAACTATTTCACAAACAAAACAATAACAGTGCAGCTTCTCACTCCTCTGTTGTCGCTCTCCCAACGGCCCTTTGAAAAGAGAAAATAAATGAATCAACCATTATGCCACTTTTTTAATTCCTTTTCACAGTTCAAACAGATGTGTCAGGTTAGCCTTTTGGTGCCCCACATCAAGTTTATCTAGGTAAGGGGTTTGCAAACCTGTCCTGGAACACCCCCTGCACTGCACATATTGGAGGCACAAAATGTACAGTTTGACCAACTTTTACCACTTTTGAAGTCATTTCTAGAAATTAGTGTTGTAGACCATTAAACCGTTATGCTGCCTCATAGGTCTGTCTGAAATCAGTTTTGTGAGGCACCTTAGTGTGTAAACGCTGCCTGCTAAGTCGTTGCCTGATAGGGCAGCGAGGCAATAAGTCAGCTGCCTACGTTTTCAGATGCAGACTTTGTATGTTGCCCTCATCTAATAAACCTGATTCATCACATTAGCTCATTAATAGAAACTGCAAGATCTGAAGTGGGTGTGCAGTACTGAGGGTTCCCAGGACAAGTTAGAAAACCAAACATTTGTCCATCATTCATCCAACTCAAATATTGCTTATCACTTGAAACATATATGTAGTAGCAACTTTACAAAGTCTGCTCGCTCTAATGTTACAGAACATATTTCTCCTGTTTTACAACATTTGCACTGGCTCTTAGTTACATTTTAATAACTAATAACTTTTAAACGAACCGATTAAAGTGAAAAATAAATATTCTCAGATTATATAATCCGCATATAGGTGTGTCCACTGGGGGGTGACGAGTCAGCATCGTCAACTTAAATTCTGCAGCTGAAAACACAGAAAACATTATCAATAAATTATTAAAATGTTTAGACAGTCCCCTGTTTTTCACAACACTCATAATCATTATGTTTGCCGATGTGCTGTGGCAAGCTTTATGCGTGCGTTTGAGCGCTGATTACGCTATGAATTTGCACTATCATTTTTGTCTTTTTTGAAGTTTGTATTTCCACATAAAAACAAGCATATCTTAAAACTTTTACCCATCTTGCTCTCCACCACGTGCCCTCGCAGTACGGTTTCCTCCCCTGTCCCTGGCACCGATTAGCCACTTTGACACTGCCTTTTCAGCCTCTCTTCTGGTAATTTGGTTTGTAAGGGCATTTCTTTTCAAGCTTCCTGTAAAATACATAAAGAGCATTAGAGTGAGATTAAATTCCATATTTGAGCCATTACAACAAAGCAGATTATCTCCACCTTGACATTTTTTAGGAAATACAATAATGATATCGGATATAATATTCTGTCATACACAGCATTTTTGCTGCAAATGTTTATTAAACAAACAAACATTTTTCTAATTATTTAAATTTTTCTAATTATAATTATTATTATTAAAAATATTTTGAGTAACACTTTAGAATACTGTTCTGTCATTAATGAATAACTACACAGGAACAAATGAGTAACACACTATTAACATACTATTAACTAACAAGGAACTCTGATTAATGAAATAATAAGTAATAGCACTCTTGTTGAATGTGGTAGTTCACTATTAACTAATTAATAACTGCTATTTTTTTCATACCTCCCAGAGAACTACTAAGAACTACTACAGGTTCATAATGTATCATTAATTCTAAAGATCCTGGTAACCTAGTAATGACTCAAGTGTTACCAAATCCATCAGAAGGAATTACTAAATATTTGGAACAGTATTCTAAAGTGTAACTATATTGGGTATCTTTTGTGCATTTGTTATTTGAACTAAATAAAGAAAGGAAAAAAGAGCACAGGAATCCGAGGGGTGCGGAGATGGTGTTAAAGCTTCTCAGATCTCATAATTCAGTGGATACTAGTTGTTCTGTGACGAAATAGACATTTATTAAAGATTTATTTAAAATTAAACATTTGAGAATGCAAATATTTCATGTGCACACGTTTAGAATAAAAGCTAAAATCATGGTCGATGAATGGTGCTGTTCTGTGATCACAAAATAAACGGGAGCAGACACGATTAAACAGGCTTGTCTCGTAATTGCATTCGAAAAATGTATAAGTCCTGCTTTCATTTTGGGGTGTTTGATGTGCACATCTTATAGCTACAAATTAAAAAAATTGCTGCCATTGTGAGATTTATATCGTAAAACAGTGGTAAAATTTTAAAGCTGAAGTCTCGACTCCAATCAATTTGTTATAATACACAGTTTGTGTATTAACAATGAAAATAAAATAAGAATGTTTCTATAGTGTATAGATCGCTTGGTCATGGCGCCAGAAATAAGGGAAAATATGGCGCGATCTGAGGGAACTCGAAATTCGAACTGAAATTCGAACGTGACGAGAAGCTTTTGGTTAACATTATGTTTTGAAAACAATTTATTTGAATTAACATTTCAATTTTGAAATTATTGTAGTTCTTACTAGTTTGACTACACACTGACAGCTAGAATCTCCCCATGGAATCTCCTTCCAGCAGAGTGAGTGAGAGTTAAAGTGGCACGGGCGTGCGCGAATCAGGGCGTGAGCGAATCAGGGCGTGAGGGATGGGAATTGCTGAATAAAATCTCGCGAGATCCATCCTGCAAAAGTTTTGTAAACTTTTTTTTTTTTTTTGTGGCCTTTTTTCCTCTGTATCTGTCACAGTTGTATTAAGTGTGTGTACATACTGCCCGTCTTCTATGTACCTGTTTGAATTATATTGTGAGTAAAAGTTTGCATTGGAACTTTTGACTCCTCCTCTTCTTCTGCACCACACCGTGACAGTGTCCGTAGGTTCTTGATTCTTTTAAATGGCAGAAAATTGGGTAAAATTGCAATTGTGTTGGCATTTGTAGATTTTTAATAGATTGAAGTCACATGTTAAAGTGTCAAAATAACAATAATAATAATTTCAAAGCTGCATATTTGTGTACTATCTACCCATGTATTCAACCTTTGGGATTGACTGTTTGCACTTCTTCTTGGTAACTGAATTAGTCCCCAGTGTAGCCCATTTTCAACCCATGTACTCTTTTCCCATTAGTGAACTAACTAGGTCCCACATGGGGAGCCCACCTGGGTTTGCCCATGTTGGACCTACTTAGTTGACCCAAGTGGGCCCCAGATAAGATGCCCATTTTGAGCCCATGCCCGCTCTGTACCCCTGTACCCCATTTGTAACCCATATGGGCCCCACATAAACGTGTTGGCTATTTTCGTGTTTCTTTAGAAATAAATAATGGACAAATGGAGTCTTTAAACGCCTCAGATGTAAAGTTATTCGCTGTCAAAGTGACGCCAAAATGAATGGGAGTCAATGGAATGCTAATCACAGCAGGTGATGGTCTGCTAATCAATGGCGGCCCCCGGGTAAGCTTCAGTTTCCGGCTGATAGATTACCCCCTTGGCCCGTCTGCTGTTTTTGTTATGGTTTGTTTAAATCGGGAACCAAGGCAACGCTATGTCCTGCTCTTCCATAAGCGCCGCCACCTAATGTCAGAGAGTGAATGCATTTTAAAGGCACAATATGTAACTTTTTTGCTTTAAAATTAGCAAAAATCACTATATCTACGTTATATATTTTTTTTAGTTGTGTACTTACATTATGCCGACTGTTTCCAACAACTTTCAAACCAGGAGAAATTTTAATTTAATTTTTAGACATGGCACGTTTCTTTATTTCCGTTTTGTCGCAGTCAATGGCGTCATATCCGCGTTGTCCCTGGTTTCCGCCTATGGTTTTTGCTCGTACTGCCATGGTAACCAGAGCTATGAGCAGAGCCCTCTGATTAACCAAAGCGACAGACGCAGACAACTGTGGAGTTCGCAATGTCTATTTGCACGCTGTTGTTGTTTCGTTCAAACATTACGGACCATGGCAAGCAGACTTTGGATAAAAAAGGAGAACTAAAACGAGAATCAATATCAGCGCGGTGTTTTCGAGATGCCGAGAGCTCCCATAGACAGTATATAAACAAGAGCTCCACGTCCGAGACTTCGACCGCTCCTACATGTACTTTATTAAACAGGTGAGCACATTTACATAAAACTAATCAATGTTATATAGTTCAACAATGATAAAATGTTAGAATATGATCTGTATGTTATTCTAATGTTGATCTAGCTTACTGCTAGTCTCATACAGACAAACTAACTAACACATACTTTTCAACACATTCAAATGCAGTTTAGTGTGCTAATGTAATGTTAGACCAGGTGAAACAGCGCTGCGTTACCTCACAAGTTTAATTTGTCTAATAAACTGACCTGTTAGTAGTAATTCTGCGTGTAGTTCGGTAGAATGAAATGTCTGTATTCCTTTTATATCCGCGGGACTCGCGTCGCGTGTCGAGCTGGTAGCTGTCTCTTAGCAATCACGAACTGCTTCATATCACAGTCATGATAAAAGCATCGATGTATTCAGTCAACCATAAACATTATTAGATCGGTCGGCTTGACGTTGACGACAACATCCATAATTCTTAGCATGTGTTGCGTCATCAAACTACGCCTTTGTTATTGTAAAGAGGTTAGCGACCCCTAGTGGCGAAAAATTCCATACTGTACGTTTAATTCAGCCCGTCTGCTGTTTTTGTTATGTGCAGGTATGATTTGTGTAGCATAATTCCACAAAGCTAAAGTCAGACCATTCTGTTTTTGCTTTAAATATTGAAACTACAATAAAAAAAATAAAAAAAAGTTTTTATTAAAAACTGCTTATGCTGCATGTGTGCATCTTTGTTTGGATCATGATTAAATGCAGTGGTTGCCACTAATTTCAAATGGCAACAGTTTTTTTTTTTTTGTTGTTTTTTTGTTTTTTGAAAGAGAAAATGAACAACAAATAAAACTGTTTAAACAAAGAAAAAATCGGAAACCGGTATCGGTATCGGCCAATATATGACCGATAAATTAGTTTTTTTCTTCTGTTGAACAAAAAGAAGATATTGGTTGGTAACCAGACAGTTCACGGCACTCATTGACTTCCATTTTAGGTTAGAAAAAAATACTATGGAAGTCAATGGGTGCAGTCAACTGTCTGGTTGACTACACCTAAAAGCTTATTTGTCCTGTTTTAGCTAATGTCCCACTTTTGCTGACTTCACCCTACATACACACAAGACCTTAAATTAGTTGGCAACATTGGTGAGTATTAGCCTGGTAATACCAAACTCTGCTACTTCGCTTTGCTTCGTAGACAGAGTCTGGAATGGCATAATAGATAAGTGTTTTCTCTCTCGCGGGGGTCGCTTGTCTGAAGTTTAAAATCATTGGTTACCCGTAAGCCACTCACATAACGTTTGGTTATGGCGTGTGTTATGCGCATGCTCAGCCGCATCTAACTTCCACTGTAAACACATGTATGATGCGAAAACAAAACCATCAAGCGAAATACCGGAGTAAACATGGCTGTGCGCGACTTTTGCAGATTATGTGAAGTAAAAATCTACGCATCCACGGTACAATCAGTGTCTACGTCACGGCTCTCAGCCCGCCCTCTGTTCGTTGATTGGCCGGCTGTTTTCAGGCCGGAGGAAAATGGAAAGCTATTACACTGTCTCAGACTGAGTACAGAAGCGAAATGAAATTGAGCGGAAGTAAGAAGTCTGACGTAGTCAGGCTAGGTGAGTATATGAAACAGTGTCAATTGACAGTTGGCCAGTAACATTTTTATGAATCCAATTAATGCAATGTTGTGACAACATCAACGTGAACAACTCTCAGGACAGTCGATAGGCCAGTGCAGCATCGTCACGAAAGTTTAGCCTTGCCAATTTAAATAGCCTATTCAAGCACAAAAAGTGGCCAAAGGTAGCTCAGTTCGTTGGTGTGAACAACTCATCATGTTGGTGTGAAATAAACAGTTATGAAAATGTAGAAATTAAAGTCAAAGCTCCAATCTCCTCCCCAAAATCCCGAAAGAAAAACAATTTGGTGACTACTTCGCTCAGAGAAGCTGTCAATCACAGCTGTCAATCATGACATCACACTCCTATAGCATCAAATAACTAGGCTAACTAAAACCAGACTTATTAAAAAAAAACTAACACTTGAACTTACATCAGCATGATAAAAACTACCTAAAATGACAAAAATTTATTTGACGTGTAATTTGATCGTTTAGTTTGTCTTACGTCCCACTAGATTGCATGGAGAGGACAGGGTTTATGACATATACTTGGACCAGCTCCCTGGGGGC
Source organism: Squalius cephalus (assembly GCF_949319135.1). Taxonomy (NCBI): domain Eukaryota; kingdom Metazoa; phylum Chordata; class Actinopteri; order Cypriniformes; family Leuciscidae; genus Squalius; species Squalius cephalus. Next base: position 24,028,995 of record NC_137124.1, on the reverse strand, counting down.
GATCGAAATGTTCTGGCTTCACTTTTCAGGACTTGTGCGGCACACTTGGGCCCTACACATAGGCTACATGCTAGGTAGATAATGATACATGTTACTACATATAAATATATATATATATATATATATGCATTGTCATTATAAATTCTGATCACGGTTTAGAGATAATATGCATCATATTTAAATCTTATGTAACTTTAAAATGTAATATTTTACTAAATTAAATACATTTTCTAAATCTAACTTTTGTTGTACACTGAGTGGCGTTGTGACGAATTATAATAAGAGCACCAGGGTAACAAGAAGGGTGTGCGTTGGTAATGGGGAAGCACAGTTTTTGAGGTAAAGGGTAATGCAAGGAAGAAGGCGAATTGTGGACAATTAATGTATGCTGTGTCTGGAACATGAAGGAATGGGAAGCCATAGAAAGTGGATTTGAGGCAATGTTTATCCATTGTCACAAAAATAAGGAAAGATGTGCATCTAAACCTAAATGCATGGATGGAGTCTTTGCACACGCTGAACACTTGCTCACTCCTTTTATCAACGGCAACGGCTCATGAACAAGCTGCTATGAGAGATTCAAATAAAGATTTAACAGTGCATAACTGTTCTTTTTATAATCTGATTTTTTTTCTTGGACATTGATTGATTGTGTAAATTTCAAATTCATTTAATAATCTGATAAACTTTAGAAAGAGGGTTTTGAATAATAATTTAATTATCTAATTTAACTGACACGAACTTATGAATCATGTCAGTTTTAAATTGAGCCCTGCGTGACTATGACTAACACAAATGACAGGTAGAATTTTTTTTCCCACAAAATATGCATTTTAATTCTAATGAAAATGTTATCAACAACAGTTTACATAAAATTAGTTTTGGACCTCCGGCAGCTTAATCTCCACTCCAGCCCAAAACCACAGAAGGGTGTTGCCACTGATCTGCATTCAAATAATCACAGAACTTCAGTTGTGTCTGAAAAGGGAGATAAATAACTCCTGGTGAGAGTATTATGAAGCCAAGTATCTCTCTCTCTCTCTCTCTCTCTGTCTGTGTGTGTGTGTGTGTGTGTGTGTGTGTGTGTGTGTGTGTGTGTGTGTGTGTGTGTGTGTGTGTGTGTGTGTGTGTGTGTGTGTGTGTGTGTGTGTGTGTGTGTGTGTGTGTGTGTGTGTGTGTGTGTGTGTGTGTGTGTGTGTGTGTGTGAGTGAGTGAGTGAGTGAGTGAGAGAGAGAGAGAGAGAGAGAGAGAGAGAGAGAGAGAGAGAGAGAGAGAAATGGACACGCTTGGCTTCCTAATACTCACATCAGGAGTTGTCAAAGCGTTTTTGTTAGAAGAAACACTATTGAGGTTTTTGTCTTTGCTTGTAATGATATTACAGTTTTTCTCAATTGCTAAAACACAATTTCTGAAACCTTGCTCCATTTTCTGAAAACATTAAACACAAAACCTCATCTTCAAGCACTATTTACAAAACCTCTGAAACTTTCGCCTCAAAACAGTTTTACCTGTGTTCAAAATCAAACACTGCTCTCAAATCATAAACAAAGTGATCAAAATGATATACACTATCAAACAGTCAGTAAACAATACACCAAAAAAATAGAAAACACATTGTTCGAAACATATAGTTCTCAGGGAGAAGTAGCCTACATTTTTAATCTCAAAACAAATTGCATATTTTTCCGTCATTGTCTTTTGATGAACGAAAACATGTTCTATCATAGGCTAGTAGCTCAAAATTGATCAGAAATTACTACTCCGCTTTGCTCTTTGCAATTTTTTTTTTTTTTTTTTTTTTTTTTTTTGTTCTTCCTCTTCCTTGTACCCCTATTTTTACAGTACTGTACCCTGCAAATGGTTTAAGGTATTGACAACAGACTGCACTTTGTTCAGCCAATGGGTTTTAGCAGGGTTCTCAAGTCTCACGCATTGGCCGTGAGACACACGCAATTCAACCAGTTCACACGCTCACACGCCACACCGTGTATTTCTCACGCTGAAAAGGCAATGCCAACCAAGTTGTCCTACAAGCTTTATATATAACGTTGTATATGAGGCGCGGGCACACAAAGTGAAGTTTCCTGCCGCCAGCACGTATCTCGGCCAGATTGCGTTCGTTAATAGGCAACATAGATGCGCGAACACATAGATATTATATGATGATGTCTATGCGCGAACACACGGAAGTTGACGGAACATTCTCGGCCACCGTACGTTCGTTACTAGGTAACCAACAACATCGCGCGAACACACGTCGTGATGATGGAGAAGGTAAGTTGGAAGAAAGCTCGTCTAACATTTTTAGGCTAGAACATTTAATATATAGCCCATCGTATACATTACTATTGATGCAGTCAAAAACTCTACAACTACTTTGCAACCAGGCCAGAAGCTTTGGCTCAGTTTGGCTAGCTTACATTATCTGAAACTAAGGGAAATGTTAGTGGGTATGAAAAGGAATGAAGATGTATTTCTTCATTTTATTTTAAATAAATTTAAATGTATTTATTTTATTTTAAATTATATTATATATTATACTGTATTAATAGTATTTCTAGTTACATTAAGGCTACATACGTATTAAAGCAGAGTGCTCTGGGTAATATTTTATATCCTGTCAAAATATAACGTTACATGAATCATTGATTGCCATTGCATTTGTATTTTTCAATCACTTGCAACACAAAACACATTTCATAAGCTGGAGTGTGTACTCTTGTGTACACACACAAACACACACACACATACCTTAATAATACTCTAATATGTAATTTGTTCTCAATGTCCCACCACACAATAAATCATTATACCATTTCGACTAGACACATTCAAAATGCAAAAATATTTGTTTTTCCAACCTTTTGGAGCAATTTGTTATATTTTTGTAATTTTTGTAACTTAATTGTAATTTTGAAATATAACATTAAAGAGCATATTTGATGTGATTAATTGCTCTGTCATTTATCAGATTTACCAATTGTTATAATTTCAATTTGTGCTGGTTAATTATGAACAATGGTTAAAATTGGGGGGCGGGGCCAGGTGGGGGCGGGGCTCCATTAGGGCTCCTCCCCCAACCGCATGTGATCTCACTCCAAGATTTTGATAAAACTTGAGAACCCTGTTTTAGTGTTTTAGCAATTGAGGAAAAACTGTAAGGGACAGGGAAGCACTTTGACATTTTTGACTGTTGGGCTGCAACTAACGATTATTTTGATAATCAATTACAGTTTTTCTCGATTGCTTAAACACTATAACCAGGCTTTTGAACTAAAATTTCAAAACCATAACGCCATTTATCAAAAATCACACCCATTTCACTAAACTATAAACACTATTCCCTGTTTTGACACATGAGTCAGATTTGTTGAACTGTCACTGCAAAACTCTACACACAAATCCCTTCATTTCTCATTGCCTACCATGTTGTCATTTAGAACGCACTAGCATTCAGTATTGTTCACTCAAGTCAGCACAGCTTCAGCTCAGTTAGCACACAATTTCCCAGGTGGAAACACTAAGCCCTATTCGGACAGGACTAGTTTTCCAAACGACGTTTGAGTTACAATTCTTATCAACCTACGTCTGTGATTTCATGTACGGATTCGGACGGGACTAACATCTCTGTGTTTATTACCGAGGTAGGAGTGTCTGTGTTTTACATGTGGGCATTGCAGAAGATCACGTGTTCAGAATGCGTGGATTGCGTATGAAATATAAAGTAAAACGTCCTAACGTATTTAGTGTTTTGTAAACATTTTATAAAAATTGTAGTATAAAAAAAAAAACCTACATTTATCATCATGATTTTATATAAATGTAGCCTGACTTCGTCATACTCATATTCTAGTCAGAATGTGAGTCTGATACTGCTCCATAGAGATTTGATTATGGGGCGTGTCTCAACCGAACCAGGAAAAAAAAAAACTCTGCACTCAATTGGATAGACCTACAACCAATCAGAGCAACGGAGTAAATGACGCATGTTCTTCATTCATATTTTCAACCAACAAAATGTCGCGGCTCTCTGCTCCATGAATGCGCTGTGGATATCTTCTATAACAGACGCGATGGCGGAATCTACACATGATGTTTCATAAACAAAGTTCGGGAGGAGCACGTACAAATAATCAATCCAATATCAACTTGTCATCAAACAATACCATGTCTAACTATATCAGCATGAGGAAGCATATTCACTCTGTCAACTTACCTAACAGTCCTTGACAGTTTTTCAGCATCCCTCCACCACCCCGAATCCTCACTCTTGTCTTGTTCTCTCACAACCAGGAATACCGGGGGGGAGTATGGCTACCGAGCCCACAGCCCTCTCCTCGGACAGCACGTCATATACGCATTTATTCTATCTTACTTATTTGTGTGAACTCGTGAAATCTCATATACGCATTTATTCTGTCTGACTTATTTGTAAGTGTGAACGCGTGAAATCTCTTATACGCATTTATTCTATCTGACTTATTTGTAAGTGAACTCGTGAAATCTCAATTCTCCAGCTGCAGTCGTCTTTGTTGTAAACTAGTTCAAATCAAGCGCTCTTTGGTGACGTGGGTGATTACGTAACCGCAGATCATCTGTCCATCATCGATTAAAGCCCGCCCTGGCAATTTGATTGGCTCGGCCTTTTGGGAGCCGGGCATAATTACTCCTCAATGGATCGAGTCCAGACCGAACTTCCCGACCAAAAAATGTTGTGGGCGGGGTTCGGGCTGGCACCCAGGCTAATATAAATGGGTTCTTACAATAAACCCACTGGAATAAAAAGTTTTAACTTATATAATTTATACGTTATGTAATTAAGTGCAGAAATGAAAGTAATCTTACCTGAAACTGATATTACAGAAGCCAGTCCTAACAGTTTACGTGATTTGGCTCTTCTTGTTGATTTAATTTTTTTATTTCTTCGCAGTGTACCGAACACATCTACATCCATTATCGGTGCGCAAAAAGCAGAAACTTGAATACTGGCGCGATAGCGAGAGATTGTACGGTAGTTCACGTTGACCAAAACACACAAGAAAAAGCGTTTTGGAAAAAAACATTTTCGGCAATCACAGACATTCGCATTCGGACGGGATTAGATTTCTCTGAGGACCGCCGAGTTTGACGAAAAACAGTAGGTAATTTGCTCTGGAATTTTTACAGAGGTCGTGTGAGAAAAAGACAGACATGGCAGATTCGGACAGGATTAAAATCTCAAAGTACGTCTGTGAAACAGAAATTTCTCTAACGTCCCCCTGTGAAACTAGTCCCGTCCGAATAGGGCTTAAAGAGTCAAAATTTAACACACATCAATCAGATCCTTCAATAGATAGATAAAAGGGCCCAAATCAGTGTTTTGGGACAATGGATCCAGAAAGACATGAAGGAAGAGATCGAGGAGGGATAAGGAGGAGGAGGAGGATGAAGGGCAAGGGCAAGAAGACAAGCAGTCTCAGATGAAATTCAAGCCACTCTAGTTGCCCATCTCTGTCAATGGTATGACTATGAGGGAGGCTGGGCTACGAGTAAGGCCAAATTGGAGTCACTTTACCGTCGCCTCGAGAACCTTCAGGGAGGTGTGGTGGCAAACAAAATTCTATCACTGAATAAAAGACAAACATTTCCAATAGTCTTTGATGAGGTTTATTTTCTTGCAAGAAAAGGCCAGCAGTCGTACAGTCACACAGAGTGACACAGAGTGTGACAGTGAAGGGAGTGCATCTCCTTTATAGTCTTGACTCCCAGAATGTTATCTTTCTAGGCCGATGATGGTATTTCAACCATGTGTGGAACATTCTTAGACTTGTTCATTGTCTCCTTGAGTAGAGGCCCTCCTGTCACAACCAGTACTCTTTACCCTTCCAATACAATTTCATATTAGAATAAGGTTTGTGTGTGCTCTTTTATTGTCATATGATGGTCACAGACATCTTAAGTAAATCTAAAAACAAATTAGAGGAGAGAATAATAAATAAAAAAAAGTAAAACAGGGAAAAAAAGTTTTTTTGTTTTTGTTTTGTTGTGTGTGTGTTGTACTGTGTAGTACATGAATGTTAAAAATGTGCCAGTGTATCCATTGGTTGTGTCTCTTGTGTTCATCATGTGAAAAGGTTTGGGGGGGGGGGGGGGGGGGAGCTTCATTTTGACCTGAAAATAGGATGTTTGGGGAATTGGGTGAGACTTTATCTGTCAATTTTTTTTTATTTATCGGATGAAAAAAACAAAAATATTATACATAAAAAATATATATTTAAAAATTCTACTTGGATCTTGCACCTTTCCCCGCAGCTGCTCACTCTGTGTCCTCCGCTATTTTCCATATGCATTTTTTGTCCAAAGAAATGTGTTATTCACTGTAAAGCTACGTGACTGGCTGATCGTTTCCGAGCACAGTGCGCAGACATAACAAGAATTGAATTTTTTTTCATTTTCGATAATAATCGATTTTAGCGATTAGTTGTTGCAGCCCTAATTGACTGTCTGTGTCTGCTGCTTTACATCTGCACAAACAAAACAGCTTCTTTTAGGCACGGGCCCTCTCACTTGAGTGGTTTCACTTAGTATAATTGACAGGCAGAGGAAAAAGTGCACTTCAGAAATGAAGAAGTGAATTATTGCAATGCACGCTCCATCTGCAGCAGTCTCTTCAAAAATATATTTTAGAAAAGACAAATGCCATACCCAAAATTTGAATGCCAGTTTAGTATATATTTTTACCTTTAATGTTGTTTGTCAGGTCTGAAAATTTATTTTGAATATTTATTGCATTGCAGGGCCATCTTCCTGCAGATGTCAGACTGTTATGGTGATGTTTGCCAAAGAGCTATATGTTGTTTACCTGAGAGAAAACTTTATTTTAAAATGGAAAATGATTTAGTCAGACCTGTTCTGTTACAGAATACTCACAGCACAATTTTATTTTATTTAGCCTCTATTTACAGACAAGTCACTTAAGAATGATTTTTTATTTTCAATAACAGCCTGGCAGAGGAATAACCGTCTCCTTGAGGACATACAATTGAATTTTTATATTATATTTCCAACATTTCCTGTGTATTTTCAATGCAGGTAAAAAGTACCCAAATTGCATTATAATGCCAGGATATTATGTGACTGGTGAAATGCCTCAGAAGGAATATTGACACAGAAAGTTTTTGATAAGCACTTGTGTGTGTGTTTTTTACAAATGTTATGCTGCTTTTCAGTTGAGTGGCTTGTTTTTCAATCAGCCCCTGATTCAAATCAGATGTGTCTCAGAAGTCCTTAAGTCCTGATGTTGTCTGGAGAACTTCCACTTCTCTCTCCTTCATCTCATTCTGCTTTCCCTTGTGGGTTTTTATCAACACTCAAGCTAATTAAATGGTCACAGTATCAGAAACCGCCATGAGCATGAATAATTTTCTCGGCATAAAATGAAAAATCCATTCGAGAGACACAATATTTGGATTTCTCTGGGTTTTGAAAAAATGTCATAAAAATGACTTGATTATGGGGCAGTTGCAGAAAAAATGGCATTCGATATCAGGTTTGATAGGTTTCTGATATAAATACTGTATAGTGAAGCCCGTCACGGTTTTCTACTTCTTGCCATAAATCTTTTTTTATTGTTGTACAGCAATAAGACAACAGCAAAAACTACTCAGATAACTACCGATGCCTCTGAAAAGGTTTGTTTTTGTTGAAGCTGATAGCAATTACAGCTTAAACACAGTATCCCCAAGAGATGCTGAGCTTAAATGACTGCCTTTCAGTAATGGTGTTTGCTACATCAACACAATGGCAGTTCTGTTACTAGGGATAAATTGTGCGCTTAATAAGAACCACAGCTTTTGCTGCCCCCTCACACCAAAAATCCTCTAATACCTCTCACAACAGCTCTTACCACTCTCTCTCTCTCTCTCTCTCTCTCTCTCTCTCTCTCTCTCTCTCTCTCTCTCTCTCTCTCTCTCTCTCTCAAAAAAAAAAAAAGAAAAAAAAAAAAAACGGTTTTCTGTTCAGCATAATCTAGCTTTGGTTGTGGCTTTGTTGTAAGCTCCTTGACTCCTTATGGCCATCATTACCGCAGCCAAACACGTGCCACTTGTGATGTCAGATATGATGCAGCTTGTTCATCCCTGAGCTTAGATGCTGCAATGCCTTTCTGCTGTATACTGTAGATTTCAAAAGGATTTGCATTGTTGTCTGGAGAGTATCGGTCGATTTGTATTGCCACGTCTTGTATCAGAACATTTAGTAAAAGGATCTAGTTATTTGTCATAAATTTATAAATGACTTGACTTTGATAGGGACTTATTAAAGTACAAGAAAAATAGTTATGTCATGGCAACTTTAGGAGTGTTTGGCATGGTAATGACAAAATTGGCAGGATATGACAATGTTGATATGTTTGCTTGGGGGAATAAATCTGCTACACTGCTGCTACATAGGATTTTGATTGGAATCTTCTCTGCTGGGAAAGTTTACACATGTTGACTTGAGGGACTGCTTTTCCTTTTTCCATCAGAGGGCCTATTGTTTATTGATTTCTCTTTAGACATCTTTTAATACAGTTTGTGCTGGTTATAATCATTGAAACATATAAAGTAAATAAATAAAAATAACATTTAACAAATAAGTATTTTTATACTTTTAAGCATATACATATTTTGGAAAAAAATGAATGCATTTCGATTGCCAGTTGATGAGATCATTTCAATTATAAGTACATTTACACATTTTTTTTGCAAAAGGTATGTTTAAATGTTGCACAGACTTTTTAATCAGACTTTTCTTCTGTATGCATTTGACTCAATAAAAAATACCAGCTCATTGGATTCCGTCGTTCGAGAAACAAACTATTGGTTGCGCTTTATTTTTTTGATTCACTAAAGAGAACCGACTCATAAGATTCATTCGTTCTATAATCAAACTACAATGGTCGTGTCATGCTGTGTGTTTCGCACTGTAGATTCAGTATATGTTGCAGCTCCACTAAATACAGGTAGTGCAGGAAGCTGCTGTCAGAGGCCCTGCTGTTTCTATCTGGTATTAAGATGTGTTTTCTGTGATCCATTCAGAAGATTTTAGCACTTAATACAGGTAGAAAGAGGATCAACTTTTTTGACCGCACTCTCAGAAAAAATGGTACAAAAGCGGTCACTGGGACGGTACCCTTTAAAAAGGTTCTAGTACCATTTAGGTACTAATATGTACCTTTGAGGTACTAATATGCACTCTTTATTCACAAATACCTTTTGAAAGGGTACTGCCCCAGTAACAACTTTATACCTTTTTTTTCGAGAGTGCAGCATGAATTGGTCTAAGTTGGTTCATGCTGGTTTACATTTACATTTAATCATTTAGCAGACACTTTTATCCTAAGCGACTTACAAATGAGGAGAACAATAGAAGCAATCAGACCAGCAAGAGGGCAACAGTATAAAAGTGCTGAAACAAGTCTCGGTTAGTCTAGCACAGAACACATAGCAAGGTTCTTTTTTTCTTTTTCTTTTTTTTTTACAGAAAAACAGTATTAATTGGTCAGGTGCTGTCGAAAAAGATGTGTCTTTAGACATTTTTTGAAAATGGCTAAAGACTCAGCTGCTCGATTTGAGATGGGCTGGTCATTCCACCAGCTGGGAACAGTCCAGGAAAAGGTCCGTGAGAGTGTTTCGTGCCTCTTTGGGATGGTACCACGAGGCGTTGTTCACTTGCACAACGCAAGCTTCTGGAGGGCGCATAAGATGTTGTATAAAGCAAATCTGCAGGACCGGGCCGTTGTAGTAATATGGTCTGTGAAGCTTAACTGATCATCAATCACAACTCCAAGATTCCTGGTTGTCCTGGAATGAGTTATGGTTGACGAACAAAGCTGAATGGAGAAGTTGTGCTGAAATGTTGGGTTGGCTGAGATCACAAGCAGCTCTGTCTTAGCAAGGCTGAGTTGAAGGTGGTGGTCCTTCATCCAGCAAGAAATGTCTGTCAGGCAGGCTGAGTTGCGAGCAGCTACCGTCAGATCATCCGGCCGGAATGAGAGGTAGAGTTGTGTCATCAGCATAGCAGTGATAGGAAAAGCCATGTTTCTGAATGACAGATCCTAGTGATGACATGTAGATGGAGAAGAGAAGTGGTCCAAGCACTGATCCCTGAGGAACCCAGCAAGAAGTTGTGACTTAGAGACCTTGCCCCTCTAAGACACCCTGAAGGACCTACATGAGAAGTAAGATTTGAACCACTGGAGTGCAGTTCCTGAGACGCCCTTCTTCATGAGGGTTGACAGGAGTATCTGGTGGTTGACTGTGTCAAAAACAGCAGACAGATCCAGCAGGATGAGTACTAAAGATTTGGAAGCTGCTCTTGCCAGTCTCAGTGCTTCAGTAACCGAGAGCAGGGCAGAGTCTCAGTTGAGTGGCCGCTTTTGAAGCCAGATTGGTTGTTGTCCAGGAGGTTGTTCTGTGCGAGAAACATGGAGAGTTGGTTAAACACAACTCGCTCAAGTAGGGTGACCATACGTCCTCTTTTTCCCGGACATGTCCTCTTTTTGGACCTAAAAAAATGCGTCCGGCCAGGATTTCTAGATCGCCCAAAAATTAGGCTTTTGCTTTCTACTGTCACCATTCATTATGTTTACATGCACACCTTTTGTTTCAATCGGATTGAATTCATTCAGATTGATGAATCTGAATGTACTGTTTACATGAACGATAAACAAGTGTTCGGGTTGATGTGCGTTATTGCATTGCTTTAGGTCCAGCCTTCTCGCACGGCACCATTGGTCAGTCGGTCAAAAGTTGAATGGAAAGGATATATTACTTTACGTATTAAAGTTCAATAACATAGTTGCAAGGTTGTGAATGCATTTGTCAAGCATTTGTTGATGCATTCAACCCCACCCCATGATGGGGTGGTGTGGTGAATTGGCCGCTTATGGTTGTTGTTTTGTTTATGAAGAATGTTGCAAAGTCATCAGCTGTAAGAGTAGATGAAGAAGGGGTGGGAGGAGGACAAAGAAGCAAATAGAAGGTTTTGAAAAGTGTGCGAGAGTCAGAACAATTGCTAATTTTGTTGTGGTAGAATGTCATTTTAGCAGTGTGTTAACCATGTAACCTTGGTAACCTTGCTTTGTAACTATGGTTAATGCTGCATGGTTTGATCAACCAGCATGGGTTTTCTTGAGAAGCTGGTTGTCCAAAATAGTTCTACCAGAAAGACTCGGGAGGCAAAATGACTTAACAAGCATTAATTTATTAACAGCCCAGCAAGCAAGTATTGTGTTATCTTTGGCGTAAGCCCCGTCTGTAGCTCGCAATCCGAGGGTAACGGAATCTGCATTTCCTGCCTGAACACGAAGGCAGGGGCGCAGCCGACCTGGGAGGTATGGGCAGGGACCATCCTGGTGGTGGTGGAGAGGATGGAGGTGAATGTTGGCGTCAGCATCTGCGAACTCAGACATGTTTAAGTACCGATCTTTTATATACAAGTATTAGAACACAATTGGTTAGATGTGAAGGTAAGTGACGTAACAATTGAGTCTTCCTGGCAGAACTTACGCTAAACCTTTCATTTTTTGGGGTTAAAGATGCTGTTTGTTTGTTTTTTTGCTCTAATCTGTGGCAGAAGAATGAAGGATGGCCTTTGTGTTGCTGTTTGTAAATATCACATTTGAAATACTTGCACCAGATAGGGACTGTGATGGATCTTTCTGCAGTGGCATCAACTCGACAGATCACTGCTCTTTATTCTGTGTCACTTATAGTAGATGGGAGAGCATGAGGAGAATTATTGCCATTGAACCCCACACTTTGGACCACCACACTCATTCCCAGACAGCATGGTAACAATGATTCAATGTTGAGTTTTGATCCAAACCATCATTTTGGTTGACATCAAAATTTCAATGTTTAAAGTGTGTTGGATCAGCATTGAAATGTTGATGAAAGGGAACAGCACACATGGGTGAAGACAGTGACATTGAACTAACAGTGAGTCTTAGTTTATGAGCACAAGATCTTGCAGGCATGTATCTGTGCAAAACACTACTGGGTGTTTCCCAATCAGTGGGGCATTTCAGTTCATGATGGGCACTTTCAATGGTGTTACCTCATTTGCTCTAATACACTGGGGGTTTGGTTTAGGGGTGAGCAAGTCTTTTGAAAAATGGTTGAAAAACACCAATTGTAGTTTGAAAATTGGCACTAATTGGTATACGCCCATTTTGGTTATGCATGTGGGCTTCTCAGTAGTTAATTGATGCCTCCTTATTAGAGAGAAAACACAAGGTGCGTCCTATACGGAAGTCTTTTGTGTTTGACATGCATGAACTCTCTGAGTTTCAAACAATGGTGCATATTATGTATTTCTGTTTTTAGCATGCTTTTTACTTGCATTTTTTTTTATTGTTACTAAATCTGCTAACATACATTAATTTTCAAAGTAAGTAAAGTGTTGAAATAAATCGCACAGATAGCATGGGGACATTGATACAATGTTGAGTTTTGATCAAACCATAATTTTGGTTGAGATTGACATTTCAGTGTTTAAAGTGTGTTGGATCAGCATTGAAATTTTGATGAAAGCCAACAGCACACATGGGTGGAGACAGTGACATTGAACTAACAGTGATTTGTAGTTTATGAGCACAAGATCATTCAGGCATGTATCTCTGCAGAACACTAGTGGGTGTTTCTCTATCAGTGGGGTGTTTTCAAACCACAATGGGCATTTTCAACCACTTTACCTGATTTGCTCTAATCCACTGGGGGCTTGGTTTAGCAAGTCTGTTGAAAAATGGTTGAAAAACATTAGGCTTGTTCGACTTCAAGCAGCTCTGCGCAGACCGATCGGTGGCTGACTTGAAGCAGTGCATGCCGGTTAGAAATTTTGTCCGACTTGATACAGCGCCGACGCCACGTGACTGTGACTTATGCCATCAAAGTACCGCGAGAGCGATTTGAGAGTAGCCGGAGAACTCAGCCAGCGCAGCTTCTCAAGAGCGGCTGCACTGGGCTGCACGAGGGCTGATGACGACACAGCTGTTTCACGATTGGCCGGATTCACCGCATGACAACGATCACGTGTGTTTCGTGTTTATTCCATAGACAGTATATAAACTGGACACAGCGACCCCATTGGATTCAACGGAGACAAGTGAAGTCAATTAGAAGCTCTTACTTCCTGGGGGTCGAGCGTACTGCACAGACTCAAACTGAGCTTGACGACGTAGATGTGACGTGAGCAACCCGTCTGTCTTCTAGTAGCTGTGCCAAGAGAAATCTAAATTATTCCCTTCCGAAACTTGCAGAGATGGAGAATGTGAGTAGGAGGTGTCCATGAGCTAGGAGCAGGAGAAACTTTTGCTATGTATTCTGATTAATTATTTTGTCACTTTGCCTCCATGTCCCCCCGATTGCCCGCTAGCTTCTCCTCCTGTCCATACGGTAATTTCTCTACTGTGCGACAGAGAGTTGCGTGGTTATGACGCAATCGTTAGCCTATTTTTACAAAAATTGCTTCTACGGGGCCACAAGGTAATGGAGCCTTTTATACATTTTCATGTTTCTTTAGAAAGAAATAATGGACAAATAGAGTCTTTAAACGCCTCAGATGTAAAGTTATTTGCTGTCAAAGTGATGCCCAAATGAATGGGAGTCAATGGGATGCTAACAGCAGGTGGGGGTCCGCTAGCCAATGGCAGCGCCCGGGGAAACTTCAAAATAATATGAAACCCTGCCCCCCTGGTTTATTCGAACCAAGCGTGCCGCACAAGCCATGAAAAGTGAAACCAAAAAGTCTCGATCGCCCCCCGGTGACTGGTCCTAGTATAGGTCATAAACCCCGCCTCCCCGTGTTATTCAACGGGACTTGAGACCAACTAAACAATTTAATTACACTTCAAATATCTTTTTTCCAAAGGTGGTTTCTGTCATTTTACTGTAGTTTTTATCACGCTGATGTAAATTCAAGTGTTTGTTTTTTAAATAAGTTTGTTTTTAGTTAGTTATTTGATGCTATAAAAACGGTGGTGTGACGTCATGATTGACAGCTGTGATTGACAGGTTCTCTGAGCGAAGTAGTCACTGAAGCACCAACAGACTTTTTTTCGGGATCTTCTGAGGACTGAGGAGATTGGAGCTTTAAATTTAATATTTAAATTTCTATAATTAATTATTTCACACCAAGAGTGAGGGCGGGGCCTTGATTTTGCGGCTTTACTTCCTGCTACTGCGCAGGTCTGGTCCCGAAATCGCTACACCCCAAGATGTCAGCGCCATATCGGGTGACTGGCGGCTTCAGTTCTCACCAATGGAAGAGAGCGAAGGGGCATCGTCCATATTTTTTTACAGTCTATGATTCGAACACCTTTAGTTCCTCTAAAGCTCACAAATCATTTTTTTATAACAGTAAACACTCTTTTCATGTCGTTGCGATGTTATATTGTGTCATGTTTATCAAATTAAACCTGATTAAAAAACGTAGACTCCACTTCATTGATATAGCTTATGTTGAACTTTATTCTTGTTCAAACAGACGCTGTATGAAGTAGTACATAAAGTATTGAATGAAAATATCTCTGAAACATCTGTGTATTATTTGGCAAATATTGCATTTATTTCACTTCAGCTGTGGTAAAGTATGCAAACACCACGTGAGCGGTCACTACGGGAACCAGAAAGTGTCCGACTTCACGTCTCCGTTTGCAGCTCCTCCCCACCTGCACGCGGCTACATCTATACAGAAGTCTTGTTTGTTGAAGCACCTGACATACTTACATGACTTCTCTAGCACAGTTTCAAACAATGGTGCATCTACATTCTTAAAAAATGCACATTTCTTTAGTAAAGTTTATTACGAATTTCCTGAATAAAGTTCTAACGTCATTTAAAGGGTTAGTTCACCCAAAAATGAAAAATTCTGTCAGTAATTACTCACCCTCATGTTGTTCCAACCCCGTAAGACCTTCGTTCATCTTCGGAACACAAATTAAGATATTTTTGATTAAATCTGAGAGCTGGATCACTCTTCCATAGGCTTCTAAGGGACTGAAACTTGCTGGCCCAGAAAATGTATTAAAGACATTGTTAATATAGTCCAAGTGACTCCAGTGGCTCAATCTTAAGTTTATAAAGCGACGAGAATACTTTT
This sequence comes from Squalius cephalus, assembly GCF_949319135.1. Classification (NCBI taxonomy): domain Eukaryota; kingdom Metazoa; phylum Chordata; class Actinopteri; order Cypriniformes; family Leuciscidae; genus Squalius; species Squalius cephalus. Next base: position 24,013,872 of record NC_137124.1, on the reverse strand, counting down.
TGTGCGCAAAAACAAACAAAAATAATGACTTCATTCCACTTTTCATTTCCTTCTCTCTGGGCCTCGAGTCTTTTCACGTAGTGTTTAAGCGTAGCGCTTCTGTGTTGCACGTCACCACGTATCACACACATGACCAGCGTCGGCCAATAGTGAGCCTACGTGGTGACGTGCAACACAGAAGCGCTACGCTTAAACACTATGTGAAAAGACTCAAGGCCTGGAAGTTTTCATTGATCCTAATGACCTTGATTAGCTGCCTCAGGTGTGTTTAATTAGGGCTGGAGATAAAATTGGACACCCCTGCCATAGTGCTTTCTTTTGATATTGAAGCATTAATAGATTTTAGAAAAATAAATTAAATAAACAGAATGTAACGATAATTTAATCGTAGTTATAATATTTTGTGTTCAGCAATTTTTTTAAAAGTGAATCATATTGTGTTTAGTATATTAACATTCTTGAATTTCTTGAATGTGGCAACTGAACTGACTTGTTCTTGAGTAACATCATGCTTTCTTTTTCAGATTTCAGAGAACCCAAAGGAAAAGAGGCAGTAGTCTGATGTAAGACAGATTTTTAAAAACCTGAACCGTTGGACCACCTGTAGTTATGACATCAGACTTGTAGCGTCTGGACCAATCGGACACACAAATTATTCATTTATTTAATGAATAATCCAGCAAACTCACTGTGAAACTTTCCCCCAAAAAACTATCATCCCAAATGAAGCTAACACACTGGCAGGACGCGGTGTCTTGTTACAGAACACACAGAGAGTTTTACGATCCAAAGGAATGTGGCCACATGCACGAGAGAGACAATGGGAAGACAGAAACGATCTTACATGCAGACTTTGCTGCATTAATCAGAGACGAACTGATCTAGAAATGAACGTGCATCCCAGAAACTGTTTGAATGATTGTGATGTTTTGTGTCCTATTATGTATACACCATGGTATGTATTTTATTATACAACCAACGGTCAATGTAACCTTACCTGTATCATGTCTCCAATCTAATTAATCCTCATTTAATGACTCACGCTTTGATGTACATCACCTTCTCTTAGAATGCAGTGCGGATTTGTTATATCTATCTGAGTATTAATGAACAGAAAAGAGGTAAGGTAGATTTGAGATAGCGTCATAAATCTTCCCCACAGAGGAAACTCCCGCCAGACAGTCCACCCTTCTCATTGGTCCAGCAAACCCAGAGAGGGGTGGCCATTCTCAGGCTTTATTAGAGACAGACCACAGTGACCGCCCTCTCTCTCTTAGCTCGTCTCATCCGGCTACAGCACTGCGTCTGCTGATACTGGGGGGGGACCCCTCCCCCACTGGGGCCCAGGGCCCTGGGCCCAGCAGGCCTGAGCACCACCTGCCATGCTCTTCTTCAATCCAGAAAAACTGCAACTTTACCATCACTGAATGGGCAACGATCAACTCCTGGTCTTCTCGGCACTTCAGGATGCCCGGCTGTCCAGCGTGCCCTCAGCAGGCCAGGGCAGCAGGTTTCGACTCACAACAGCCATGTGCTCGAAGCCACCATGCAAGCTCCGACCCACAACAGCGTCGAAACCACCATGCCAGTCATCATCATCTTCTCCATCAAGCAGAGAAGAAAACGATGGCAACTTACACCATGACTTTTGACACTCACGGACTCATCAACGAACTCAATTTTCAACCAATTGTCCACGATTGCAACTGACCATGAAAGTATCAATTTAATGAGGTGCTCTGAAATAAGCTGATGGTTCTTTTCATACTTAAATAGATCTTTTCCATAGTTTTATTACCTGCTTCTGGTTCCATAACAGTCACCACTTTACCCATGTATGTATGGATGTATGTTTGTTTGTTTGTTTGTTTAGTTTAGTTATGTTTGTGATTTAGTTAATAAAACTTGTGCACAATTATGCATTTGGTTTCTGATTCTCTGCTTGCATACAAAGTCCCTTTTACGATCTTGATCTTGTTACATGCTCTAAGCACTGTACATGCTAAGGAATAATTATTTTTCAGTGACCATGAAAGATACCCTTTTCTTAGAATAAATGAATAATCAAAGAGTTTGTTGGAACTGATTAGTTGATTGTAATATTAATTTGGCTTACCTCAAAGTTAATCTAATTAACTGACCCAACTATTAATAATTAATCATAATTGGTAATTATGGATTATTATTATTAATATTTCCCCTTTGAGCTAATATTGTTACAGACTTCTGAAGCCAATTTTATTTTTAATGGTTGAAATGCTTTTGTCCTATTTCTCCCCCTTTCTTTTTTTAAAGAATGATCTTTTAATATATTTTTGTCATGGATTGATTGAATAAAATAAATTGACTCAAATGCTGGAAAGGTGTCATTTATATTTTAAAAGGTTTTTGCCAAATTTTTAAATGGTCAGGAATTTGTTGATCCAGCATTGAAGTGTAGTTGAAATATTAATGTTGTTTCAACATTAACTTGGTACATCAGATGGCAACATTGTTTGACATTCCTTTTCAGTGTATTTTCAGTGTTTCAACAAAATGTATTTAGAATCATCACATTGTAACATTGATCAAACCATATTACCAAAGATTATTTCTGTTAATTTCAGAGTTGATTCAACAGCAGTGATGTAGATTCAACATCATAGTGTAACGTTGATTCAACAATATTACCATTGATTTATTTTAGTTAATTTCAGAGTTGATTCAACAGCCGTGATGTAGATTCAACATCATAGTGTAACGTTGATTCAACAATATTACTATTGATTATTGTAGTTAATTTCAGTGTTGATTCAACAGCAGTGATGTAGATTGAACATCTTAGTGTAACGTTGATTCAATATTACCATTGATTATTTTTGTTAATTTCAGTATTGATTCAGCATCAGTGATGTAGAATCAATCATAGTGTAATGTTGATTCAGTAGCATTTCTATTGATTTTTTGTTCAACAGTTTCAACATTAACTGAGGGTGCAAAAGTGATGTTGATAAAATATCACTTTGTAATGTTTAATCAATAATATTACTGTTGATTTTTGGTTGAAATCTCAACATAGCTTCACCATTAACTGAGGGTGCAAGAGTGCTGCAAAAACAACATCACTTTGTAATGTTGAAGCAATATTAACACTATTGATTTGTGGTTGAAATCTGAACATTATTTCAATATTAACCGAGGGTGCAAGAGTGATGCTAAAGCAACATCACTTTCTAATGTCATTTCAATGTAATCAGCGTTGACGCATCAACACTGACTCAACATTGTTTCAATGGTTACATGCTATCTGGGTCTGGAGATATTACAACAACTTCATCAGGCTGTCATGCTGGAGGGTTATCTCTGTGTTGGTTATGAAAAGTAATATTGCATACAAAAAGTGAATACACAAGAAAGTTAGATTAATAACAGATGTTCATTTTCACAGTTCTTATGATATTTCTGTTGTCATGTGTTTACAAATATGTTTATGATTTTATTTATTACTTTAGGACTGTAGGATGTAAAGAGAGGGAACGCAAACAACAGCCTAAATTAATCTTTTCCTTCACTGAAAAGCTAATGTCCGTGGTTGTTTGTGATCGCAATGCATGCTTGCCAGAGTTTTTGTGATTGCTTTGCAAAATTTGTTGTGGGTGGATTCATGACATTCTATCTCCAGGGCAACGTACATTAAGTCAGCTACATGTGACAGAACCCTAACAGAACAGAAGAAATCCATTATTACAGTACAAAAGGCAATGTTTTTGTTAGTTTGTCTCTTATTTGTATTTGCCACAGATTTAGTAAAATGCATTCATCATAGTCATGATTGAATGAAAAAGTGTACCTTGGATATGGTAGATTCAATATAGATTTGAAATAAAAAATTGTATCATTCATAATGATAATGTCAGACTTTTGCAAATAATCTCTATAATAAAACTCCATCCCCCTGATATAGTACCTACATTATTAATGTTATTATTTTTTCACGTTGAACGCAACATATGCCTGGCCCAGCCATTAATGCACACCTTAAATAACTTTTTGTATGTGTGTTTACATATCAGTTAAAGGTTTTGCTCATCTCTTTTTCCATAAAAAGTGCTCTTTTGTACTGTTCAGTATGATGTCAAGTTTCAAGACACAATAGAGAGAGAGAGACAGAGAAAATGGATGAATTATAGGAGTGACTCCTTTTTCCTTAGCATCTTATAGGCTAGCTCAATAACATTTAAATTATTTAATGCAAGTAAGATAAGTTATTATTATGTTCAATATGTAGGGTTTCTGTTTATAAAGGATTAGTTTGTCTACAGATTCAAATTAATTAAACCTTTTCTTTGAGAGCAACTTTTGCAGAAATATTCTATGCTCAGTCTTTTCATTAGACCCTAAAAGGATTACAACATCAAGCAACATCTCATTCAACGTTTGTAGAGTAAGATATATTGCAGTCATTAGTAATCTGAGTTAGCCTCAGTCTGTCATGGGCAAGTGAATAAAATGGTTAACCTCGCTGTGTACTGGCTCAAGCAAAGGTCCTGGATATAAGTTTTGCTCAATAGTGATGACAGTAAATGCTGTTTACCACTCATCTCAAAAAGTCTCATCTAAAAAAAGTCTTATTTCTTCTTTCTTTTCAGAGTGAAATGATTCAACAGTTCTATGAAACTCTGTAAAACTGTGGAGAAAATGCCAGAAACACATTGATGATTCACCTTTATGCAGACATAAGAGCACAAAAATCTTCTCTGTGGATAGTGGCATTTTATATCCCTCATAAATATCACAACACATCTCCAGTCTAGCCAGTCCTAGACTTCTCGGGGCCCTCAGCAAAACTTGGTCAGGGGGCCGCGGTCAGTGCGTTCATAAAAACCTAAAGTGACCCCCAACCCCACAATCTGTTCTTTTAGAGCAGTTTCACTGTCAACAACCTTTTAAACAAGTTGAAACATTCGATATACAAAAAAATTAACCATTTCGCCTATAATATAGCCTACTATAAATTGAAGTAATCAAATGTAAAAAAATAAATAAAAAAAGGAAGCTTTGCATAGTCTTCATTGTCTGAATTAAATATACATTGATTCTTATTAAAGTTACTAATGCAGTAAATGATTCTCTCATTTTCTTTTGTTCTTCACATGTACCTGGCCATGTGCCAGCATTTTGCTAACACAGGGCCAGGCCACAGTACATATTGGTATTATAATATCATAGGAGAGTATGTGAATAGCAATTAAAGAGACCAATTAAAAAGACCACTCACCATTTCCCCAGTGTAACAATTCCCACGCTGAGTCCAGAACTGTCACGGTGTGTTGCAGACAAACACACGAAGATGACGAAGAGTTCAAACACTGAGTTTAATAATAATTCACAATTCCAAAGTAAAAGTAGATAGCTTGCTCACAATGTAAACTTGACTGATGACATCCGTGGGACGACCGACGGAGATGGAACCGATGTCAGGGGATCCCAGGGAGCAGACGAACAGCCGATGGACTTGAGCGACACCGCTGGCACAGGGGATCGAGGCACAGACACAGCGAAAAATGTCCAAGGTGAAGCCAGTGTGCCTGAGGCAGAGCCGGAGCGACCGACAACCCTGGTGAAGCCGAAGGGAGGGCGGATCCCGCTGGAGCCGAAGGGGTGGAGAGATGGAGCACAGCGGGTGGCTCATAAGTCTGCGGTGAAGGTAAGGTGATGGCTATCCGAAGTCGAGCCAGACAGACGAGGGAGTCTAGTGGAGCTGCAAGGCCGAGGGTCTCTGGTGGATCCGAGGGTGGGAGGAAGAAGCTTTGGCGAAGCTGGTGATTGCACGATCTTAGGCTTCACAACAGCACAAGGCGTCACAGGGGAAGACCAAGGGCTGCAGGCATCCAGCTGAGGTGGGGCTGGAGGACTGGCTGAGCTCTGTGGTGAGAGGGAGAGATAGGGATATTGGACGGGATGAATGACAGTAATTCAAAGTCCATACAGTTTGACATCTTAAAGCTGGACTGTACCAGTGGTGATGATGAAGAAACAGAAGATTGAGGGTGGGATAGAGTGGGAGGCAGTGTCCCATTCTATCAGCCAGTCCTCTTTGTCCAAGTCCACCAATATTTCCTCTGCCACAAATGTCGCTGATTCACACCCTGGTCAGACTCACTCTGGGGCGATGGTTGGCGCTGTCCTCACTCGGTTGGCTCACTCATCGCAGCGGGCAGATGCTCTCCATCTGCGGGGGGTCATGCGAATTATCCGCGGTGCTGGGTGATGTTTGGCTGGGCTCTGTAGTCTGGATCAGGGGTAGATGCTCTCTGAACACCTGATGATGGCCTCCCTCCATTCAAGTCCGTGGGTGTCTTGGAGGTCTACTGGATGTAATTTACCCTGATCCAATACAACGACTTGATTGTCTCATCGTCAAAAAGAAGCTCTGACGGCGAGACGGCAAAATTCCACTTTAAAGTCCATTAAATCAAGGCCTCTCTAACAGTAAACCTTGCTGCATAATCCATATCTAGTCTGGTCTCCTGTCACTGTGTGTTGCAGACAAACATACAAAGATGAAGAAGAATTCAAACACTGTTTAATAATAATTCCAAATTCCGAAGTAATAGAAGAAAGCTTGCTAACACACTCTAACTCAGACGAGACCGGACACTGAACAAAGGAAACGGAGGAACTTACAGTAAGTAGTAGTACAAACAATGTTAATTAAAGGAGAACTCCGGTCAATTTTAACACTGAGCTCATTTTTTTGTAAATTTGGAGTGCTGTCAGTACAGAGAACAACGACAAAAATCGGTGTTGCCTACACTGTGTTATCCTCTTTTTAAAATTTGCACCCTGTTGACTTCAATGCGGCAAGTTTTAAACCTGCTTTTAGGCTCTTAACATCCTTGATGTGTCATTACAAGTGCCCAGCCATGTTGAGTGATTCCTTCAGAGTGAACACGGTGAATCTGACTGCAGTAGATGTGAAAGATATTAATAAAAGTGATGTTAATTCAGCCAGCGCACATACCTGTATTTACTTCCTGTTTTCGGTCGAAGTCCACAGTAGTCGATTGTCGAGTTCACGCGCATAGGTTTAGTTACCTATGATCACGCGCGTGAACTCGACAATCGACTACTGTGGACATGGTGCGGGGAGAGAGTATAGAGATGGGAAGTTAGGAGTGCCGTCGCTACTGTGCTGAATGCTGATGCTATTGAACTGCAAAAGCCCGGCTGGACTTTGCCCTTTTGGAACTGACCTATGGTGGGATTTCCCCTTTTGTGACTGAGACTGTCAGAAGTCAACGTGAGTGCTGAAGTGATGACACACCGTGACGACACTGCTCACATTTCCCTTCACGGAACGGTGTGGAATCTCTATATCTCTCTTTAATCTCCTACATGATTGAAAAGACAGGCATTTAAATTCTGCATTGAAAAGGCTTTAGTGTGGTTGGCTAATTAGAATGTTAATCCTTGGGATAAATTAGCTGGTGTGAACATTACAATGTACAATCTAATTGAAATGTCTTATACAGTATATTGTACCTTAGCCTATGCAGCGTTTAGCATGGCAAGGTTTTCCATTTATAACTCTGAAAGGATTGTGCCTAGTGGACGGACCTCTAGCCTCCATTATGGTATTTAGGACTGCTTCTGGGAGGTCCTGGGGTACCCGTTGAGGGGCCATGCATGGAGGGCCCACAAGTCGGGACGGGGGTGCCAGATTGTCCTGTTCGCCTGCGTGAGGAGGTCGGTCCTCAGAGGGATCGGCCACGGAGCTGTGGTAGACAGCTGCATCAGCTCTGGGAACCAAATCTGGGTTCGCCAGAGGGGGGCTACAAGGAGGACTGCGCACTTGGTGCTCCTGATCCGTTCGATGACCTGAGGGAACATTGAGACTGGAGGGAAGGCGTAAATGGGAAGGCTGGGCCATTCGTGAGCTAGAAAAACCGCTCTCATCTCGAGGCAGCTGATATGTAGGCGTTTCTCTGAGCTCGACCAGAGGCCGGAGGCAGGCCTGCCCTCGTACAGGGCTCCCCAACCTAGGTTGGAAGCGTCTGTTGAGATAACCCTCCTCTCCGAAACCAAACCCATGCTCACACCCTGCTGGTACCAGCTGGTGTCCTTCCAGGGGGCCAGAGCTTTGGTACAGCGCTGGTTTACCCTGATGCGTAAGAGGCCCGAGCGCCACGCATGGGCTGGAACCTGAGGCTTTAGCCCCAGCTGAAGGGGGCGCATACGCAGTAGGCTTAGTCGGAGTACTGACAATGCCGAAGCCATAAGGCCTAGAACCCTTTGAAATGCTCTGAGGGGCATACGGGAGCCCACCTTGAACGACGCGGCGAGCCCATAGACTGTAAAAAAATATGGACGTAGTATCCGTGACGTCACCCGTAAGTTTCTGAAGACCGTTTTTGAAGCCTAAAGTGGGCGGAGCCGGCCGTCGCCATCTTGGCCTCGCGTCACCTCGCGTCACTCCCAGATAACAGAAAATGGGCAAAGAGGCGGGGCGTGAGTGGAGCTCAGGAGCCTGTCTATCTGAAATCACCACCTAGCTCGACGTGATCGAGTTAGCTCATAAACTGTCTATGGTTAGCTCAGGCTGGGGAGGTAATGCTATAACGTTATGCTGCTTACAGTACCAAGTCGCGACTGCACAGGGCCTCGCGCTAAAGTGACAGTTGATGATGTAAAGCCAATTAAAAGTTCCTATTTTTGCCCTTCGAAATATTATAGTAGTTAAAAGACATGGCTACAAGTGAGACTGTGTATCGTGATTCTGTACTGCTAGTTGAAAATGTATTATGCAGTAACTTAAGTTAATATTACTCTTGAGTGTGTGTGACAGTGATTTGTGCATACATGTCAGTCACTTTTTTTATAGTCTATGGTCCGTCAGCGCGGCGTCGCTCGTCAAGTTCGTAGAGAGCTTATTCAGTACATTTTAAATTCTGATTTTGGCCGCCTCTCAAATGGGTTAAACCATAGATATATTATTGCCTATGAAGATCAAGTAAATGCGCTAGAAAATCCGCGCTCATTCAAGGATGTGCATTTATTGCATGGACGGAGAAAGCGCCGACGCCTGCATGATTTCATCTGACGGTACATAAGCATATTATAATCTATCTGTTCCGGGAGAGCAGAACGAACGAGCCTTTATTGACGTTTTTAAATATGAAAACTCCAAAAACCAACGAAATTGTCAGACATCCATTAGTGCATGTTCACAGGGGAAAACAGAAATACAGCGCTGGTTGTTCTCTCGAACGATACTCGACGACAACGACGGAATCCTAAACCGTGGGCGAAGTAACTTAATGGGTGTATTAAATTGTATGAAATAATCCCGAAAAGAAGCACAAACACTGCAGAGATGGCAAGTTCAGCAGCTAACATTTGCTGAGGTGAAGTGACGGCTGACAGCAGACAAACGGCTAGCATTGACATCAGCGGCAATCCACCTGTCACTCAAGTGGCCACGCCACACCCTTAATTATGCAGAACTTTAAATATTAATCAACTAAACAGATGAGTTATAAAAAAATTCACCCCCCTCACAGTTGTCATGAAGGGCAAACTTAGCTGTATAGACCAAAGCCACATACAGACACCAGGCTGTAAATACGTTTTTTTCTGCTGTAAAATTTGGCATTTTAACATGGGGGAGATACAGATTTGACTCCCTTTTGACAACAGCCTCAAGCGGCTAGTCAATGAATTGCAGTTTAACTCACTTCCGTGTTGGTTTCAAGAGAGAGACGGGGAGGTTGCCGCTTGGGCGAGCCGCTGGATTGATAGAGCTCGGTCCGGCGTGGGCCATGCTCTCATATGAACGGAGTCGAGAACTGTTCCCAGGAACGTGATTCGTTGGCTGGGGGATAGCATACTCTTGGAAAAGTTTACCCTGAGCCCAAGGCGTTCTAGATGGCCGAGGAGCCAGGCTTTGTGAGTCTGTCTCAGGGGGGAGAGAGCCGCATCCATGCACTTCATGAATGTACAAGGCGCTAGAGACAGTCCGAATGGTAGGACTGTGTATTGATATGTTTGCCCCTCGAAGGCGAATCTCAAGAATGGCCTGTGACGGGGGTTCACTTGGATGTGAAAGTAAGCATCTTTTAGATCTACTGAGAAGAACCAGTCTCCTGGGCGAATCTGTGCCAGGATGTGCCTAGTCGTGAGCATCCTGAATGGCCATACCATGAGGGCCCTGTTCAGGTGTCTGAGATCTAAAATGGGTCTCAGGCTGCCGTCTTTCTTCGGAACGGGAAAATAACGGCTGTAGAAGCCCGTCTTGCTTTGTGATGCAGGAACTATCTCGATAGCCCCTTTTGCTAGCAGACTCGACACTTCGGAGTGGAGGACATGAGCTATAGTGCTCCTTACCGAGGTGTAAATTATAGCGCGAAAGCGTGGAGGTCTGCGGGCGAACTGAAGAGAGTAACCCTGCATTACAATATATTTTAAACGATGATGCCCATCCTTTGCATAGTGAATTTCAACTTCTTCCATCCAGACGAAGGTATAGAGTTCCAAAGAGCAGAACTAAGCGGTATAAAAATACCTTTGTTCCAGCAGCCATTAATCAGAGGAACAAAATACATAGATGACACAGAAGCTATGCTAGTTATTCTTTATAACTATTTATATATTTTTCATTTTATGTTTCATTTTTTGTATCGTCAAATGTTTATTGTTTGTGTTTTGTTTAAATGTATGGATGACACTCTGACACTGCAAACCAAATCTACCTACGGGAACCTGAACCTGAACCTAGGCTCGTGATCCAGCGTGAGCTTCGGCCAAGGGCCCTGGCATTTGGGGAGCGGGTACCGTTTCGCTGGCTTGAAGCGTTGACTGGTCTCAGCCACTGGGCGGGGCTGATAGACCTGAGGCACTGGTTTCTCTGGCTGCGGCGTGCTCTTGGTGCGCCGTGAAGCAGAACTGGAGTGCTTAGGAAGGAAGTGCTTCATCGCACTGGATGCCTTCTGAGCTTCGGTGAAACGTTCCGCAAACCCATTAACGGAGGGGCCGAAGAGACCTGTAGTGGAGACCGGCGAGTCGAGGAAGGCAGTCCTGTCCGCTTCCCTGATCTCAGTCAGGTTAAGCCACAAGTGGTGCTCCAATACCACCAAGCTGGCCATGTTGCGGCCAATAGCCTGAGCAGTGGTTTTAGTGGCCCGCAGTGCCAGGTCCGTGGCGATGCGGAGGTCTCTGAAGGCGTCCAGATCAGGTCCCGACTCATCCATAGCGTGGAGGAGCTTAGCTTGGAACACCTGAAGGATCGCCATGGTGTGCAGTGCAGAGGCGGCTTGACCAGCGGCGGCGTAAGTAGTTCTGCACGGTTTGGATGGGTGCACTGCTTTTGTTCTCCAACTGCCTGCAGTGGGAGGGCACAAATGAGCGGCGACCGCTTCCTCTAGTGGTGGGAGCTTCACATAACCCTTCTCCTCGGCGCCGTCAACTGATGAGAGCGAGGCAGTAGAGCGTGTTCGCGCTGAAAAGGGCGCGCGCCAGGATTTAGTGAGCTCGTCGTGGACCTCAGGGAAAAATGTAGCGGCACGCTGGCGAGGGGCCTGTTGGCGGCCCGGCAGGAACCACTCATCGAGGCGGCTTCTAGCGGGCTCTTCTGGAGAAAGCCAGTCGAGACCCAGCTCGTCGACAGTGTGAGTAATGACACGGAGAAGCTCGGCGTCAATATTCGCTCTGGTGTCGATTCGTTCAGACTGAGAGGGAGGAGCGGGGTCCGCGGAGCCCGACCAATCCTCACACTCAGATGCCGCCACAGAAACTGCGTCATCCAGCTCCTCTGCAGATCCGCCGAAAGAGACGAGTCCAGCCGCTTCGAGAGAGGGGCATTGATCGTTCTTGACAAGAAGCACAGGAGAAGTGTCAGATCCTGGTGTGGGCGAGGCACGCGGGGACGGACCCGGTGTGCACTCGCTTGAATCACTGCGCTCGTGGATCATCTGAAGGTGGACGGGCTCGCTTTTTACGTAGCGTGAGCGAGCCTGGATCGGAGCGCTGAGACAGGCATACTGTCGCAGGAACGACAGCCGCATTTAGTGAGCGCTGCCTCGGCGTGCTCAGGGCCGAGGCAGACAGCACACTGGGTGTGTCTGTCAGACACATGCAGGGGAATCCCGCAGGTCTCACAGACAGGGAGCGGCATTTGCAACAACGCGCTCTGCTCTTTTAGAAAGAAGCGATAAAGGATATGCTCGTCGGATGCCACAGGGAAACGCGATCAGCTGGGGCGAAGAAAATGCCAGGCGCTGAAGCAGTTCCGCTGAAGAGGCTGATTCGACGACGAGATGGCTTTCTATCCGGAGAAGGTCAGCGACGAGGTGAGTCTCTGAGCTGAAGGAGATTAAATCTGTCCTATGACGAATTTCCTCTGAATTTATACCCTTCAGCCACGCCCATTTTGGCGCGCTCAAGGCTGGCAAGGCGGCAAGCGCTCCGATTGGGCCGCGCGCCTTTGCTGATTTGCCATAGGTTCCAATCAGTACGCTTCATTCAGCTATGATGTGCTCGCTGTGCAGCTGCACTGCGTTTTAAAATAAAGGCTTCAATATTTTCGAGAAAAGGAGTTTTCTCATAGCGTTTGCAACACTATATTAAAACAGCTCCAGACTATATTAAAATGTTATTTACACTAAAATATAGTTTTTTTAAGAACCCTGAAAGGTTCATTCTGGAACCCAAAATGGTTCTTCTATAATGGTATTGCTGTGAAACCCCCTGTTTGGAACACTTATTTTAAAGAGCGCACATATTTTTGTAATATTGTAATATTGTATTGTACTCTCTTTCTTTGTTTTTATATGTGCATGTTAGAGTTTCTTTGTTAGCACGTGTCCAAACAATTGCAAATATGTATTATACCCACTCTGGTCTATCTAATGACCCCCCCCCCCCTCTCTCTCTCTCTCTCTCTCTCTCCCTCTCCCTCGCTCCCTCTTCCAGTTTGTACTGTGTTGCTCTCATTCCCTTAATTAACTCCTAATTCTTTGTCTTTATGAAATAAACTAGGAAAGGGCTTTTAAATACATTGGTTACCATGACATTATCTCTGTTCTTTCTCTCTCTTTCCTAATATCTTTAGTAAAGGGTTGTACTCTTCATAATAAATCTGTTTACTTTTCTTGGCTCTTAAATGGTTCAATAGATCCTGTGTTGAGCATGGGGTCAGAGCTATTTTTCTATCACTGAATGATTTTTACAGGAAAGAGTCTGAACAAATCAAATTGTACATCATACTGATTTTTTGTGAGTGAGTGCCTTGTGGAGTTAAACCACAAGGGGCTGATGGGGAATTCATATCTTTATGCAGTTTATTGGTGTAATTGAATGTCTGGATAAAGTTTAAGCTCCTTAAAATGACAAATCTCTGGGTTTAAAAGAAAAAGCCTAATACTTTCTTTCACAATGTACTATAACTTAATGCAATGAAAGCCACAAATCATTGAAAAAAAAATAGGACCTTGTTCACTCTAAATAAAGATGGTTCTTTAAAAGTTGTTTAAACGTAGTAACAGTTCTATTTAGAACCATACCAGTCTAAAGAACCCAATTTTTTTTCAAATCTTTTAACTGTCAAAGCCCACCTCCTCATTGATTTTCTGAAGCTCAACCATCCTGGTTTCCTACCAGTCATGTCAGCACACATATTTAGAGAACAACTTTAGCTTTAAATCTACAAATAAATGTACATAAATTAACTTAGACAACACTTTTTTTTGTTCAAAAATTAACAAAGATTAAATAATGATGTTTTTGTCTTACCCTGATTCACTGTAGTAAGCCTATTGCAGGTATTTAGATTTAAGAGGGGGTAGGACAGTTTTGGCGAGAAATTGTGTACATACGTCACTAACCCGTGTGTGTCTCATCATATCTGTAAATAGATGGTATCCATTGTCACTCTCCCGCCGAAACACGCCCCTTTACTCTTTGCCTGTAAAAGCTTTATATAAATACAATATAGTTAGGTCTAAATCCGGGTGATCACTTATATCAATGTTATAATTATATATCATCATATCGTCCAGCCCTAAAACTTGTAGTTTTTTGTCAGTGTTTATTTAAAAACATCCAGTTATGCAAAATATATGATGGTATTTAAATGACAAGTTGTCAATACAATATATAACAATACAATATAGGGTATGATTTTACCCCAAAATTCAGCATATTGACACATAATGATAACTGCAAATCCACGTTTTGCTGCCTGGAGTCCAGTTGTTTCTGTGAATTACAGCAATCCATTTGCTTCTCTGTTCTGTAGCTTTCGGCAGTGTGTAAAAATATACCTCAGATTTCTTGTCAAAGCTATTTATACAATCAGTCTCAAAGCTCTTTCCCGGTTTTAAATGTGTTTTGTATGTTTTTCGCGGCATTCATGCTGCTCAGTCTTTCTGCCACTCAGTTGGCGTAACTGCAGTCACTCGGCCGATGGTGTCGTCACGCGCATAACCTCTATAGAGAAAAAGTTGCTACAGTGTCATGAATGATCTCCACCCAGGATCGAGTCTACATCAGGACCCAGAGTGATCCCATTGGTTCAAAGAACTTTTAATGAGTACTATTTTTAGCCTGATTACAATTCCTGCAAAATCATGTAATGATTTGTGTCATTTGAAATGCGTTAAAATTACCATTAATGTCTTTTAAATTAAATGTTTCAAATACTAGTATATAGGCTAACCAAAGCTATGTGTAGGTTGGAAAATCAAGCATTTCTCATTCATACTGTTTTAGCTTATGTACTAGCACTATTAACTGAAAGTAATCAAATGTGCAGACATAACCAACCTGTCTGCATGGGTTGCTTTGGGAATGATGTAGGCTTACCTATGTGTGTGAGGAGGCTGAAGGGTGGATTCTGGAATCCACTGCTGCTTCAGTGTATTATATAATGAGGGATTATAATCAAGGTATTAATCAATATTTTTCCTTCTAAACATCACATGAGTTGAATGACTTCTCTAGGCTTATGAGATTTTACTTTGTTATAGAAGTGTTGTGTTATGTGTAATGCAGAAACAGTGCTTGCTCATTTAGCCCGGCTTCCAGAAATGAATTATGGAATTCTTTAACATGTGTCAATACATCCATCTGCTTTTCGGTACTCTGACAGCTATGGTCACAGGGGTCATTGAAGTCTATAGTTTAAGGGACCCTTTCTTTGTTAAAGCCTTACTTTCCAGTTAGACTAAAGTGTCCTCGCCTTTAGAGAAAGAACGTATTATCTTGATGATTTGAGAAGACTTCCCTGTTAGTTAGAACCTGGCCAAATCCAACCTTGAAAAAGCTGTGTGTCGGTGTGTGTGTTAGTCTTCTCAGTTGCAGGTTAAGGAACCAGTGGCATTATCGGAGATGGACTTGTTTTCTTTGACATGCTGGCGCCTAGACACACAGGACCCTATTTTAACGATCTGAAACACAAGTATCAAATGCGAAACGCAAGTAACTTTGTGGGCGGATCTCGGATCTCCGACGCAAATCTAAAATGGGTTGGTCTGAAGTAGCTACATTACTCATAGGTGTGGTTTGAGCGTAACGTGCAATAAACCAATCAGAGCGTCATCTCACATTCCCTTTAAAAGCAGGCGCGCTTGTTCCATGGCGGATTGCTATTATAACAGTGGATTTGCCAGGCGCACGCCAGGAGCGGTTCACAGCCGAGGAGACCGACGTTCTCGTCAGGGCCGTAAATGACAGAGAAGTGACATTGTATGGGGATGGGAGAAACCCACACAAATTAGCTTCGGCTAAACAGGCGTATAATAATTTGGGTAAATGTGTAAGCTAGATTTATGCCTATTTTTTCACATCTTCATGGACACCACAATGATTTCCCTCGTGTGGAATATTTTTCCTTGTAATTATGTATGGTTTGCAAAAATGGCAACTGCTGCGTCTGTGTAGATGAGATAAGCAAAGTGTATGCACACGCCACATTATGGCCAAGTATGCACCCTTAAAATAGCATCTGAATAGGTGCTTTAGACTAGGTTTTTCCTGGTGGAATTGTTTTCTGGAACTGCAAAATAGCACCAGGGAACGGTTGCGCTGGAACACGCCTCCTCTTTTCGCTGAACCGCCCCCGGGAGTGCAAGTTCATTCCCTAATTTACCGACGTGCGTCTGTGGAGGGAAAAGTCCGCTGTGTGTCGGGTGCAAAATAGGAATGAACTTGTGTCGATGTACAAAGTCAATTGCGCTGGGTGCAAGATAGGGCCCAGCACAGTCTTGTTACCTTGGAGGACCACTGGTACCTAATTCAGTGTCCTGGTGGAAGCCGTACAGATTATGGAGAGATGCTTCAGTCTATCTGTTTATATGTGGAAAATTACTATGTTTATCTATTTCCTAGCCAATCAGAAGCATTCAACCTGAAGCAAGGACATAGCTTAGACCTTGGTGTAGGGTATAATTGCTGTGATCTTTGTAACTGTAAGCGGGGCAGCCAACAAACTCCTTGTGAGTCTTGAAGCTGACTTCTGCTGATGAAACTGCAAACTATCTTCAGAAAAACTGTTCTTCAATTTATTATAATCATGTATTCATTCATCATATCTGGTTCTGGGTCTTTGACTGTAAATTCCCTTACAAGGCTTTCAAAACTGATGCAGGAAAAATGGAGGTGCATCATCTTGCTGTCCAAAGACATGCCCTGTCAAGTTGTGGTGCAAAACTCCTCCTTCGCACAGAAAAATGCCATTATTGACA
Organism: Squalius cephalus; assembly: GCF_949319135.1. NCBI lineage: Eukaryota > Metazoa > Chordata > Actinopteri > Cypriniformes > Leuciscidae > Squalius > Squalius cephalus. The sequence continues at coordinate 23,997,154 of NC_137124.1, read as the reverse complement.
TTTTGACATTATTGTTGTGTGTCATGTTAAGAGTGAAGCAAAAGACAGTTTGAAATCTGATTTGTGCAGCCAGAGTGTCGAAACTGAAATGCATCTGTAAAAATCTGTTTGGAATCACATTTCAAGCCACCTCCATATGTGGTTTGAATCAGATCTGTCCAATTTAATGTGTTTTTTTGCTGTCCAGACTTTCAAGAACCCATTTGGGTCAAATCTGAATGCAAAATAAAGCAATAAGCCCCACAAAGCCGTGATTTACATTGAATTTAGAACAGCTAAGGGGGCGTTGTTAGGCATGACGTGGAGCGGAAAATTAAATTATTCATTTTAATATTTATTTATAAAATAAACACCAACAACAAAAAATATAACGTTATAGCACATTTATTCCTCCGCCAAGCAATGTAGTTCCAAAGAGGTTGCCAAGCAACACATGCAGCAACAAGGAATCACAAACGGCAGGTGCGCAGTAATACTAATGTAATGCGGTCTCAGGTGTATGTTTGTTGAGTAATTTACAATGGCTTCGAATGCGGCTCAACCAATCAGAATCAAGGACCGGAACTATCCGTTTTATAAAATCTGATTTTTAGAGGGAGTGGCATTGGTTAGTTTTCACAATGAGATGACATGTAGCAGATAAGTCTCAAACCTCCGGGGAACAAACTCTGAACAGAGGAGTGTCTGCTGGCAAAAAGAAAATGTGACAGAGCTCGTAATAAAATGAGAATTAACATTGCATTGGCTTTTCAGAGGTAGCGAGAACTGAGGAATTTGAAATACTGTAAAAACGACAGAGATATGGCGACATTACGACATTTATAACAACATTTTTATTATTGAGGAAGGTATTTTATTGATCAGATTAATTGCCATATGTACCTCTCTAACAGAATTCATTGTAAAGCATTATGTGAAAGGTAATTTTATTATGGTTGTTGTGCTGGAATTTATAGATCATTTCAGATCCTTTCCATCTAAACTGGTTATATCTCTTAAGCCTAGTAATGAATGTTTTATGAGCAGTGGAATCTCTCAAATTTTTAGCAGCCACTGGAGTGAAACTCGCCTCTCTACGTTAATTTCATTGACTTTGAGAAGGTGTCTGACAGTGTGGATAGACAGGCCCTCTGAAAGCTACAGAGACACCATGGAGTGGCAGAAAAGATCAGAAAACATCATCAAAAAGAAGGGATGACCTGTAGGATAGTTCATGGCAGACAACTCACAACGCCTTTCTAGTATGAAATGGAGTGAGGCAAGGCTGTTTAATTGGCCTTGTTCCTTCTGGCAATAGAATGAGTTATGAAGATATTTACAGTCCAGAAGCGAAAAGGCATCCAGTGGACATTATGGACACAATTGGATGGCGCTTCTCTCTCACACCCAACAACAGATGCAGGAAAGTATCATTACGGATACCTCAGCAAGTCTGGGCATCAACAGAAAGAAGAGCAAGGTACTAAAGATCAAAACAGCCAGTGCAACGCCCATCATGCTTGGAGAGTAGGCGCTAGAGGAAATGAACAGCTTCCCTTACCTTGGCAGCATAATTGACAAGCATGGGGGGACAGATGCAGATGTGAGAACAAGAATCAGCATAGCGAGAGCAGCTTTCCTCTTAACTGAAGAACGCCTGGCGATCCTCTGAGATCGATATGAACACCAAGACCAGGGTCTTCAACACCATTGTGAAGCCTGTCTTGTTGTATGGAGCTAAGACCTGGAGAAAAACCACCACCACTACCATGAAGAGAATCCAGGTTTTCATCATTGGCCAGACAAGATCAACAATGAAGAACTATGTCAACAAACGAAATAGCAACCCGTGGAAGATGACATCCTCCAAAGACGCTGGAGGTGGATTTGACATACTGTCCAAAGGCCTGACAGTATCACAAAGCAAGCCCTCACCTGGGACACCCAAGGGAGGAGGAAGAGAGGCGGACCAAGAAACACCTGGCACCGTGATCTGGAGGCAGACCTGAGGATAATGGGCCACACGTGGGGGCAGCTGGAACGATTGGCCCAGGCCCGAGACGTCTGGAGAAAGCTTGTTGGTGGCTTATGCCCCTGACGGGGCCACAGGCTGAAACAGAAACAAACCAGTGGTTTATTAACCTCAAGGTTATGAAGCGACGCAAGTGCTTTGTTTGCACACAAAAAATATTATTCATTTATATATACATATACTTTATTTACAAAATATGAATCTCCAACACGTGTTCACGTAACAACATCCACTGACATGTCAACACAACGCATGTGGCGTGGTGCTCTCGTGAACATATGTTGGAGATTACTATTTTGTAAATAAAGTGGTAAACTGTGGGGTTTTTTTTCTCTATTGGTCAATGTCGATAAAGCATTAATTGTTGGAGATTTTAACACACAAGTAGATAACACAAATGATGCGTTAGGGGCTGCGTTTACAGATTTATTAAACTCTTTTGGGGTCAAGCAAAATGTCACTGGTCCCACTCATCGTCTTAATCATACACTAGATTTAATTATATCACATGGAACCAATCCAACCGATATAGATATTATACCGCAAAGTGATGATGTCACTGACCATTACATGGTAACTTGCATACTACGTACTGCTGAAATTTGTCATGTTGCGTCACGTTATCGACCAGGCAGAACAATCCTTCCAACCAGATAGATTCTCAAATAGCTTACCTGATCTATCTCAGCTGCTCAGTGAATCCAAACAAACAGATGAACTAGAGGAAATGACTAGCACTATGAGCACCATTTTCTCTAGTACATTTGAAATTGTTGCACCAATTAGATTAAAGAAGGTTAGAGAGAAAACTAAAGCACCATGGTACAACACTGCTACGCATGTTATCAAGAGAGAAACCCATAATTTAGAGCGTAAATGGAAACAAACTAATTTAGAGGTCTTTAGACTTGCGTGGAAAGACAGTATGTCACGTTATAAAAAGGCCCTAAAAGCAGCCAGGGCTGAGCATCTCCGCAAATAACCAAAATAATCCAAGGTTTTTATTTAATACCGTGGTTAGACTAACAAATAAACAGACATCACCTGAGCAAAATATTCCGTTACAGTTTAGTAGTAATGATTTTATGCATTTCTTCACTGAGAAAATAGAAAGCATCAGAAACACAATTGTAAATGTACAATCTTTAATGGTGTCTTATGATTCAGCCTCAATTATCGCCTCTCAAGAACAACTACAGCGCTTTACAACTATAGGACAGGAAAAGCTAAATAAACTTATCATTGCATCTAAACCAACAACATGTTTATTAGATCCAATACCCACTAAACTACTGAAAGAAGTGTTACCTGTAGTGGAAGAGCCTCTTCTCAATATTATTAACTCGTCTTTATCTTTAGGTAATGTTCCAAGAATATTCAAGTTGGCAGTTATAAAACCTCTCATTAAGAAACCACAATTAGATCATAATAACCTAGCAAATTACAGACCGATTTCAAATCTTCCATTTATGTCTAAAATACTAGAAAAAGTTGTGTCCACTCAACTGTGCTCTTTCTTGCAAGAAAATGATATCTATGAAAAATTTCAGTCAGGATTCAGGCCGCATCATAGCACAGAAACTGTGCTCGTTAAAATTACAAATGATTTACTTCTACATAGCTTCTGACCAAGGCTGTATCTCAATACTAGTTTTACTCGATCTTAGCGCTGTGTTCGACACTATAGATCATAAAATACTCCTAGATCGACTACAAAACTACACTGGTGTTCATGGACAGGCATTAAACTGGTTTAGATCGTACTTATCAGACCGTTAACATTTTGTCTGTTTAAATGGGGAAAAATCGAAGATAACGTCAGTAAACTATGGAGTGCCGCAAGGATCTGTGTTAGGCCCTCTGCTATTCTCAATATATATGCTGCCACTTGGTAATATTATAACAAAACATGGAATTAGTTTCCACTGTTATGCTGATGACACTCAATTATATATTTCATCACGACCAGATGAAAACGCTAAATTATCTAAATTGACAGAGTGTGTTAAAGATATAAAATACTGGATGACGTGTAATTTTCTGCTATTAAATTCAGATAAAACGGAGGTATTACTTATTGGTCCAAAAAACTGCCCACAAAACCTCTTACAATACAACTTTAATTTAGAAGGATGTCCTGTTACTTTATCCGCTACAGTAAAAGACCTGGGTGTTATACTAGACCGCAACTTGTCTTTCGAAAATCATATTTCATATGTTACAAGAACAGCCTTTTTCCACCTCAGAAACAATGCTAAGCTACGTAACATGCTATCTGTTTCTGATGCAGAAAAGTTAGTTCATGCATTCATGACCTCGAGACTAGATTACTGTAATGCTTTATTAGCAGGTTGTCCTGCATCCTCAATAAACAAGCTACAGTTAGTCCAAAATGCAGCTGCTAGAGTTCTTACTAGGTCAAGAAAATATGATCATATAACACCAATTCTATCATCTCTACACTGGCTACCTATTAAGTTCCGTATCAATTACAAAGTATTACTGACCTATAAAGCCCTAAATGGTTTAGCTCCAGTGTATTTAACGGATCTTCTATCGCCCTACAATCCATCGCGCTCTTTAAGATCACTAAATTCGAGGCTTCTGGTCATACCTAGGATATCTAAGTCCAGTAAAGGAGGGAGGGCTTTTTCACATTTAGCTCCTAAACTCTGGAATGGCCTTCCTGATATTGTTCGAGGCTCAGTCCCAGTTTAAAACTAGATTAAAGACACATCTCTTTAGCCAAGCATTCACATAATGATTACCTTTTATACTACAGATACATCGGATCAAATGCATTAATATTATGAACAGCAGCTATGCTAATTATTTCCCATCTGCTTTTCTGTTGTTACCTCGGGACGCTAGAATTTTTTGCGGAAATAAAGCACTCGCGTCACTTCATAGACCTAAGGTTAAACCATTGGAAACACATGGATTACTTTAATGATGTCTTTACTGCCTTTGTGGGGCTTGAAAGTAGTTGCGTAGGCTGTCAATGGAGGGACAGAAAGCTCACAGATTTCATTAAAAAGATTTTGTGTTCCGAAGATGAACGAAAGTCTTACGGGGAACGACATGAAGGTGAGTAATTAATGACAAAATTTTCATTTTTGGGTGAACTAACCCTTTAAGTTGAAATATTTAATCGGTGTAACCCATAAACCATGCAAAATTTGCACATAAATATATTTCAGAATATGCAAAAAAAGGCCAAAGAATTGCTAATATAGATTTTAAAATATATTTACATTAATATATATTTTCTTTTTATATTTATATTCTTTTCTAACTTTTTGTTTTCACCACTTTAAGTAAATTGTATAATATATTTAGGCATTTAAAGGTTTAAATTAAATATTTTTTTCAAATTCGAAAATGTCCTTTATCTGTACTATTTGCAACATATATTTATCATATACTTTATTCAACTGTTATCTGCCCTGTTTATTGTCCCCTTTTGCCTCAGGAAAAAAGAACAAAAAACATTCTGATTCTGGTGAGAGCTCTGTTCCTGCTTTTATTAAACCTGATAAGCAGAACTGGCTATCATTTACTACTGCTTGTGAAGACAGGGGTCAGATGAAGCAAACAGTCTCTGCAAACCTGTTACACAGAGACTACAGAGCATGGGTAAGTGTGTGTGTGTGTGTGTGTGTGTGTGTGTGTGTGTGTGTGTGTGTGTGTGTGTGTGTGTGTGTGTGTGTGTGTGTGTGTGTGTGTGTGTGTGTGTGTGTGTGTGTGTGTGTGTGTGTGTTGGGGGATTTGTATTGATCCTCTGACATCACTCCCAAATGTTGCATCGATCAGCCATCTGATTGAAGTTCTCTCCATGCAGTGCAGCACATAATGACCGAGTCACGTTGCTCACCAACACACATTTAAACAAAGAACCAGATGCAATGAGGGAGTGCATTGTTCTATTCTTTTAGATTATTTTGGATTTGACAGAATCCACACTTTTTCTTACATCGTAGTGTTCTCTGGTCAATCTCACAGATGTTTTTTTTTTTTTTTTTGGTACTCACACATATAAGGATTGAATTCGATCAATAAATCAAAACATTTGCTACTGTAAAATTCACTTGTCTAAATGATCCCCATTTTAATTCCCTGACAAAAATGAATTCAGTAATATCAAAACACTGCAAACATTTCAAGAGCAACTGACATGGACAAAGAACTAAAACATCAGTTTCTGCCTATATAAACCTAATGCATACAAAACTTTCTACTCTCACACAAATCCGGTTCAAAACTAGTTTTCTTTTCAAGGATTGGTGTTTTGGTAATGTGTTTTCTGCTTGTCATGTGCAAATAAGCATTGTTTCAAAATCACTGGAAAAACAAAAGCATGCATTAGGTTTGAAGTCCCAAATAAGATTTATTAAATAAGTTTTGATTTGTTTAATTTCTTTGCACATTAGTTTTTATTCTCCAATGGAAAATATAATTTAATATATAATTTAATAAGCTTTATTTCCAAATAGCATATATTTTAAGTATAAAAGTAGGCCTATATTTCAATACCAAAGAGTTTATATTTTCTGAACATACTATTTAGCTTAGTTCTTATTTTCATCCCAGATGGACACATTTTGTTGAATCTGATTTAGAGAGCAAACTATCTGACTAAAATAAAAATAAAACATAAAAAAACTGTAATATCTCGAAACCATTAGCCTAATAATCAGTCTATTTGGACACATGAATTATGGTAACAGTTGCAACGGCTGTTTATTTAAATCACTGGGGCACATTTTTTACTTATCTACCATAGTAACGGTTGAATAGTCTTTTATAAGTGTCAGCTGTGTATTATAAAGAGTAAAAGCATTCTGTTGTAGTGTAGCCTATACTGAATGGCAGTGACTGGTGACTTTTTTTTTCTTGACTCATTAACCCCCCCTGTTGGCAAATATCCATACACCTGAAAGGACGCTTTATTACGTACAACTGAAAGGAGGACGCTTTAACTAGTATTATGACATTTATTTGTATTATTAATTCAAAGCTTATTTTAAACTGAAGTTTTTCCATTAAGATATATTAATTTGAACATCACATAGGACAATATTAATACATTTGGTAGGTGTTTTGAATGTGTAGTGTAATATAATTTCATTTGTAATTGCATTTACAATCTTAGAAGATTCCTGGAAGTGCACAAACATTAACCAGGTCACTAAGATAAGAATCGTGCTGTAGGCCTTCCGAGTAAATGGTAGAAAAATAATACAAGAAACCTTTAGCATTTGTGAATCCATTGTTGATATGGTTGAACTGCTTGATTAGAGCACTAGTTTAGTTCCTAAAAATTGTGGAAAAACCCAACACAGATCGTTAATATTGGCCTATGGGTGAACAACACATGCTGTGTAATATAGTCAAACCATCATGTAATATTCGAAATACCTGACTTATTAGGCCTATTCATTTAAATATTCCAGAGAGCACAGTGTGTTTATGATTCACATTTTAGCCATATTTCTTTTTTATACAGAATAGTCCAACAGAGGGCAGCATGCATCAGTTGAAGATAGTGTTTCAAGATCAAAGGCTTTGTTCAGGACACTGTATTTCATTAACTTTGTACTGTACTTATTTGAAGTCTACTTTAAAAGAAATGGTTTCGAGAGATTACAGTTTTTTTATTGTATTTTTTTTATTTTGGTCAGATAGTTTGCTCTCTAAATCAGATTCAACAAAATGTGTCCATCTGGGATGAAAATAAGAGCTAAATAGTATGTTCAGAAAATATAAACTCTTTGGTATTGAAATATAGGCCTACTTTTATACTTTAAATATATGCTATTTGGAAATAAAGCTTATTAAATTATATATTAAATTATATTTTCCAATGGAGAATAAAAACTAATGTGCAAAGAAATTAAACAAATCAAAACTTATTTAATAAATCTTATTTGGGACTTCAAACCTAATGCATGCTTTTGTTTTTCCAGTGATTTTGAAACGATGCTTATTTGCACATGACAAGCAGAAAACACATTACCAAAACACCAATCCTTGAAAAGAAAACTAGTTTTGAACCGGATTTGTGTGAGAGTAGAAAGTTTTCTTTCTTCTTAACTGTCTTTACGAGAACACAGTATCAAAAACCACATCGTCCCCCTCCTACACAATCCACGGATACCGTGTTCTCTATCTTCCTCCCACAAAGGTCATCAGAGACGAAGAAAAACACAGGTATTCTGAATAGTAAACAATGAGTTTGGCAGGATCATTTCAACAGTGTGAGTATGTGTTCAGGCCAATGCCCTTATATACAATGTCTGTGTTCATCTCTGAAATTTTATTTAACAATGAAATAAATGAAAGTCAGATGAATCATGATATGCAGCGTTATTCATTCTCATTGAGGCTTCTTTGAATATAAAACAACTATCCAGGACTGGGTCCCTTTATTGTTATTTTTCAATAACATAACATTTAACATTTAATAACATTTATTATTATTCTCATTCAAATTTTCAGAATTGTGCAGTTTGCAAAAATGTGAGTAGGTTTGTACAGTTTTTGCAAAAGAAAATCGATATTCTGGTTGATTTAGTTTAGCTTGAAGTTCATAATTACATTAAAAGATAAAAAGTCTAGTAAACGCTATGTATTTACCACCTGAGACCAGGTTAAGAGCAAAGTGGCTCTGCAACTGATTCTGCAACTGCCGCCTGTTAATAACAGCCTAACTGATCAAACATATACTAACTGATCGAGTATTCAATGAAAGTTCTGCATTTAATTTGTAGATTAGTTGACATCAAGTAAATAAAGACCACAGGAAATGTGAAATGTGAACATGGCTGTTGATATGGTTTATACGCCCACATGCGTCAAAGAAAACATTCTTGTTTGGCGGTGTGAATTCCCTGTCACTGATATAAAACTGCTTTGTCCACACTTTTATGTTTTGTACTTTTTTCCTTTTCTCGAAATTGTCTGATATTGTGTTTTTCTCTTAGCCGTAACACAGCACCCTGCTGACTACAGTGCAAAATACAACTCAAGTTATGAGAGGAAAACAAATGATCAACAAATGATGATGTTTATCATTTTGTTTGTGTGTGTGTGTGTATATATATATATATTTATATATATATATATATATATTTATCCTTAATTTTCCTGTTAGATATAGTTTGTGTAAATATATATATATATATATCAAATATAAAAAAAATCTCTCGTATGAGACAGTGCTCCTCCTGAATGTACTTCAACATTAAACTTCATGCCACTTTAGAAGACTTCAGTGACTCAAACAAAAAAGTCATCATAGGATAATGAGGTAAACAAACACTCCACGACGTCGAGTAATCTGGTTAAGTATTTTTGCTGATGACTTGTGTCATAACACTTTTCCTGTGTTGCATTAAATTAGGTAGCTATTGAGGACTGAAGTTTGCACTGTGCATTATTGTTTGTGTGAGTGTGATGACAGATTAAAGTTAGTTTTGTGTGTGTGTGTGTGTGTGTGTGTGTGTGTGTGTGTGTGTGTGTGTGTGTGTGTGTGTGTGTGTGTGTGTGTGTGTGTGTGTTAAGGCATATTTTATTTACATAAATTATAATGTCATCACTACTGTCATCATAATTTAAAGATTAGGAAAATAATAAGCTATCTCTATCTGTGGTAACCAAACAGTGTACATGAGTATTGAAATTAAATTCTTTAACAAAACACAAATCTTAAAGAATATATGCTGGCATATAGTTGGGTATAAATGTCTGACACCACATTGATAATCTGGGGTTTAAAATAAATTTAAATGTGGAAATAAACTGATTTCTAATTATTTTGAGAATATTAAAACAATGAACTTTATGATGTAAATATGAAATATTTCATTTCTGCAATATTTAGATGACAAATGTGTGACATTGGACATGTTAACTCCTCTAAATAAATAGCCAAATGTTCTGGCTTTCAGTGATGCACAACTTTGGTCCAGCTCACATGATCATCACGTTTTTCATAAACTTGTGCAGTTCATGCAGCTTGAGTTCTGCTGTCATTAAAGCAAGGGAGAACAAATATTGAAAAATTCTCTGAAATTCAACTTTTGACTCAATTTGTAATGCTGATATTATAATTTGTAATGTTTTTTTTTAATTATTATTATTAAATTAGAAAATGCTATCCAGAGTTATTTATAAACCAGACTGAAGAGCAAAGATATATGGTTTATATAAAGGGGACCTATGCCCCTTTTTACAAGACGTAATATAAGTCCCAGGTGTCCCCACAATGTGTCTGTGAAGTTTCAGATTAAAATACCCCACAGATCATTTTTGAGTGGAAGGAAAAACATGCTGTTTTCGTGCATGTATCTTTAAAGTCAACATTAAATCAAAATTGGCCCTATTTACTTTGTTAGCGCATGTTACTAGTCTTGTGGTGAACAATTAATCCGTGCAAGTAAATACACAGAAAAAAAATTGTTTGCCGTCGTAATCTTTAATCAAAATCTGAAAAGTTACTTCCGCTCTGGAATGGCGTTCCTTCTCTGATGATGTAGGTTTGACGGCTTGGGTTGGGAAACACTTAACCACTCCCCTCAAACCGTTAGTCTGCTATGAGTGAGAGATGGTGAGGAGGAGCGCTAGAGTAAAACCCTCAAAACCCTGCACTCTGTTCAATATTCCTTTTCACTGGGAAATACGTCACAACACTGCAGAAAAGTCGTTTGCAACTTCCGGTTCACGGGGACTTTAAATGCAAATGAGCTGCTGGTCACCACCCAGTTTTCCAGAAGAGGGCGGAGCCTGTACCTCTTTGTGCCTGGCATACTCTGCCAAAAACTAAAACATCCATTTGATTTTGATTATTTTTTTATCATAATGAAAGTTTTTATTATCTGCATACGTTTTTAAGCCATATAAGTCTAAACTTCTGATATATGGTTTTCTGAGCGCACACATCCGAAGCACGTGCACAGAACGCTGACTGTCAGATAGCGCGTCCCGTGAGTATTAAACTAAGTGCATGTGTATATTATATTTGTATTAAAGTGAAAGCAGCGTAATATACAGTACCTACTGCTATATATGCTTTTAATATGAATCAAACCACGAAAAAAAAAAAAAAAAAAACACAGAAAATCATTCACTGCTCTTGCTAACTTTTGTTGCTTTAATAAGATTTATATTTCTTACTTGAATGCTGCTGTTAATTGTTCTGGCGAGGAGATAAACATGGCTAACTGTGTACAGCTCACTCAGGTGAGGAGCAAAGCTGGCAGAGTCCATCAGCAGTCATGGGCAGGGCCTGTGCAATGTGAGGTCACACTGCTAGAATCTGCAAACAGCTTGTTCTAAGACACTGCTTATGATTTATGGCGATTAAAAAAAAGGAGTGGTTGTGTACACACACTGCCGGCACACATTTATATTCAAAATGAATAGAATACATAGAGTGGAATACAACAATCTGAGACCATGAAAATTTGGAATTCAAAATCTAATATAAACCTGGCAAAAACAAAGTTATAAAATGTATAAATTATGTAAATGATGAAACTTTATGGTATAAAATAAGTAAGCAATAAGGTACGAGATGCTTTGCTGTATTGTGAAAAAGGCACGGATGAAGGGCACGACGCAAAGCAGAATTAATTATAAATATTATAATATAATTTATATGAATTATTAAATATAACAATGTTACATTTTATTCCGTTATATTCAATATTAGAGTTTATATTAATGTCATGTGTATAGTTTATTGCTTTTACAATAAAATGCACTGAAACACGTGGTCTTTGAAAGAGGACGGGTGATTCAACTGCAGCCGTCACAGAAACTACAAGACCCATAAGCCCACTAAGTTTATGTATGTGCGTGAGTGAGAGATCGAGTGCTTGTATGTGCGCGTGTGCGCGCGCTTGTGTTGTCTGCCGACTCGCCTGACGTCACCACTGGAACTGCCCTGTCACGCGCTGTTAGTAAAAGTTGGGATAGGAGCTCGAGCCTCGAAACGGAGAGCAGAAGCGAATTTACGGACGAACTCGACCAACGGTCGCGCTGACGCACAACGCTCACCCCCCTTCACGCCACGGGCAAAAAGTTGAAGCCGCTGCGAGTTCGCTGAATCTCCGCAGAAGGTCGAGCTGTTTGGATTATTCTGAGGGAGAAGCAATGACATTTTCTGCACGGACTTAGAGAAATACAGCACGGAGGAAAAGTTACAAAGTTTTGCCTTCAATATTTGTCAATGTAGTGAGTTTATTAAAGAGTCGGCGTACATAGACGGGGTGAGCCCGAGCTGTCAAACCCGATGACTACTGCAAACTGCCCCGGGAATGAAGAGCTGGACTTCAGACTGATCTTCGGGGAGGACGGGCAGCAGCCGCCGTTAGGCCCCGCAGGTCAGTACCTTTTCTTCGGGATACTCTCTCACACTCCTTTAGTATAGATTAGCTCATGAATCATGCATCAAAAAAGTGAGGAGGTCGATTGCACATTGAAAACACGCTATCAAAAGCAGCGGAGCCGCGCCGTTAGAACGACAGCACTCGCCGGCTTTTCGCTTTACACCAGCAGCTGCAGTTTTGTTTAGTTTTTTGTGTGGTTGTAAATTCAGCCAATGAAAACGAGAAGCGGCAAGTTTAGGCGGGTGAATGAACTAAAATATAACCAACAAGCACCTGTATACTCTTTCCTGAAGACTTTAAGCCGGTCAAAAAAAACAAAAACAAAAAACAAAAAAAACTAGTTAGCCGACTAAGTTACCTAGACAGCCTTTTTGGGACAACATAGGCGCGTTGAGGTGATTTGAGACAGAGCCACCACGAATCTGACAGCTGCTGCACAGTGAAATGCTATAAAAGTTTCTGTTATCACTTGCTCCTGCCTTCGGTTAGAGCACATGGAAAAAGTTTCAACCCATAAGTTTCCACTAATACTGAACTTACACTGTTCCATCTCGCCATACTTACATCAATACAAACAGTATCTAGTTTTGTCACCGACTTTGCAGGTGATACAAATTTATTAAAATTAATGATTATATAAATGAATCCCCATCACAGTTCAGTTCAGGGAGGTGTATCTGTTTTTCCTTTTTCCAGAATAGGAACATATTTTGTGTGTAGTCCATCTGATGTCAATTATTGTGTTCATCCCTAAAGTCATAAAACTGCTCAGTTTGATATTGACTACTCTTTGTTGAAGTATCCTTGCTTTTGTCATTAACATAATCTACATAGCTATTCAAATATTTCATTAAGCAATATTACATGCCAATCACATTATAAGATTAGAACTAAGTGTTGCTGTAATAAATGTGAATATTTTCCTGGAAGGATAGTTATCATGCTTTTGCATTATCAAAGTTTTAAGAGTTGTTAAATATCTCAGCAAGTGTTTTCACTTAGCAGCTAATGTGGAAATTTAATTGATATCGGGGTTTTGATTATTTGATAATCACTTTTTTTGTTCCTGCCCTCATTATTTTGTATAATAATAATGTATAATCAGCAGCAATGCAGATTGTCTCTAGTTTGCTACCACCAGACATGACATATATGTGTGTCTGTTTGTGTAATTGCCTAATGAAAAAAAGTGTGTGAGAAGCAGCAACCCTATCAGCCTCTGTCAGTGTGCTCGAGTGTGTCGTGAAGGAAAAAGATTTGGGTATAGTGAAAGCAGAATGCCTGTGTGTGGGTGGACCCCTGTGTCTGTTGTTTTTTTTATTTTTTTTAAGTATTGCATGATGATATATTTTATATTTCATATATATATATATTTCATACATTGCCAAGGCAAAAGAGGACGGAGCATTTTATCGTATTTTAAAAGAGCAATCACCATGTTTTGTTATTAGGTAAAATACTGCATTATTGTGGTGTGAACAGTAACTTTGCTACTTCAAAAACTACAGGAATCAGTGGAAACATCACTGTTGCTTTTGTTAATGCACAGAGATTTTACCTCACACACGACTGCCTGATGGTCTGTATGGAAATTGACAGAAGAAAAGAGAAAACCTTTAATTTGAGACAGAAGTTGGGAGGATGTATTTGGACTAAATGTTGGAAATAAGGGGGTTTAAGTTAGTTGCTCTGTATAATTTGGCCTGTATGTAGGATTTGTAAATTAGAATTGGTAGCAAACTGTGTTTTATTTTTTTCAGCTACCGTATAGTCCCACTTTATCCCTAAGAAGTATGGAGGATTAAGAAGAATTTCAAACTAATTTTGCAGAGAATACAGTTGTTTAGGAACTTAAATTTCTATCTTGCCCGTTGTTTTGCATAGCCTAATTGGCAGCTATTGACTATAGGAAGAATGTAATGGTTAAATTCGGTAGAAAATGCAATCGAAAATGCATCCCCCCCCCCCCATATCTGTGTATCTATATGCACTCAGTGTCATATCTGAATAAAACACTTAAAACACAATTTTTTTTATTTTATAAATATAAAATAATGTATAAATATAAAATTCAATGTTGTTGAACAGGTTTTATCCCAAGGTATGTAGGTGTCCGCTCATGCAAGAAGTCATCAGGATTTTAATGTAGCTAAAGGACAGGGCTGTTGTTACTATACACAGTCACTCATCTGTGTGTTCTGTGCCTCTGGTTGTTTTTAGACAAAGATAACTGAATTGTTTAGTCTTGTATTTGTTATTAAGCTGAGACGGTTGAATTAGGTCAGGTCTCTCTTTGTAAGATGTCACAATATAATCACATCCTATTAAATTTTGATGACTATTTTTGTATTTATTTTTTGGCTGCCATGTTTTTTTTTTTTTATCGTTAACTCATTTTATTGACCAAAAAACGTAACTCTGAAACTTTATTAAACAGAATTGAGAACTTTCCAAGCATGACATTATGGCCTCTTGAAGGTGAAATGCTGATAATTGTAAGCATTTGCATTTTTATAGATTCACAGCAAGCTGTAATTTCTGCCGATTTATTTTAAAAATATAAATGTTAAAGCCAAGGTTTATGAATTTTAGCATGCCCATTTTCAAGCTTAATTACTGTAATTCACCTAAACACAATAGTTAGTATACAGTTAGAGGATAAAAAACTATAAATGAATGTAAAATGAATTAAACAACAAAGATGATAACATATCTGCGTATGCGTGATGTAACGGGAGTGCTGACATTCAGGCAGTGGGTGTAGCGTTAGAGACCGTTTAAGTGCACATGTACTGTATGCTCTCAGTCTCACTCAAAATCAGTCACACATCATAACGCTAGTCTCTAACAAATCTGATTTGTTGTTGGTTGTTGTGATAATTGCAGTAACAGCAATGCATCAACATATTTGTCAGAATCAACCATTCAACCCTGTTGAGAAAACTGGTACAAAATATTTAATGACCAACATGTAATCCCAAAATATTTTAATTTAGACTGTATCTGCCACCTTGTTACCCGTTCTGTCACATTTTTTTCTTTTTTTTCGCATGTAATCGATTTTGTCTATTTAGTTTATAAATAGAAAAAATATGCAATTTTCTTCTGGAAACAAACTTTGTTGCATTATTTTCCTGTTATCTCTGTAAAGCTGTTTTAAAACAATCTGTATTGTAAAAAGCACTATATACTGTAAATAAATGTGACTTGGCTTGACCTGACTATTATATTTATGTAATTTTTTTTGTTAAAAATAATCAGACAACTTAGTCAAATACAGTTCCCAAATTTTGTTAACAGGGTTAATCACACTAAATAAAACTAGTTCTGTTAGTTCTCACTGTTGTTTAGTCCAAAGTGAAATATCACAGGACTGTCTGCTCGTTTGGTTAATCTGTGAATATTTGCATAGTGGCCATCGTCACCTTGAATGACCCACCCCAGATGAATTTGAGTACATGAGGCAACTTTTAATTTGAACTTTTCTGCGCAGTTTTTCCAAACATAACTGGATGTGACTTGGCAATACATTTATTATTGTGAGCAGAAAAGTTGAAACAATTTTAACTGAATATTAAATTATTTATTTGTTATTTATTTGTTATTAATTATTATAAGTGACATTTTTTTTAAACAATTAAGTTTCATTGTAATAAAAAAATAAAAGATTTTGACTAAATGAACACCTTTTTCTTTTACAGCAATTTCATGTCATGTTACTGAATCCAAACCACAATTTCTTGATCAGGCTCTAGACTGCGACCAAATGGTTGCATTTTGCGACTTTTTTCTTGTACATTGCAAGTACATTTTGTTAGATGTCGCACTGATAAGAGCTGCCATTTCTGTTGCATATGAAAAATAAACAAACGAAACCACGCTTCTTGTTTGAGCTGCGCTGCTCGGACCTTTTATCAGCTAGGATCAATAACAGACAGGGCTGCGCAATCTCAGAACAGGTAGGCTACTCAGAACACGGAAAGCGTTTGAATACGCCACAGTATTAGCCTAATAATCAACTAATTGATCGGTTTTGTCGGCCAATAGTTTTTCCGGGTTGCGTCCATAGCTGGAGCTGCTGACAAGGGTCGCACTTTTGATGGATGGTAACCCACTGCAAACGTATTAAAACGGCCGTAACTCGGCCGAGGTGGGTCCTATCGACGCCAAATTTTTATCGAGAGCGGCCTCTAGAGGCAAAATAAAAACCACCACTGATGCTTCGTGGTGTTTGTTTTGACACATGAGGCTGCACGCTGCACAGAGCGGGACACTTCAGATACGGATTTAAAACATAGACAATGAAACAGTATATACTGCATGTTTATATATTATTATAAATAATACATTTTGTTGACTAGATGCTGCATTAGTAGAGAACAGCAGTTTTTTGCCGTCAAGGCTGAGAGGATGCTAACATTAGTAGCCTACCTCAAGCCGTTAAAATAATGTGACAAAAACACACGTAAGTCCAACCCAAATGTTTAGTGTCACGATTGTTATCTTCTATTTGCATTAGTTCATATCTAGCTGGTCGGTTTTATGCATTCGTGATACAGCGAAGTTGCATATTTCCAGCTGACATGAGAAAGCTAATTGATGTGTTCATTACAACTGAGAAAAACGCATAAACAAATCAGAAACACATCCTATTTCAGTTATTTTTTTATCGTCATTGTGATACAGATTTAGTTATTTTGATTAGATATTCATCAAGCAAATAAAGTGAGAGAGTATTACATACATATGTGTCTAATTTGTGTAGGCCTTTGTGTAGATATTTAAAGATCTTAAAATCTTTAAGCATGACTATTTGGATTTATATGAAATGCTAACAGTACAATAAGAGTCCATTTGTAACATTTACTAACTAAGGTTAATAAAAGTATTGTTCATTGTTAATTTCAACATTTAGGCTACTAATACATTTTTACATTTTATAGTTGCAATATTAGTTAATACACTATGAACTAATATAATAATATATTAATATATTACTAATAATAAATTAATATCTATATTTAAAAAGTATAGTACATTTTCATGGTTCAATGCTGTTTAAAAAAAAATTTAATTAAAAGTTCAACACTATTTAATGGGTTATGTTTGTTTCCTTTCAGTATCCATTTTAAAGACTATGGGTTGATTAATCGGTTATTGTCCAGCGTGGTCCAATCTAATTATCGCTATCGGCAAAATCTGTAAAAAAAACTCTAATAACATCACTGCGAGATCTAGTGAGAAGCATTCAAACTCGCCACAGAATTCTCTTGTTATAAACCATTTCAGATCAAAGAGCGCTGACATGGAAACCAGGAGAATCATTGTGCCATGAACGAACATTCACTGTTGATTTAATGTAGTAACACTGTAATCATGGTATTTTGGCAGAAATAGTCAAATGTTTAAATTCCTTTCAGGGTTCGTACAACCCTTTGAGAGCAAGGGTTCAAGCACTTTTCAAGGTCTTTTAAGTGCTTCATACAGCACTTCAAAGCTCTAAATATTATCCAATTTAAATGTTATTTTTAATGTGATGACCAAAATAAAATAAAAAAAATTACATTTCCCTATAAAAATTAGGTTTTTACTGTCGTTAATAAAAGTAACTTTTTTTACAAGCTCAGTGCTTAACTGTCAAATGTACATTTCCAAAAATTAAACATAGTATTATCAGTTACTATTAGTCCCTTATTAATGCAAAACAATTATAAAAATCCCCCCCCCCCCCCCCACACACACCCCAGTGCTACCAAATCAGGTGCTGGTGCCACCATCTGTAGAACTTAGTTCTAATGTTAGTCCATTAAACCAAATGTTAGTCTGGAGCCCTGTTGATGTTTGGTGAATCTCTAGTTTGGAGATTATAAAATATCAGAACACAAACCATCATATTTATGAAAACTGTCTCACTTGCTACTATTATGTTACGCTATCTCAAATTTTTAGTCTCAAAAATCTAAATTATTTTATTCCCTCAGAATGAAGGCTTTGTCCCTTGTTTCTAAGACAGAGGTTGAGTGTGCAGTAAAAGTGGCCTCATCCATTGTAGAGGTGGCAGTAGTAGGGCAGAAGGTGCTCTCTCAGGGCTGGGTAAAGTCAGATAGTGTGGAGCTGTCTGGCGTAGTGCCCAGGCACAGCATGTGGTCTTCAGATGGCAGTGGAATTCAAGGGGAGGGGCACGAGACCCTCCTGCCTAGACAGAAACAGAAAAGGGGGTTGAGTCTTTCTCTGTCTCTTCATCTTTTCCATTAGTAGTTGGCCCAAAATGCCACCTGTAAGTGTGTGTGTTTTCTTTTCTTTTATGATAGACCTTTATATCTTCTTACGGTCTTCAGGCTCTGAAAAAACAGGTTGACAGAGTGCATGAGTACCAGTCTGGAGGTATTTTTAGGAGTGGGTAGTTAAATGTCGGTGAAGAAAAAGCGGGGCGTGCAGTGTTTAGCGTCTGCTAGCATGCATGCTCATCTGGCTGGCTGGCTGTCTCAGTCGTGGGAAAGACTGAAATTACATCGCTCTCAGGGTGGGTTATTTTAAGCCACAGCAAAATTGGTAGAGGGCAAGACTGCAGGTTCGCTAGTCCCGTCAGAGGAGAACTCCCCCCTCGGCCAGCAAGTGCCACCGGACAAATCACCACACCTTTCAGCCCTGCACCGCCTCGCTCTGTGTGTGCCGAGCAGCAGAGAAGTGTTAAAATGCTGTGCGCTACGTCCCCAGGTGAGGCCGCAGACTCAGGTGTATCATTGACGCTTTTTGGTCAGGGGACGAGTAATGGGGTGTAGCTTAGCCTGGCAGTTTTATTTAGACCACAACAGTGTAACTGCAAGCCGCTAATATGGTAGGACGTTACCATGAAATCTATCGTGACATTAAAACAATTTTAAACATTGAGTGGGGAAAAAATTATTGAAAAATTGTTGTTGCTGCTTCCTAAAGTAAGCATCAATGTATTTGTTTCTCATAGATTTGTTTTTTTTTTTATAAACCATTACTCCTAACCTTAAGTGTTACTCTACAGTGCACAACTTGTCCCACATCATTGTGCTATGGACATGAATGATACCTAAAATGGTGCATCCTGTTTAGGAGATGTGCCATTACTTTTTCTAGACCATTGGGCTGAAGAATTTTGCCTGGCAAATGTTCAAATGTTGGGGAAAATACTCCTCTAGATTTGCATTGAAGGAGAGAATAACTTATGCAGGGGGTTGGCTCTTTCTGACTTAACCAGTAAGAAACCACCTAGTAGTAACCACCCTAGCAACTGCATAGCAATACCCTAGCAACTCGCAACACCATAACATCGTGGCAGTGAATATTCAGCAGAAATAGTTTATAAAACTCTCAACAGCATAAACATCATCTGCTCAAACATGCAAGTGTTTGAGTTAATGAAGTGCATTTAAAAAAAAAATTATATTCATATTCAATTCTGCCCAGGGTTTGAAGCAGGCTAACAGTGCTGACTCATTTTTGCCTCTGCAACACCGTGTTAACATGCAACATAAACGTGTGAATGATCTGCTTGCAGGCGATCCATCGCAGAGGAACCATGAGGAGATATTATGGATATTGTAGCTTCAGAAGGTTGCTAAACTCCAGCATGAAAGTCTACATGGAAGTTAACGATTTTTTTTTCACAAAATTTCAGTCATTATTAGCCTTATTATTCAATTGTTCACAGAAGTTGGTCTGTGCGACCTTGGTTGTCAACAGGTGAACTTCAACAGCCATGCCTGCTCACCTCTGCTGGGTTAAAGGCATCTAAAACACAAAATATGTTTTGCAGAATACCATTGACTTCCATGAACCAAAAACAAAACACTAAAACATTTCTCAAAATATTGTCACTTCATTAGTTCCACAGAAGAAAGAAAGTCATACAGGTTTAGAGCAACATGAGGTGGGCTCTCAAGGCCTTACCAGTGATCAATTAGTTTCCCATCTCCAATTCATTCTTTTATTTGCAGTCCAACAAATATGATCTGGTTAAAATGCTTCCTGTTCTTTCTATTTTCCTCTGGAAACGCAAAAGCATGTATTGCTAACGCTAAAGCAGGGAGCTGACCGTTGTCCGTGGTGGTTACATCCATGTGGCGCTGCTGTTCTTATTTTGGGCTTCATGTTGATTTGCTTCCAGAATGTGGTGGTGTAATACATGACAGTGAATCAGCTTTACACGCATTCAGGGGACTTGATACTAATCGTAAGGGCCATCAACATTTCAAGCTCATGTCCCACAAGTTGTTTCTAGAGCTATGTTTGGGGCAGTTTAGCTGTTAGCTTAGCTCCAGCAAGAGGACCATGTGTACCAGTGAATTGTCTGACTCATCGGGTGTCAGAGAAGGTGTGTTTTCAGAAAGAATCTGAACACTGTGTGAGAGGGGATCTGTAATGTGGTGGGTTTGAGGGACTTGTTTCCTGGGGCGAGGCACGAGCAGATATGTTTGGCATTTGTCTAGTTTAAATTTAGTGTAACTGAAACCAGCGACATTCATTGGATGCTAATGCACAGGGGACATTCTGAAGTCTCAGGGTTGGGCCATAGTAAGAGGTAGAGAGACGGGAGCTTGTTGGATCAGACACAGGTGCCAGCTGATTTTACATTTCAAATAGAATGCCTCATAGAAGCACCTTTGGCAACATCCTTTAGCTTTAAAAAAAACAAACAAAAAAAAACAGATAGCCTAAGATGACTCGTGTTTTACTTTACAAAGAATAATAGTTTTAACTCTTTAAAATTTCCTGCAAAAGTTCACTACTGTTCAGAAGTTTGGAGTTAGTAAGGTTTTACTTTTATTCTGCAAGGATGCATTAATTTGATAAAAAATGAGAGAGAGTAAAGGTTTTGACATTGTAACAAAAGATTTCTGTTTCAAATAAATGTTCTTTCTTTACTTTCTATTCATCATTTTATCACAGTTTCCACAAAAATATTAAGCAGCACAACTGTTTTCAACATTCATAATAATTATACATTTTTCTTGAGCAGCAAATCGGTATATTAGAATGATTTCTAAAGGATCATGTGACACTTAAGACTGGAGTAATGGCTGAAAATTCAGCTTTGTCTTAATGTTGGTTAAAAATCTTAATGTTCACGTTTGTTCAGTGCATTAACTAATGTTAACAGATTTTAATCAAGATTAGTATTAAATTCTGTAGAAATATTGTCCATTGTTAGTTCATGTTAACCAATACAGTGAACTGTTAACTGATGAACCCTTTTTGAACTGATGAAAAGTGTTATCAATTTTACATATATAAAATTATGAATATTTTCATTAATATATTTATATTATTCATTTATTTGATTAGTCAATTAAGAAATAACTTTGAATAATTATTGTAGTAACATTTGGAACTTAAAACAGCTTCAGTCTGAAGATAAAGCATTGTCAAAAAATGTGAACTATAAAGTGAAATTTTAAATATCTGCGGTTATAAATCTGTGTAATGAAGTCTGGTTGCTTTAAAGCTGCTGGATTTCATGTACTAATTATTGAATTAACTGCTCTAAAAATGACATTCATTGGCCCTTGGCAGTGTTTGGCAGAGGGGCAGTGTTGATTTCAGACCTTGTGTTCGCCATAGGGCATTACTGTAGTGTAGTGTATGTGGCGTCAAGTTGCGTGTTTATAAAACACTATTATTCTCTTGTCAATCATCTGCCAAATAGATGTACTGAGCTGGTAATATGGTTATTTTCTTAAGTAATCTCTGTGAAATCACAAATCATTATGAAATCCCAATAATTTTGTGACTTTATTGTTTTTTCTTTTCAATTTCACATTTGATCGGAATTTTCATAGCAACTTGTGAAACCCAAGCCTCATTTTAAATTTTGCAGTTGGTTACACCTAATTTTCAGAGAAAATTGCATCAACACACATGGTTTTCTACCCATGGCAGCTATCAACACTCTGGAAAGAATTAGGGGTTGTTCACACTCTTCTAGAGCGCAACTGAATGGATCAGAAGAGAATTTTTTTTATCATTTAAACAATTATTATTATTATTTTTTTATTACGTTTTTTTTATTTACTTGAGTATTATTTATCTCTTGTGTATTCAAATTATGGGTGTGCGATTTCACGATTTTTGATCGTGGATGATAAAAATGTCTCCACGATCTGCTTTTGATGAAATATCGTGCTACAGTGCATTCTATCAGTTGCAGTTCTGGCGCCTCCGTCTCAAAATACTGTAGAACGCGATGTATATTCACATCAAATGTTAACACAGAGGAACGGGTTTGGATTTTCTGTGCAATATGATGTCATATTGCTCATGCTCCGCCCACGACCACTGACGAACTGTCCCGTATTAACATTTTCCTGCCCTCAGCCATTTGTATACTGTCTGCCAAGGCAGCACTTTACGTGCCGACGTGCCCATGGAAGAGAGGGGTGAGCAGTTGCTCATTATCATTTAAAGAGACATGCACCTTAACGGGTTGCTGTGAACAGAGCTGTTTTTGAGGAGGTAAAAAGGGTGTTGTTTTATACAACCATTGAGGAATTCTAACCAAAGTATGTTACAAACTTTACATGAAGACCCTAAAGAATCAACTTCCAACTTCAGCCAACTTGTGGAAAATGGGCATCCGATGACCCCTTTAAAGCCTTGCCGGTTAAACATGTCATTCACATGCTGATGCGCTGTTCTAACATGCGCTTTTCTGAGTGCAAACACCCGAAGCGCAGGAACTAA
The DNA here is from genome assembly GCF_949319135.1 of Squalius cephalus. Lineage (NCBI taxonomy): Eukaryota > Metazoa > Chordata > Actinopteri > Cypriniformes > Leuciscidae > Squalius > Squalius cephalus. The sequence goes on along the minus strand of NC_137124.1, from coordinate 23,974,039 downwards.
AAGCCTGTCAAACAGTGCCTGGTTACTGGACTAAGTTATCTTTCGAGTCATATTGCGCTAATACTGTCAAATACACACAAGGTTTACGTAAGCAAAGTTGGTTATGTCTAAAGTGAAAGCAAACAAAGAAAATTGAGAGAAAATCTGCTTGTCAAATGTGTGTATATTAGACGCGTTGCGTGCAGGTCTTAAAGAGACATTAGCCTAGTAAACATGCTGCCGCTTGTCACTGAAGGGATAGAAGGGACCCACAAATAAAAATTCTATCATTATTTACTCACTCTAATGTTGTTCCAAACCTGTATTCATTTCTTTCTTGTGCTGAACACAAAAGAAGATATTTTGAAGAATGTGGCTATCCAAACAGTTGAAAAAATATATAGCCTATATACTATGGAAGTCACTGGGGACCAGCAACTGTTTGATTTCCCACATTCTTCCAAATAACTTTTAGTTTCAACAGAAGAAAGAAACTTATTCGGGTTTAAAACAACTTGAGAGAGTAAATGATGTAAGAAAGTAAGAAATTACTTTCTTCAAAGCTACTGTTAAATACACCTACTGTAGCTGAAAAAATAAAGCACTTTGCATATTAAGTTTTGTATGTGTAATGTGTATCTTTGTTCTTAATTTTTAATAACAAATAAAATAATGACAAAGATTTTTATCTTCGCCACTTTGGCCTAAATGTCTGCCATTCTTTTTTATTTTATATTTTGTTACCAAAGGCTTTGTTTTTTAAAATAGGGACATTAGTTTGGCTGTAATGCTCAGTCACTTGCAAAATAGTAAAACCAACGAGAAAAAGAATCGTGATAAAATCGTGAATTGTGATTTTCCTGAAAAAAATCGTGATATGATATTTTTGCCATATTGCTCACCCCTAACTCAAATTCACATTTATATCCAATGATCTTTTTGGACAAACTTGGATTTAAGATGAATGGGATTCTGAGGCTAGATTATTTAATCTTCTAGACCAGTCTTTCCTTCACTCACACTTGTTTGCGTTGTACCTAAGGTCCCTCGTTCTCCTCCGAGTCACCGCTTCACTTCCTTCCCCTTCTTTTGGTCCCAAAGGCACTGTTACACAATTTACCCTCGGGCCGTTGTGTGTGTGTGTGTGTGTGTGTGTGTGTGTGTGTGTGTGTGTGTGTGTGTGTGTGTGTGTGTGTGTGTGTGTGTGTGTGTGTGTGTGTGTGTGTGTGTGTGTGTGTGTGTGTGTGTGTGTGTGTCTTGTATGTGGTTGTGGCGTATCACAGATGAGGCTCTGAGACTTTTGGCGGCTAAGATGATGAGTGTATTTTGATTCACCTCAGCAAATATACTTTCAGTCATGTAAATGGCTGCATTGAACTTAATTGTCATTGCTCTGTGCAGCGCTATTTCTTAGTTTCCCATTCCTTTTTTCCTTTTACCTCTGTTTTTTTAATTTTTTTTTTTACTTTTTTTGGCTGCAGTGAAACCAAAAGTGTTCCTGAAATAGTGGACTGTCTGTCAACTCATCAAAATCTTTTAAATTCTTTTTGCTCTGGTAACCACTTTGAACTAAGAGGATATCATCCGTTCAGATACAGTACGAACAGGCAAAAAAGCACTGTTTATGATTCATAAAGAGAGGCATGAGGCCGTTATTTACATTTCTGGGTATTGTAAGCTATTGGCCAGACGTAAGATCTGAAACCAACTCTATTGCTTTGGCTATTTCGGCAGTGATTGACAAGGTTGGGACTAGATGAACCTGAGGCGTTCCCTCTGCCGGCTGAGCTTTGTTTATCCTGTAATGTTATCACAGCATGAGATGGTTTAATTAGGGAGCTTTATTTAGAAAGCAAACATACGTTCGTGTTGGCTTAGGCTTCCATCACCTAGCACAGCGGACATCCGCAGCTTGTTGGTGATGTAACTGGCTGTAGAACTGGGGCCACAGCAGTGACTCGCCTGCACGGGGAAGAGGATGCAAAAAGCTAGTGAATGTTGCTAAAACAAAGAAATGGATGTAATCCTCCTTGAAAGAAAAAAAAAAAAGACTTTTTTTATTCTGTTCAATTTCAGTTAAATAAGATTGCAGAATTTCTTTTTTGAAGATACAATATTATTAAGGAAAGAAAGGCCTCTGATTAAATGTAGAAATTCCTTAATATCATATTAAGTACACATTATTTAATAGGGTTGTCACTAACGATTATTTTGGTAATAGCGTAATCGTATAGCGTTTATATCAATAAAAAATGCATTCTATAAAACATTCGATAATGTATTTTTTTTCTTCGTCGGAAGAAACCAGAGGTTGCGAAGCAAGTTTGGTTGAATGAACAAAGGCGTTCTCTTTCTGGTAACCTAGCAACGTAGGGAGTGTCACGCTAACAGACAGACATGTAACAGTATCAAGATTGGTTGCGCCATATCGTTGTCTCGTGTTGGACTCTTCAGTAACAGAACCGGCGTGGAGTGATAAGTGGAAAATGAGTGCCGCAGCGAGCAAGGAAATTGTTGATAAAACAGGGAAAGTCAGCTTGCCAGTATGGCAGTTTTTTGGATTTTATAAGTCTGACTGTAGTCAGACCAATGTCGTCTGCAAATTATGCAAGACCGTCGTCGGTTTCTCTATGTTTGTATTTAACACTTTGCACTATTGTATTACACTTTATTAAGCATTTCTTAAGTATTATTTAATTTTGCACCTTAATGTTAAGAGATAATTGTTAAGTGTTCATTGTGATTTTAGACTTATGTTTACATTTTAATTATTCAAGTTTTCCATGGTTATGTTGACATTTCTGCCTTTTATAACTGAGGGGATTATAATCAGAGGAAGGTTAAGTTTAAAATAAAAATGTTTAAATATAATATATTTTTCTCCTGGTCATTATTTTAAATAGGTCATAAAAAATATCAATAATTATCGATATCAACCGATATGAAACGTGATACAGTTTTCAGCCATATCGCCCAGCCCTAAGTAATATACATAATGTAAAAAAATCAACTTATGTACATTATGTATTATAACAAATGCCTGCAGATGGCGCCAACGTGATTGTTGTTGTTACACTTTACAGCAGATCAAATCTTTGTTTCATATAGGCCAAACAACATTTAATCCAAATGTACACTTAATCTTAATTATTTGGTCACTTCTTTATGATTTTTTTTTTCTTTTCTTTTGTTAAATTTCTTGAACATGTGGACATCAAAACATGCAAATTCAGAGTAAGGGTTTAAACTTTTATTTTGAAATCACAATGAACAACAGTTCGCACATATTGATGTATTCTCCTGTGTTGGCTTAGGTTTATAAATGATTTACGTTACAAATATTGTGAAATGATGCACATTGTGTTCCCAGATGAATGCTATAAGAAACCCAAACTCGCAGCATATGCAGAGATGGAGTTTGAAATGCTCTCCATGCATGTAAATGATAACAATGCAACACTTCGCATGAAACACAAAACGTGTCAGACTTTATGGATTCCCAAATGCACGTTATTGGTACCCAAACAGAGAGCGCATGGGTTAATAAAGGCCTTCTAAAGCAGGGGTTTTCAAAGTCTAAGGCAGTGGGCCTCCCTTTTGACACAACTTACCCGATGGCAAAAAAAAAAAAAAACACACACACACAGCAATATGTAGAGTGATCATCAGTCTTGGGTCTGTTACAACTAAGCAGTATGTACTTGCTTCTTGGAATGACGACTAGTCATCTTTTTTCACTTCCTAAAGCTACGGTTTAATTTGTAAAAAAAAAAAAACCTAAAAAAAAAAAAAACCCTATTTGTTACTCTAAAAATCAGTTTGGGAAATTATGGGACCTATTTATAGAGCCTGCCCACAGATAACCTGTGTAGGGTTGCAACTAACAGTTATTTTTATTATAAATTCACCTATTGAATATTTTCAATGGACCAGATAATAGAAAAGTAATTTGTGTGAATTCATTACCACAAGCAAACCAAAAAAAAAAAAAAAAGCCTCTTACAACTCGGTCTGATTGAATAAGCATCCAACATCGACTATTAGACACACATATGTGCACACACTCGTATGCAAGCTTAGACAAAGGCAGAATCGCTCAGTTGTGTGCACACACTCCCGCTGTGGGTCTTATTGTGTTCTTAAGCGGCTCGTTGTGCGCTACAGAGATGTCGGTGCTACAGGTGTGGGCTGCTCTGTGCGGTTTGCGTCAGAGAACTCAGTGTTTAGAAGTGACGGCACTCTGCCAGCAGTTCTTAGAAGCAGGTTGTGTTAGGAGGCAGCTTGTTCGGTCAAGCGAAAGCTCTTATTTAAAGTCTTCATCATTCATTTTTATTTTATTTATAATGATTTGTTTGGGTTAAGGCCATTTGTACAATATAGGCTGATGTTTGATCTGTAAGAGAAACCTTTCGTTTATGCGAATGTGTTCTACATAGGGAATTCCGGATTAGGTTGCACCATTTGTCTATGCATGATACTCACAAGCACTCAGGTCAGGACGTTGTGTAAGCAGTTCAGGAATTTACCCTCTTTAAGGCAGGTACATGCATATCTTATAGGAGTTCACGCAGGCTGTTGGTTCAGTGGATAAATTCAAATTAAGGTATTTCATGTCGAAAATGTAAGTACAGTGTACTTGTGCTTATGACATTTTCACGGTGGCCTAAGGTTTAATTCTTGAGGTATTGCATGATTTTCACAAAGAATCAGCAAAACAAATGACTCTGGAGAGAAGCTAGGAAAGCAAAACATCATGTGCAAGTAGGAAAATTGCAGGACTTGAAAATGAAGCCAAAATGGAAAATCGAAGAAAGCAGGACGTTCTCAAATTAGGCTTGAGTGGTTAAAGGGATAGTTCACCCAAAAATGAAAATTTTGTCATCAGTTACTAACCCTCAAGTTGTTCCAAACCTGTATGAGTTTCTTTCTTCTGCTGAACACAAAAGAAGATATTTTGAAGAATGTCAGTAACCAAACAGTTGATGGGCCCCATTCACTTCCATAGTATTTATTTTTCCATAAAATGAAAGTCAGTGGGGCCTATCAACTGTCTGGCTACCAATATTCTTCAAAATATCTTCTTTTGTGTAGAAAGAAATTCATAAAGGTTTGGAACAACTTGAGGGTGAGTAAATGATGACAGAAATCAAGCGTATAGCGTCAGTTCTGGCAGGTCACGTGACTCTCAGCTGATCCATGTCTACCTATAGGAATACGACGCCTATCACTGTACATATAAGCTCCTTCAGTATTATCAGCAGCTATCGCGTTTCTCAGGAGCTCATTTCCCTCCTCCATCCACAGCTCCTCCTCTCGTCAGTCAGGATTTGGCACTCTGATTACCCCTGAATCAGACTAAAATTCTCTAATTATGTTGTGCATTAAAATTAATTAATGATATCTGCAATACATTCATGTTGGTTCTGTTCTGTTTACCCTAAGGGGTTATTGCTGCTCTCCCTGCTCTTATCCATGCTAGGCTGCATGGATGCACAGGGAGTTCTTGCCCAGAACAGAACCATACCGCCAATCCTAACTGCATGCTAATTGTCAATCGTATTTGACGATAGTGGTCCTGACAGAATTTTTATTTTTGGGTGAACTATGCCTTTAAATGTTGTTACACCCTTAAGTGATCTGTTTTCCTGCAGTAACTTCTCAATAAACCGAAATGAGTTCCTGAAGTAAGTGCATTCCTCAACCAATAAACTTCATCAAAGTCAAAGCACAGCACAGATATTGCAATTTAGGGCTTTTCACACTTTAAATACCTAACCCAGGGTCAATCTAAACCCTGGCTAAAAGGATTATTATAAAAAAAAAATGTTTTTTCATGTTTCACACATCATACTTTACTCTGGGTTAACAATTAATACTGGGTATTCATAAACGGACTTTTCACACTGTACATTCCTAAACTCTGGGTTAAGGTCCTTAGTTGCATATTTGCGATGTCATTGATTGGCGAGAACAACACGTGATCTGTAGTTAACATAAAGGCTCTAGCATTGCATATCCTCATATTATAGGCCTCGTTTACACTGTTAGTGAAATGTGACCCAATTCCGATTTTTTTGCTCATGTGACACAGATCGGAAGTGTGCTATGACAGTGTAAACAGGAAAAAAAACGCATGCATTCGGATATATTTCGAGATTGGTTTCAGGCCTCGTTCATATGTGGAAATAAATCAGATATAAATCAGATATGTGCCAATGCGACTGTCATGTAAACAGGCAGATCGGATTTTCTGAGGCATTAGGCTACTAATCCTACTTCTACTAAATTTGTGCTATAGATTTGGCCCGTTTCGTCCTCCTCTGCATCAAAATCTTTGTGATGTTTGGCGAACTTCGCATATATCGCAAAGATAGCATCAAGCATATTTCGCGTTTGTCCATCTGTGCTGTGTTCGATGTTTCAGATACTATGCCAAGTGTAAACGCATGAATCGGATATGGGTCACAATTGAAAGAACGGACGGTCCAAAAAACGGATATAGGCAACTAATCAGAATTGGGGGCAATTAATCAAGGGCATCAATTGGCCATATATTGCTGACTGTACTATCAAGTTTTTCCTGAATGGACTCTTTGGACTATGAAGGTATGAGTGAAACGTCTCTTCTTCTCTCCAACTGACTCAGATTACTGTTTATACAACACACGTTATTGTAGTGTTGTCAAAGTACCGGTACTTGAAAATGTGATGATACCAGCATTTCTGTAGTACCGGGTATATTCGGTACCCACTAATAGGCCGCTGCTTTAAAGGGATACTTCACCTCTGGGAAGATGAATGTGTATTTAAAATAGGTCATTTAAGTAGAAGAAATGTGAAGAAATTTTTGAATTTGGAGCTTTCTAGACTGAGAAAAGCCAGAAAATGTATTTTTGGCTTATGTGGATGAAAGACAACAACTCCCAGAATGCACTTGCTTCGCTGCCTTAGGAGGCCACGCCTACCGGTAAGAGTGCGCAGTTGTAAACAACAAAGCTAGCCTACGTGATGAGTTTGCGAGGGATTTAGAGATCGTACAAAATGTCCGGGATTCGGCTTTTGCGTTCTACAGTGGCCATTCATCATGCTTACTGTGGCGAGCAGGACGAGGCTGACGGCCGCGGGAGAACAGCGCGAGGGCGGTGGCGTCATTACTGAGACGCGCCGGGTCTCGCATCTCTCACGGAGGAGCGGGAATTTTTCTTAGCAATGGTAAAACGCACATCAACCCATCACTTGTTTAGCGTTCATGTAAACACTACATTCACATTCACCAATCGGAATGAATTCAGTTAGATTGAAAGGTGTGCATGTAAACAATGAATGGCGACCGCAGAAAGCAAAAGCTGAATCCCGGACATTTTGAACGATCTCGCCCGCCGGACAAGTCCGGGAAAAGGAGGATGGTTACTTACTCAGCTTTCTCCTACTATTCAGCTTTCTCCACAGAACAAGAGCCTGCTAGCTTAGCTTCCAAAGAAAGAGGCTGACAGTGACACTGTGTACATTCTGTGAGTGAGATCCCACCCTGTATGGGCGGGCTGAAAACATGCGGAACAACGCCATCTACTGGCTGTAGTCTTCAGCCTCTGTCCAGAAAATCCTCCGATGACGCAAAATGACGATTTTTGCGTCATCGGAGGATTTTTTCCAGACAAAAAATACATAAATCTCTTGTCTCAGGGGGATATGAGGGTGGAAAGCATGGTAATTCGAAAATACTACAGGTTTTCTACTAATACAAAGCTTAATGCTAAATCCTGAAGTAACCCTTTAAGTCGCTTCCATGTTTTTATCTAAGCACGGGGCTCCAGACTAACTTTTTTACTTGGAGCACTGTCTGTAGCCGATATATACCACAATATATATATATAGTGTCTGTGTATATTAAAGGAGCTGTATGTAAGATTGTGGCCAAAACTGGTACTGCAATCACTTTCAAATTACTGTAGAGCAGTGTATCCGCTCCCCCTTCCCCCCTGACTCGAGGTTGCCAGATATGCTGCAGGATCCAGCAGGAACGTAGGCTGCTACAAGGAGCTGCAGCTGTGGTAAGAGCAGCAGACCTGGCAACCCGGATGCCGAAACACTTCTGACTTTGTGATTGGTAGATAGGTGGAGGGTGGGGCTTCAGGCCAAAACACAAGATGACAACATCAACATCAGTTGAGGGCTGCAAGTTCACTTTTTAAATGACAATATCCTGGCCGTACTACTGTTGTCAGCGATATAAGTATTTGAAATGAACATGATTTCTTAATGTCTAGTGACATATCAGGGCCATTTTATGATTAATTGAAATACATTTCTTACATACAGCTCCTTTAAACTGCAAAAATACTATTTAAATATTAACCCAGCATGTTCTGCTTGTCTCTGTGTGAATGAATGGCACTGACGCGCGGTTTCATTTACCTCACACACACACACACACACACACTGAAGCACGAGTGACGCTCGCGCTGTTTTCAGTCTCTGCTGCCTCACGATATGAGGACATGATGAAATTCATCTCCAGAACCACTCTCACTTCATGAGCATTTTACCATTTAATTTGAGAAAAAACTATCGTCATATCATACACACACAGAAACTCAAAGGTCTTCACGGCAACCCATCAAAATAAAAGTTTGGTTTAACTTGAAGAAATTGACAGAAATAATTAGGCTACTGTACAGTAGATTTAGCTACGTCTCCATGGGATTTTTTTTATAAGCAATATTTATTTTTAAACAGCATGTAGCCTTTAATGCTTGTATGTATCATTTACTTATGATTACCGTCATAAATAAAGTCATTGAATTGAATTTAATATTTTTTCAAATAGTTAAATAAAATAGAAAAATAGTTCCAACAGATTTTGCTGAGGTACCGAAATTGGTACAGAGAACCGTACAATTTTAAGGGTATCGGTACTGACCAGTGATGCGCGGGTCAATGTATAAACAAACCGCACCCAACCGACGTTTTCAACTAACCCACCCGCAACTCGGACCGCAAAAAAGGAAAAAGAAAATATTGTACCCGACCCGCTTCCTGACCCGCATTTTTTAAAAGTAGTAAATGCTCATCGTAGCGTCGTAATATAACTTAATATATTCTAATTTTGTCAAGAATTATAAAAAATCGTCAATAAGCTCATAATTTGTACTAAAATAGTCTAAATGTTTAGTTTTAAAAACAATTTTAAAAAGCTGGCTATGCCTATTTTGATGTTTCTGCGCAAGTTCAGCAGACAGTGAGGTTCGGGTTTGTTCCGATCAGAGCTCGTGAGCGGAGAGCGCATTTCTGAATATTCCGCCCCGCTCACTCATTCCGTAGGGTCGCTCGATCAACCCAGAATGGCCTGCTGGTTCGAAAATATGTGAAATAAGGGCTGCCTCCGGCTAATTTTTTTTTTCTAGTCGACTAGTAGTTGTTCATTTAAGCCATTCGTGGACAAATCGCCCCTTTATATTAATTTAATTACTTAAATAGGCTATAGCCTACAGGATAATAAGCGTTATGACCGCACGCATAAAGCTTGCCACAAAGAACCAGTTAAAGTAATGATTATGAATGTGTCTAAATTAGCAAGGAGACATTTAATTGTTTAGTAATAAACTGGTGTTTTCTGTGTCGCTGCAAAGATGAAGTTGACGATGCGGAGATTGCGGACTCGCCATGAACTCCAGAGAGAAATGCACATTTCATATGGATTACATAATCAGAGAGTAGCCTATTTATTTTGGTTTGAATATTTTCCTTTAAAAGTAGACATTTCAAGCTTTCTGTAATATATAGCCTATATTTCTCAAATCTGTGAGGCACAAGCTGAGTTTCGGCGCCCTCCAGTTCACATGCAATGCAAGTGATCGTGCCGGCGCCTTATTACATTGTCTGCTATATATTTGCTTCTTATTTATTAAATATGGACAATTGATTGATAAAACATTGATCAAAATTAAGATACATTTTATACAAAACGAAAATATTTTAAAAAGAGTTTTCTATAAAACAAAACTTAATGAAGTTGTCAAAATCATGTTTTACCAAAAACAGCACCGTTGCTAGGAGGGTGCCAGCGCCTCAGCCTTTCAGCGCCTCAGCCTTTCAGCGCCTCTGCCTCGCGAGTGGATGATAGCCCTGAAGACGCCTAATGATATACCTTTAGTGGTAGTATACCTTTAGTTAAGTTATACCTTAAGAGTCTTCGTAGCGCGCTAAGAGACAATGTTATCGGAAAATGCAGCCCAGGTATGATGCGTATGATGCGTAATGGAGATTCGAAAGCGCTCTTCTTTTGTCAGAACCATGGAGAGCGATCGTGGATTTACTTTTAACAATGCAACAAAATATTTAAAGAGCATCAAGCTATTAAAATCTATATTATGTATACGCACAGATAATATAACAGTAGGCTATATTAGTCAACATTTTTTTATTAGGTTAAGCAGTGATTGGATAACGTTTTTTATTTTTTTATTTAACGTTTTTAATTTAAGGCCCACCCACAACTGGTCTGGCCCATCCAAAACTGGAATCCTGGCGCCGTGCCTGGTTGGTCGTGCCAGTTTTGTGGTTATCAAATGTTTAAATAGCATCGCAAGAAGTACACATGACAAAGCCAGCACTTTGGTCATCATCTTTCATTATTTCGGCAAATGTCTCCCACACTTTGCTCTTTCTTTTTGTGTATTTGGGGAGCTTCCACTCCCCAGTCTTCACCTTTTCTCTTGCCGCCTCCATCTCTACCTGCAGACTGAGCTCGTGCGTCATCTTCGTGCCAATTATTCAGCCAATAAAGTGTAGGCCTATGTATTTCATAGAAAATTGTGTCTAGTACTATATAAATTACAAAGGTTTAATTGGCATCTTTATTTCAAACGACCCGACCGACCGCGACCCAAATATCATTAAAAATATTTTTGGATGACTCGTAACCGTGGGTAACCGCGGGTGACCGCAGGCACCCGCTCATTTTGGATCAACCCGCGCATCACTGGTACCAACTACTGGAATTTTAGTACCGTGACTTCCCTATACTTGACATCGCACATCCTGCGATGTGACTATTGCGTATGTGCACATCGTGATATTGATGTTAAAACTATACATCGTGCAGCCCTACTTTTATGTGCTGACATGATTTCCCTTTCAATCCTGTTTCTGATATTGATGTCTTAAACCAGACAACATGCACACAAACACACTGCAGCAGGTAGGGACAGTTGGACTCACCTCTGGGTGACTTTATTGGTGAAAGCCTGTGTATTAGGAGTGTCACAGACTGGGCAAGGCATTGAGTGCTTCTCAGCGCACTGCAGCGATTTCCCACTATTATTAGCTTAGGAACAGCAAAGCCTCTTAGGGCTCTTTATTTAACCAGATAGCCAGTCTGATGTGGATCTGAACAGCAGGCAACACTGAGACTCCATATTAGCCATATTAGCCATATTAGTCATGATACTACACTTTTGCAGTTTCCCCCCATTTTGTGTGTGTGTGTGTGTGTGCGTGCAAGGCAACGATCATCTTCATGTATGCAATGTATTTGTACTGCACACAAATAAAATACGACAAAGTTTGGGGTCAGGAAGTTTTTTTTTTTTTAAAGATATTAATACTTTTATTCAGCAAGGATACACTAAATTGATTGAGAGGTTCTGTAAATACATTTAACAAAAGATTATACAACTTTTGTACAACATCTATTTCAAATAAATCGTGTTCTTTTGATTAACTTTCGATTCAGCAAATAATCCTGAAAAAAGGCATCATGGTTTTTACAGAAATATTAAGCGGCTGTTTGATAATAATTTATCATTTGCCATCACAGGAATAAATCCAGAGCACTTGCAGTAATCGCTGCTGGTTTTCCACACTTTTCCACTTTAGATGATGCAGATGTCACAATCACATTACAGTATTTATCTTTATCATGTGAGCTGAGGGCCAGTGGATGGCCATACTGCTTTCATCATGATATTCATTAGCTCCGCTAGGGAGTCTGAAAGGTCTTTTGGGGAACGAGCCGTTCTTGGAGAGGTAGTTGTGCAGGGTAGGGACCATCTCACCACTTGCACACTGGACATTTTCTGTTTCAGATCATATAGGTCATAAACGGGGACACTTCTGTCATCTGAAATTGGATGATTGTCATGTTTTTTAATGCATTATACTTTCTACAAAGGTGTTCAATTAATAGACTATTGTAATGTTTTGTAACTGTGGTTATAATTATTGCTGAGATCACACAATGTATTATAAGGTGCATTAAAAGGCATAATTGATGTATTAAAAATAAAAGTGTTAGTGAAGTGTTACCCTATTGTTGTTGTTGTTGTTGTTGTTGTTGTTGTTGTTGTTGTTGTTGTTGTTGTTGTTGTTGTTGTTGTCGTCGTCGTCGTCGTCGTCATTATTATTATTATTATTATTATTATTATTATTATTATTATTATTATTATTATTATTATTATTATTATTATTATTATTATTATTATTATTATTACAAAACCAAAATATTTTATACTGATTGGCTTGGCTATAGAAAGGATTGAATGACGACAAATTTCTGATGAAACAGGACCTGGTGAAAGCCAAATGATCCAGCACTCTGTGGGGCATTTTAGTGGCTGAATCACTTACAACTAAATAAAAATTTATTTCTATGTCCATTTTATATTGAAGCATACCCATAGCATTACAATACGTGTCTCAAGCATCTCTTTACATGTCCGAACTGAGCCTTATCAGACTCAAATCATCAGCCTGCTTTTCCACTGCTCCCAATACTCAAAGCTTTTAGTGCCTTTTTTCTTCTTTATTTTATCCCTCCATGACCATTGCATTTATTCATAGTGTTATGCTAATGAACTGGCAGCCAGCGTATGGTGGATTAATCAAAGCCTCCTTTCCAGCATTAATGAATTTCAGAGTGAAATTGTGGGTAAAAGAAAACATGGATTTTGCCTTTGCCGATTATCTCTTGGATTGGAAGATCGCTGTAGTAGAATGTTATTCTGAACATGTTTTAGTACTTATACCGCAGTGTGTGTGTCAGATTGAAAGACTGAACCCCCAGTGGTCTGTTTCCCGCGGGGTCAGAGTTCACAGTTGGATTGGCATGTTGAGTCTTGTGTGACACGTAGGTTTGTCCCCCTTCCTGTCTGTCTAGCTCTGTCATCACAAATAGGCATGTCTTATGACAGTGAGTGTGTGGAGCATCTATAAATAAATTGATCAGATGGTGAGGGGTAAAAATAGAGAGATGAGAAATGGGGTAGAAAAACATAAAAGAGAGAAAAATAAAACTGAGTCAGTCAAAAGAGAATAGAGAGAAAGAGTGAGAGAAAGGTCATGATGACTTAATTTACAGTCATTACATGCATGTATTAAGCTAATGCTTTTCTCCCAAAGCAGCATACCAGTGGGGAATCAAGATAATATTTAACAAGACCTGATTGCGTTGCATTGTGAAACCGCAACGCTGTTTCTTTGACTCTGTAGGGCTGAATGCTGCTTGTAGAAACACATCTCACTGACTGCTCACTGCTGTCTGGCCCTGTCAGGCTCCCTCTGCCCAGTCACTGGAAGCTCATCAATAACCTTTAATAGACCACAGGCACAATATGCTCTGTGGGTGTGTGTCTGTACAGTATTAGAGCATAATAGCCATCTGTGTGCGTGTGTGTGTGCGAGCTGGCGTTATTAATAAGGTCGGTCTCTATGTGGTGACAGGCCAAAGCATACGCCTATGTGCGAATTTGTTTCCCGTGTGTTTTTTGCGCACGTCCTGAGATAGATGACATGTGCATGGGTTATTCCTCTCTGGATTTGAGCCCATCTGTCACCCCACCCAAAATTCTCCCCATTGACTAACCCACTGGCTCTCTGTCTCATTATATCCGCTTCTAAATGGATCAGACTCAATGGATCAGACTCTATGGATCTCTCTCTCTCTCTCTCTCTCTCTCTCTCTCTCTCTCTCTCTCTCTCTCTCTCTCTCTCTCTCTCTCTCTCTCTCTCTCTCTCTCTCTCTCTCTCTCTCTCTCTCTCTCTCTCTCTCTCTCTCTCTCTCTCTCTGTTCTTCTTACCCCTTCCCCTTGCGCGGATACTGAGATATCAGTACCGTTTGTGCTATAACACTCTTATTGTTAACCTGTTGCTAGTGTTGTAGTGTCTGCAGATTCCCCAGTGGCTTGTTTGCAACTAGCCCAAGTCTTTCCTTTTCAAGGCTATCAGAACAGCAGTCCTATAAAGGAGAGAGAGAGAGAGAGGAGAGAAAATAGCCTGTTCTCTTTCATCTCCCTTATCAGCAGACAGACGCAGACCTTGAAGTGCCTCAATAGACAGTAATTATTTATGTGTTAGTTATGCAAGCAATTACACTGTAAACTTCGGTAAACGTTATGCAGTTTCTGTGAGTGACTTCTTTCATGCTCACTTCCTGTCTATGCTGGTACTGAGTACCATAGTTCTGGTTTTCAGGCCCTAATGTCCCTAAAACTGTAGAATTTGCTTGTGCTGTTTTTAATCATTTCAGAAATTTCCCCAAACAATTGTGTTTCTAATGCATCACCCGAAATGTTTGCTATCTCTTTTGTTTACTCACTCTAGTGATTGTGTATTGTGCAATATGGAAATGGGTTATTTATAAAAATGTTGGTTGTGGGGGGGGGGGGGTTTCTCTATCACTGCATTGCCACTAAAAAGGGGTGCAGGAAAACTACCTTAACTGTGATAGAAATGACAATTTTATACTGGTCGGCAATCATATCGCCCACCTCTTGTGTACATATAAGCCTTTTACTTTTTAATATTTAATATTTTGCATTTAATCTTTTATTATATTTATGTATGTCTGTATGTATGCGACAGTTAAGTATATGGCACATTAAAGGCCTGTTCACTGCAACTCAAATGTTCTGCACAAAAATTTGGTTTTGATTTTTGCATGCGATCTGTCTGTTTAGACTTATGCGACAAAAACATTTTTGCAGATGGACTGAAAGACAATGCAAATTCACTCTCTGACAGTAGGTAGCACATATAGAAAAGCAAAAATACAGCCCTTTAGGGCAGCAGTGCACAGCTTTATGTTTCTGACACCCGCTTGTCGTGAAGAAGAAAGGAAGTTAGTCAAACTGTATTTACATGTTTTTAACAGCTGTTCAGATTTTTGTATTCATTATGGTGTTGATGAAGCAATGGCAAATACAAGAGTACAAAGACAAACAAGCCGGTTCCAGACTCTTCCTCTGCTTTTTGTGAGCACCACCAAGTCGTAGTTTTTGCAACTGCAGCTTCTCTGGGCATGTTGCTTTTTCCACAGTCTGTAAAAAACTGTTGCATTGACGTCATGTATTGTTTTTGATTTGTGATGTTTTTGTTTTATTTTTAGATCTAGAAACGGATGATAACACCTCATTTTACATCCTGAATGTTGGCCAACCTCCTTTACTGGTGAACCAATCACACGGTCTCCAGCGGCATGGAGGCCCGCCCCCAGCCCAACTCATTGCCACCTCCCCCTCCCTGCAGGCCCACCAAAAGACCTATGAGCAAGGCTATGAGCATCAGGACTCTAAATACACGCCCACAGGGATGGGTGGAGGAGGGAACGGCCCACCAAAGGCCTTTGAATGTCCCAGCATCCAGATCACCTCCATTTCCCCAAGCTGCCAGCAGGAGATGGAGGCCAGCGACGATGAGATGAGAGCAAAGGGTCCGGATGGAGACTACCACGACAGACCTCTGTCTCGAGACCACCTATACCTGCCTCTAGATCACTCGTATCGAGATTCGTCCCTGAGCCCGAGTCCATGTAGCAGCCTTTCCTCACGAAGCTGGTTCTCAGACGCATCGTCCTGCGAATCCATCTCACATGTGTACGATGATGTGGATTCGGAACTAAATGAAGCAGCGGCGCGTTTTACCCTGGGCTCACCGCTCACTTCGCCTGGCTGCTCTCCACAGGCTGGACCACAGGAGGAAGTATGGCAACAGCAGCAGCAGCAGCAGCATCATCATCATCATCACCAGGCCTTCACTCACTCCCTTTCTCACTCACACGGCCATTCTCTCTCGCCCCGCCAGTCGCCCTGTCACTCGCCCCGTACCAGCGTCACAGATGAGAACTGGCTGAGCCCACGTTCACCTTCACGGCCCTCTTCGCGCCCGACATCGCCCTGTGGGAAGAGACGCCACTCCAGTGCTGATATATGCTGCCTGGGCTCTTTATCACCCCATCACTCCCCGACTGCCACTCCCGGCCCCTCGCCCAGGGGCAGCGTGACCGAAGACACCTGGATAGGAAGCCCATCCATGGGTATGTCTCCTTTCCAGTGTTGTCCCTCTGAGGCTGACATCCCCTCCAAGACCAGGAAGACCTCCCAGGACTGTACAGCAGCAATCCAGACAGGGAAGGGCGATATGAGCATGGATGATTCTGGGAATGTATCTCCTTTGCTTGACTCACCTGGTGAGGATGCCATGCATGGATTAAAGAAGGATGGATCTGGAGAGCAGTTTCTTTCTGTCCCATCTCACTTCACATGGAACAAACCCAAACCAGGACACACACCTATTTTCAGGTAAACCCCCTCCTCTGCTTTGAAGAGATGCAAGTAAGAGTAACCATTATAGAGTTCAGTGCTTCTTTCTTACAGGTGTTCATGTGTGTAGACATTAGCTCTTTTCTCAAAACTTAGAGAGCTGTATGCTACATTGTCAGTGGCCTTCTAGGGCAGCATCTAAACTGACAAAGAACATCATGTGACTGATTTGGCAGCAACTTTATTTTAATGGTCACTCACATGCAGCACACAAATAGTGCTCCTTACACGCATAGGAGACTCAAATTTCAGTTAGATATGGACGATACCAATAATTATTTTTATTTTATCTTATGTCTAATAAGCAATAAATAGCAGATATTAAAATCCTATTATATTTTGTCTAAATAAATAAAACAAAATAAAATAATCTGTCATTTTAAATGTTAAGCAAAAGTCATTTAAGGCATCACAACTTTATAAAATACAATAAGTATGGATAATCATAATGAGATTTGATTAACAGTGTTTTTAAATATTAAAGGAATACTCCACCGTCTTTTCATATTAAACTATGTTATTCCCTTAACTAAGACGAGTTGATACATACCTCTCTCGTCTCAGTGCGTGCACTCAATCGCTCTGGCGCGCGGCGAAACTTTGTTCACTCAGTTCATTCAATACGGGCCAAGCAGAGAAGCTACTAAACACCTCCACGTTTTCCCTATTTAAACACAGTTACTCGCGTAGTGTAACTCGACCTAGGACGGTGACACAAAACAAAACGTTGCGCTTTTCTAAGAGTGTAAAATGGATAACTATATTGTATGGCGGAATACCATAGCAAGTGCTTATGAGCACTTCGACTTGGCAGAGTAATATCTTCACTCGTGAAAAATCCTCTCACCGGCCCCCGCTCCCTCTGGTGAAGATATTACTCCGCCAAGACGAAGTGCTTACAAGCACTTGCTATGGTATTCCGCCATACAATATAGTTATCCATTTTACACGCTTAGAAAAGCGCAACGTTTTGTTTTGTGTCACCGTCCTAAGTCGAGTTACACTACGCGAGTAACTGTGTTTAAATAGGGAAAACGTGGAGGTGTTTAGTAGCTTCTCTGCTTGGCCCATATTGAATGAACTGAGTGAACAAAGTTTCGGCGCCCGCCAGAGCGATTGAGTGCACGCACTGAGACGAGAGAGGTATGTATCAACTCGTCTTAGTTAAGGGAATAACATAGTTTAATATGAAAAGACGGTGGAGTATTCCTTTAACTAAGTGAGTGTTTGATGATGGCAAAGGAAATCTAAATGTAAAAATATGGGGGATTTCGATACTGATAAATTTATATGAACTAAAAGAAAAATTAATAACGATTAATTTTTCTTTTATGAAAATGCTAAAGTCAGATATTTTAAATACTGTCTTTATGTTGTTTCCACAACAACATAGTGTGTTTTGTACTTATGATTCAACATTTTTGTATTTATGATTCCTGACTTTAGCATTTACTTCAGGGAGTGAAAATATGGATGTTAAACAGCAAATATTAATCTCAGAAACCAACTTGTTATTTTTCCTTCAGCCCTAATTAAAGTATTTTTAATATCAGCTGATAACTGGTATTGTACCTTTTATATTGTGCATCCTTACTCCAACAGAGTTTAGCTTGTTGCTAAGATAAAAATGCAATATTATAAGCACAAAAATCTTAAATATTAAGATTTTAATTTAAATTTTAAATAGAGCTACAGTTGTTTTTAGGACAAAAGAACATTAAGACATTCTTCAGTATATCATCTTTTATGTTCCACAGTAGAAAGTCAGAATGACATGAGGATGAGTAAATGATCTCTTTAAACGTGGAGAACATATGTGATGCTGCTTTCTAATTTGGCCAAAAACAATCTTAGAAGGCAGCATGATTATCCCTTTATTTCAGAAGCATGTCAGTGATGCCTTCCAATAATTTCTAGGTAGGTAGCGCACCACATTTAGAACAGAGCTAACCCTCTGGTGTTGTTCATTTGGGAGTCACGCTTGTGGTGTTCACGTTCGAAAGTGGCCGAACTGCTGAAATATAACTTTTTTTTTATTTTCAGTAAAATCAATATAATATAGGTTTGTTCAATAATATTTTCCTTTTTTTATTTTATATTTTAAGAGAATTTTGTTAATAATTAATATGTATGCAACAATTATGGACAGTTTTTTCCCATTGTAAATAATACAAAATTATTTAAAAATATATTTATTTTTTTCATGTTGAAATAGAGACAAGACCTTTAAAATCCAATTTTTGAAGGCAGATTAGTGTCATTTGGTGGTAGTAAAAAAAGAAAAAAATCCTATAGATTCCTATATAGCCTAGCTATGTATAAAGGTGCTTGTACATTCTATAGTTGTTTTAGACTTACTTTTATTAGGTTGAGGATTTTGCTATATATTTAGACATTTCTCAAATACTACTTTTTGTCAAGGTTTAGATATTTTTTGTTTGAAATGTTGATTTGAAGTGTCAGTTTTTCCATTAATTTTTTCACAGTTAAACCAGAACACAGAGAAAGAGATTTTGTTTCATATAACATCAAAATTCAATAAAAATTTAACCAATCAAAAAGGAAGTCTTTATCAGAGATTGTGTACGTGTGTGTAAGGGAGTGTGTGTGTTTTGTACTCTTGATGTTTTCGAGTGTAACCCCTTAATTGCTGTCTATTTTTTAGTTTTTTTTTTTACTGCATTGTGGCTAAATTATTGATTTTATTTCACACATTTGCAAAAACTTGCTTTGTGTTACAGTCACACCAGTTCATTTGGGGTTGGGGTGGGTGGAGTGAGTCTATTTTGCACTCTTGATATTTTAGAGTGTCACCCCTTCACTTCACTCCCCTGTACTTTTTTTTTGGCATTCGTGGCTGATTTGTAGATTGTACCCCTTTACCCCTTTTTTTTTCATAATTTTCTGTTTCCCATTAATAACACAAGTATGACTATTTTTTACAACCATTTAGCTTTTTCGAATCAAGTGTACTTTTTTTTTCTTTCCCAGTCCCATAGCGACTGCCACAAAAGTCACCGAGCTTCGTACCATTCCGTTGAAGTAGCTATTTTTAAAAATCCGAAATGTTTATATATATATATATATAAAAAATTAAAGAGCTACACCAGAGGGCTAAGATACATTTGAAGTAGCATGAGGTAGTTGAGTGAGCCAATGAACACCAAGAGTTATAATTGTGTCTGCTATCCATATCAGAGCATCAGATAATGGTTGTGTGTATGTGTGTGTGCTAGTCAGATGTAGACGCCTATGTGTGTGCCCTGGCCTCTGTCACCATAAATCAGTAAAGAGAGCGTGTGGCTGTGGATCACAAATGTGTCTCTACCCACAGTCATTCTGTTATCGACCGCACCAACACAACACACTTTTTAACTCAGTCAGGCCCCTTCATTAATAATCCACAATGTATAGTAAACACACTTGGTTCCACGTACAGCAAAACAGTCACATATGAAAAAGCACACAGTCACACAACCTCTTTCTCACAAACATGTCAAGAAACGTTCAGCAAAGCAACATGTAGGAGCAGTGTTGACTAACATCTTTATGGCGGTACCTTTATACAAAAGAGACATGATACTTGATCCCTGTTATATGAGCTCAGAGCTCTGCTGTCTGCCATTGGACCTGTGTGTGTGTGTGTGTGTGTGTGTGTGTGTGTGTGTGTGTGTGTGTGTGTGTGTGTGTGTGTGTGTGTGTGTGTGTGTGTGTGTGTGTGTGTGTGTGTGTGTGTGTGTGTGTGTGTGTGTGTGTGTGTGTGTGTGTGTGTGTGTGTGTGTGTGTGTGTGTGTGTGTGCTGACTGCTCTATCAGTCAGCAGCAATAGAAAGATCTAGAAGCTTGACTGGTTTAACAGATGGGAGTGCTATGGCAGAGTTGATGAAGTTGGCACAGCATTGAGCTTTAGTCTATTGTGGGTCTAGTTTAGGACAGCCAGCTAAACATAACTTACTTTCAGATGAAGACACACACCTGCCCACTCTTTGGACTGGCCAATGTATAAATGGACAATGGGTCTCATTCACTAATAATTGCATAGATTATTTGTATTTATTCGCACAGGAACTTCTCACAAAAAATTCCCACCTAATTCACAACACTTGCGTACGCACATGGATTTGTTCTTAACCTCGTTCGAATGTTAATTTGGAGTATTCTAAAAGAGTGACTACGTGCCCGAGGTTTGTAATTTACATAAAACACACCCACACCATGGTTATATAAGGGCTTTACGCACATCCTTTCCACAAGACACGCTCTCGCCTGATAGCACTTGCAGCAAGCTCCTCGAGCAATGCCAAGTGTGCCATCCTCAAAACAAGTTCAAACACAAGAAACACCTTAAATACAGACCCAGATATGTTATATTTTTTATATAATTTCTTCTTAACGCGTTTATAACGCCACCCAGGTTATGAGGATTGAAAAAATTAGTATTGGAAACGTTTAAGATATTTGCGTATCGATAACATATGTATCGAAATATTTATATTTTTGACAACACTCAATTTAATGGATCCATGCTGAATAAAAGTATTAATTTTATCCCCCAAAAAAGGGGGAAAAATAACTTATTGACCCCAACATTTTGAACGGTAGTGGTGCAGAAAAGTGTAAAGCAGGGGTGGGCAAACTTTTTTTCATGGAGTGCCATTTTTATGTATTAAACATATTTTAAATATTCATAATGAAATAGTGCAGAACCTATTTGGGCCTATTTACATCTGGTCATTCATGGCTTTTAACTGATCGGATAGCTATCCGTTTTGTTAAAACGGTTCCATTTACACTTGGCTGCATAAATGTGTCTCTGCATCTAATTTTCAAGTCCTGCACTATATGCAAATTTAACATCTTTTCACGATTGGATAGCTATCCGATCAGAGAAAACGCATGAAGTGACCAGGTGTGCATGAATGGAGTTTTCACATCCATCACAGTCATTTTGATGTTTGTGGAATGTTTAATAGGACTCAGTATACTTGTTTTGGATATCTCTGAAATGTATAGCATTGACTTTGTACAGCGGAACAAGCTGTAAGCTGTCAGTCAGTAACTTGTGTACGCGTGATGCGCAGTGGTCATGCTAATGGTTTGTTAGAGACCTAGAGCTGCGTGCTTTCATTGACTTGCACAGTGTAATTCTCACACTTTAACAGTATTTATAACTCCTACCTTAATAAAACAAGCTGTGTTACTATGAGGAGTGATTACCTCAAAATGTAGATCTGTATGCAAGTACGAGGTATTTTATCTGAATGACATATGAACCTCTCTCGTTTTTGCTCACATGCCAGCGATTACCCTACGTGCCAGTGTTGGCACATGTGCCATAGGTTACCAACCCCTGGTGTAAAGACAATAAGACATGCTTGAATAGTGTCTTTGATTTAAACTTCAAATTTACTAACTCCAATTTTTGCAATTGACGAATCTTCATGAATCAAAACTTCATAAATCATTCTGTTTGTTTCTTCAGTGTTAATCGATTCAAAATTCTGTTTCAGTGATTCGTCAACACTCATCAATGCTAATGAAAGTATCTATGTGGCATTTATATGTATTATATATTAAAATATGTTGTTTAATATGTAATATTTAAATGTGTAAGTTAATATTCCTGTTTATTGTCATATGTGTATACTGAGGATAAAGATTCATTATTTTTCCTGGTTTATTTTTGTGTACCGCAGTTGTGCATGTATAAGGCAAGTGTACATTTTCACCAAGTAAAGCTGTTTGGTTTCCTCAGGCCACTAGGCCACTATCGTTAGGTCACTACCGTCACACACTGCCTTCTCAAATTTCCCCTGACGATCCATCTCACGTTACCATGACAGCAGGGCATGTACATGTCATATTACAGGAGAGGGGTGATCTGGAAAGTAAGAGGATGTGTTAGAG
Organism: Squalius cephalus; assembly: GCF_949319135.1. Lineage (NCBI taxonomy): Eukaryota > Metazoa > Chordata > Actinopteri > Cypriniformes > Leuciscidae > Squalius > Squalius cephalus. The sequence continues at coordinate 23,951,559 of NC_137124.1, read as the reverse complement.
AGCTAGACTAAGACAAATATCTGTGAAAACAAAATCAGTTAAAACATTTTTTGTTGATTTAGAAAATACATAGTTTTGCATATCCTTAAATGGATAGTTCACCCAAAAATAAAAATTTGGTCATCATTCTTTCACCTTCATTTTGATCCAACCCTATATTACTTTTTTCTTCTGTGGAACATTACAGAAGATATTTTTAGAAATGTCTTATTTATGTCAATGAACTATTGGTTTGGTTTCCAAAATATTCTTCTGTGTTTTGAACGACAGAAAAAAAAAAGACATTACTACTGTATGTTACTGAGTGTTAGCATATAACCTGCCCTTACAAAAGGTAATCATGGTCTTTGATCACAAGTCTTATTCCTAATTTTAAAACCATATTTTAACATCCAATTCACAGCTCAAAAGATCAAACACTCTTTTTTGTTTTTGTTTTTCTTTGAGAACTTTCTAATTTGTCCTGTATCTCAGTGGACAGGCATATGGTGAAAGACATTGTGGCACACGCACACCACAGCTGAACGATTTTATTGTAAAATATATCAGATGCAAGCTGTGCCAAGCCAGTTTTTCTGTTCCCGAATCACATAGCCTAGTCTTCCATAGCACTTTTTCATGGGGAGTGGGAACCGTTTCTGGCACCAGCACCAACCCTGGAAAAATAAGATTTGTTGAATTTCTGTGGTTGTGACAAGCAAAAGAACATGAAATCGATGCATCCTAAAATGTTGCATAGCTGCTCAATGATTAATCTTGTTTTGTAAGTCTTAATTTTTTACAATATCTATGACCCATCACTATGCATTGTGTAACTGCTCTGTTTATGTTGCTCTTGGTCTGTGTACAGGGCATCATCCCTGCCTCCCCTGGACTGGCCTTTGCCAAATCAGTATGGGCAGTATGAACTAAAGATTGAGGTTCACCCCAAAGCTCATCACAGAGCTCATTATGAGACCGAAGGCAGCCGAGGTGCTGTCAAAGCCGCGTCTGGGGGACACCCTATCGTCAAGGTGAGTCTCCACAACAGGACTTTTACTGATGATGTCATTTTCCCTGGCTATATTTCCTGGTTGAATACATTTGTTTGTTGATTACCACCAGTGGTTAAATTTGGTTTTGGATTTTCATACAAAGCCTTATAGCCTTGATTTTTTTAGAACTCATTACGCTGCCCACAAAAGTGGGAACAGAGCATGATGCCATCCGTTCCCTCACAGGAAGCAGAACTTGAGAAGCGAGACCACACAGAAAGTGTCTTCTATGTGGCCTAGTAACCTCATTACTGGTCATAAAATTCCTTTTACTGGGTAACAGCTAGTGCGGGACTGTGTTGGTTTCAGTTAGATCTAAGCAAGCAGTATAGCAGTCTGATTAGAGACTTTATTTAATACTGACTGCATTTGTGCTACTTGTACTAGCTGCTCACCGGTGGGAGTGTACTTCAGTAGAGGTGATGGCATCATTTATGTAAAATGAAGCCAAATTAGTAACCTGCTGTATCATGTGGTACTCCTGAACGGATAGGTAAACTTACCTGGCACTCTCTTGAGGCTTAGCTCAGAGAGAGAGAAGAGAGAGAGAGAGAGAGAGAGAGAGAGAGAGATTGTTGGTAAATATTTTATGGTCTTGGAGGCACTGGCCTCTTTTGTGGTAGCCTTAATGAAGCACATACAACTCAGGAACCAAGATCATTGAATGTGTGAGGGAAAAAAGTCCTTTCCCCTGAATCATAAACTCTGGCATTGAATGGTCCATTAAACAACCACAATAACAGACCTGCATTTCTGCCACGTCACACCTCTGTCTTGGGGGCCATTAATTGGCCGTCATTCCTTGTTTATGACCTTCGTTATGTTACCTGCATGATCATCTTTCATTATCAGACATCTCCCCTCTTTTATACTACAGGGCTGCCTTTACAATGCCCTTTGTTCCAATTCCTCTTGGTTAGTTTGAGCTGTTTCTTTGTACTTTTTCTGGACTATGCCTCGTGAAATTTGTAGATGTCAAATGCAAAAACAAAGCACAAAATTTTAGGGGATTTCCTATCTCTCTGGTGTTGTTTGTTGTCAGTTTGTGTGTATGGGTTGTTGATATGGCAGTTTTTTTGTGTCCAAAGTTTTATCCTGAAGATAGTATTGAATAATAAATTAGTAAAATATAAATAAAACTACTTTGAAGTAGTTATAATTATTTGAAGTCATAATTATATTGTTAATGTGGTAATTGAGTATACTACTTGAAACCTGAAGTTCAAACTGAGCATCAGAATAGGGACGAAAGGTGAGTCACTTTGAGCATGGCATGGCTAGTGCAAGATGGGCTGGTCTGAGTATTGTAGAAACTGCTGATCTACTTGGATTTTCACGCACAACCATCTCTAGGGTTTACAGAAAATGGTCTGAAAAAGAGAAAGTAGGCTATCCAGTGAGCTGCATTTCTGTAGGCGATACTGCCAGTGGTCAGAGGAGAACGGCCAGACTGGTTCACGCTGATAGAAATGCAGCAGTTTCTCAAATAACCACTCGTTAAAACCAAGGTCTGCAGAATAGTGTCTCTGAACGCACAACACGTCGAACCTTGAAGCAGATGGGCTACAGCTGCAGAAGATCACACCAGGTGCTACTCCTGTTAGCTAAGAAAAGGAAACTAAGACTATAATTCACAGAGACTCACCAAAATTGGGCAATAGAAGATTGGAAAAACATTGCCTGGTCTGATGAGTCTCTATTTCTGCTGCGACCTTCAGATTGTAGGGTCAGAATTTGGAGTAAACAACATGAAAGTAAACAACATCCATCATGTCTTGTATCAACGGTTCAGGCTGGTGGTGGTAGTGTAATGGTGTGGATGGTATTTTCTTGGCACACTTTGGGCTCCTTTGTACCAATTGAGCTTTAATTTAAACGTTACAACCTACCTGAGTATTGTTGCTGACCATGTCCATCCCTTTATGACCACAGTGACCATACCCATCTTCTGATACCTACTTCCAACAGGATAACGCACCATATCAAATAAGCTCAAACCATCTTAAACTGGCTTAGTGAACATGACAATCAGTTCACTATACAAATAAGGTTTTTAGAAACTCAAAAGGCCATGCATAATGTACAGGGTTTAACAGTTTAATTCATTTAATTTCAGAGAAATTAGTAATAGATAGTTTCACTATATTGTTAAGTTTGTATAAACAAAAATTTGGACTTCGATTTCAGTAGACTAATGACAATTAGTATGCAGATGTTTCCTTCAGAAAATATATGTTCCTTCTGCATTTGTAGAGAAGAAATGTGCTTTCATGATTGAGCCAGTAAAAATTTAACAAATTATGTTAAAGGGGTGATGAACTGAGAAATCAAATCAAAATCAAAACAGATTTTTGTCTTGTTTGTTGAGATTTATTTCCCACTTCCAGCCTTTCATGCTTAAACATCAACCACCTGTATGCACATGAGAATCAGTGTTGTGCGAGCGAGCGTGCCTTACTTACTATTTCAGGGTATTAATGACTAACTATTTAACATCATAGCCCCACTTCCCCTCACACTATGACTGAGGATGCATAATTACCTCACATTACTGAAGTCTGTTCAGTGGTAGACACACACTGATCCACCCACAGGGAAAAACTGCTAGAAAACCTGGCTAAATATCTGTTTGTTTGTTTGTTTTTTTTCAGGATATTTGATCATATTTTTACAGAAGGTGAATTAAATGAATAGGGAAACTACGTTCGTAGACAGATGCAAGCCTTAACATGTATAAAGCTATTATGGGTAATAATATTCTGAACAGATATACTTGAACAGAAGAAGGTTAACATGTTTAAGTGATTGGCATCTATACAGATATGCATTTACAAACTCTCCGAGAACTACTGCAAACAATCCGTATAGGAAGATCAGCTGACCAGCCTATGTATCTGCAGTAATTTTGATAAATCTTAGCAATCAAGTAATAAAAATGGTGGGTTTAGATTATTTAATAATTTCAGGTGATTAATATTAGTTAATGTATTAAAGGTTTAGCGGAGGATTTTCCCGAATTTTAGAAAAGAACCGCCCTCTCCACTTTTTGAAAAAATGCACATGCGCAACACTCTACCTGCTCCCGAGAGGGAACGCCTATTAAACGTGTGCACGAGAGAGCATGCACGAGCTAATCATAGCTTACATTAACTTTTACTAGCAGTGATTTTAAATGGATTTCTCCAAATAGCATGCCAAACTCTACCTGTCAAGAAACTTCGCGACTTGAGACATCAGTGGGAAGCCCAACCTGTGTTTTGAGCGCACGCCATCGTGTGAATCGTGCGCACGAGCACATACGACGGCCTTATGTAAACATATCACCAGAATGATTGACACTTAGGAGGACCAATAGTCTTGATGATCCACCCGGAAAAAGAAAATCCTCCGCTATACCTTTAAGTATTAATTAACAATAGTTTTACAGCATTTATTAATCTAAATTAATTTTCTTTTCTACATATAGTAATACGTTTTTGTATAACTTATGTGTTATTAAAAGTTGTTAATTATAAATGAGCAATTGTACATGTATAAATGAACATTTACCTTGAATTATAAAAACTGCTTTAAAAAATGTTTAGTTAATGGTACCTAATGCATTAACTAATGTTAACAAATTTAACCTTACTGCAAAGTGTTAACATCGTATTTTCACACTTGTCTTTGGTTTGTGTTTATTTTGACTCTTTTACATGCTGTTTGATTGTGGTTTTGAAACCCCTTGGTTCTGTTTGGGAAAATCTGCACATGGAAAATCTCCCATACCTTCAGACCTTTCAGCGAACAGCTGTTTGCGATAATGTTTCCCATGATGCTTTCTGGGGCATGCGCTGCTGGAGTCTTAGGCTGCTACTGTGGAGTATCTGTTGTTGTGACGTCAGCAGGTGACACCGCAGACTCCATCTGTCCCGTGAGTGAGCTTCTCTGCGGCGACTGAATCTTAGAGACGGTGAACAGACTCACTGAGCCATATTGCCGTCAGCAGCACTTGCGCTGCCAATTAGTCAGGACAGTTAGGACAGACCCATACACCTGTATGCCAGGTGTAAACTAACACAGACGCTGTCTGTTTGTTTTTATGTGTGCATCTGGGCGTTTGACAGAGAAGGCAAAGAAATAGTTAGAAAATAGTTATTACAGAAATAAATCAAAACAATAATGAAATCTGAGATGAAATAGTATGTGAATGGAACGATGTTGAAATTAACTTGAAATGTGATCTAATGACTACTTACACTTGCTGTGTTTACCGAGCATTTGTTGACTAATGAACCAAAAAGAAGGTGGCTATTACTAATAGGCGAACAAACAGCCTCTAGTATAGCCACTAATAAGAGCTACATAAAATATACTTGTTCTTCTAATGTTGTAGTTATTAATGCTGTTCCATATGCCTTTAATGCAGAAACCATGCAAAAATAAAATGGAATTGGAACATCGAATTATACTAGACAAAAACAAAATAAAATAAAAAAGAACGTGGTGTTGTTACCTGAAAAGAACAGAGTCAGTGTTGTAATTGTTCACAAAAATTGTTTTTTGTTTATAAAAGCTGAAATAAAATATAAATGTTAGATGAAGAACTTAGAATTTAGAAATGTTGCCTTTGCAAATATAACTGAAAAAGAAATTAAAGCGAAATAGAAAAAACAAAAACGAAAAAATTGACAAAAGCACAACAAAATTACAAAAAAAACATGAAAAAAGAAAGCTAAATATATCTGAAAATAAAAGCTAAATAAATACTATAATAGTATAGAAATAAATACTAAAATGTGTAAGTGAATGTTAATGAGTGTTCAGCTAGGGCTGCAACTAACGATTATTTTAATCTGCACAGAAAATTGACTATTTGAAAGTATTGTTGTTAAATAGTGCAGATATCGATCTGAGCAAACCTTGTAAAAACAGCTTAATAAAAGTTTAAATCATCTGAACACAGTAATTATATTACACTAATAGGTTATTCCAATAACAATCCCTTTACTGCTATTATAAAAATGATTACTTGTGTTGCATGTAGAATTTTAAATCTATACTTAATTTTTTTTACAACAAATATTTTAGGCAGAATTATTGCACTCCTGTTCTACTGCGCTCCGTCGCTTACGCACATACGCGCACTGACGCTTGGTTATTGAGAAGTCTACAGTTTAACGGAGACTCGCTTATTGTCAGAATATGCAAAATGGAAATACTCGCAGGACTTAGACTTAATTTACAGATAAGGATATAACAGTAAAATGTAAGTTATGTACTGAGGAAAAATTTTCTCAAAAGCATTAAACAGCACATGCGTTTCTCAAAGTACGACAGGGCAAGACGTGGCAAACGCTTATGGGTTTTTTTGAAGCGCATCATCAACTGTAACTGCCGATTTTCAACCCCCTTTACAGGATTGTTACAATGTCGGTACGGTAGAATATGAAATGAACCATGTATACTCATTCTCTGAGTTCTCTGGACTGAGAAATTCATGTTTATTTGTCAGCAAAAGTCCTGCATCCTAGTCCTGCTGCATAGACAGCCCAGTTTTACTGAAAGCCTATTTTGCCACTGGTAAGGCACCCCTAATATAAAGCATTCTCATGTTTCAGATAACTTGGGTCAGGCACCTTTCCCTGCAGCAGCTCGCTCTGTGTCCTCCGCTATTTTACATATGCGTTTTGTCCAAAGAAATGTGTTATTCACTACTATAAAGCTACAGTAAGTGACTGGTGGATGGTTTTCGTGCACAGCGTGCAGACGTGACTAATCGATAACCGGATTCATTGTCGATTATTTTTTATTAGCGATTGTAATAGATTTTATCGATTCAGTCCTTCTGTAGCTGCTCTCGGTCTCATGTAAACATGTACTACGACCCCAGTTATGTGGGTGGTAGACCGTACACAGGTCACAAGGTTAAGAGAAGGTCCTGAAATTAGCTTTACAGGGGCAAGAGCAGTCTAATGTTACAACCAGAAACACATACTTTACCACTCCAATTATTGTGTGAGAAATCAGAGACATGATTTCTGGTGAAATCGAGAAACATGTGTGAGTGTTTCTATCAGTTGTGTGTAAGTCAAGCTGCCATAACAGAAGGCTGCGGATTGCAGTGTACAGTAGCCAGACAAACACCAGCAAAACAAAGTGACAGTGTTTACTGCTAGTGTTTGCACTGGGCTAATTCACATTCAGAGATCTACAAGGAATGCTGTGTAATGCACTACAAACCTTGCTCGCGTCTCGCTGGGTTCGCTGTTAACCAAAATCAGCACACATGTTGGTGGAGACATAGAAGTTCTGAGCCCATCTGGATTAGACTTTCTTAAATGTAAGTATGAGTGAGTGAAAGATTACAATTGAACTGGTTAAACACACAGACGCTCACAAAGGGCAGCAGAGTTTACATATGCCGTAGGATCTGTTCATGTGTTTTATTCTCAGAGAAAGTCACTTGCACCTTTCACCCAGAGCTTTTATGTGGATAAAAAAGGCTAAGTGGAATCAACACAGATGGTGGAAATCAGCTTTATGAAAAATAAATTACCTTGTGTTTTTAAAAGGATGATGGTAAAGGAATATTCTAACTCTACTGAGAGCATCTGTTGCAGGCTGTCAATTACCACAAAGAAGATGTCTAATGGCAGTTGTGCTGGAGAGGTTAAAAGCAGAAATGCAAAGCCAATGTTTTTGTTGAGCACTTGTCTAAATGTTGCTTTTGAGTTGGGAGTACCATTCTGAACATGCCCATTGTAGAAAATTACCTGCTTCATGCCTGACAGGCAGAGGTGGCTCTAACTTTGCCCTTACAAGCCTGTAGGGATGATCAGTCTGTCAGGCACTAAGCAGGGAACTTTTCACCGTTCTGGTTATGGGTTACCAATGTAATTCCTGTTGGTGAAATTTTGCTTGTGCGAAAATCATGGAAACCGGGTTTATCAGGGCCCTAAATTGTTTATGAATTTCATTTACCATGTTTTTTTTTAAATAACTTATTTGTGAATCTTTTTTTTTTTTTTTTTTTTTGGAGGGGAAAAAAAAGTAAATCAAACATAAAATTTTAATTATGCATTTGGCAGACACTTTTATCCAAAGTGACTAAGATATTGCATTCAGGGTATACATTTCATTTGTTCATGCATTATCTGGGAATCAAACCCATGCAAAAACCATACTCTTCTGTTTGAGCTACAGGAACACTTTTTAGTTAATGAAAAAATAAATATTTCTAGCAATTTCGGCAGGGCAAGTAAAAGTCAGTAATAGTAAAGTTGCTAAAAGTAAAAAAAAAAAAAAAATCCTTTGTGAAAATTGTACACAAATGTATTCCACTGCTTTACAATCACTGTATAGACATCCATTATAAGTGGTTTAGATTTACATTTATTACTTTGTTTTTACAAACTTAAAATCATATCTCTGGTACAACAATTTAATCCTGAATAGTCTGTCAATTACTCTTTTCCAAGATATTAGCTTTAGTATCAGATAACAAAACAGATAACAGAAAAACAAAATGGCTGACCTTGGTGACACTCAGATCTCAAGGTGGGGGATTTTCTGTGCTGACCAGAGACATTTGTGGTGTTGTTTTTTTCCTGGGGAGCAACCCTGTTGTCTGTATACCCTCATGAGTGCAGTGCTTTTGTTGTACAGTAGCCTGAGGCTGTATCTGATGTGAACTGAAGAGTGAAGCATAGGACACAGCACAGTGCGAACGGAGGGAGTGAGAGAGGTACACACCATGGTAAATGCTGTACTCACTCTATACAAATGTTTATATCTTGATGTGTTTGTGTGGGAGTCCTAGTGTAGCCTTTTACACATACTGTGTGTGTGTGTGTGTGTGTGTGTGTGTGTGTGTGTGTGTGTGTGTGTGTGTGTGTGTGTGTGTGTGTGTGTGTGTGTGTGTGTGTGTGTGTGTGGGAGAGGGAGAGAGTATGTGTATTGACCTTATTTAAACAACAGGTTACCCAGGGTCTGAGTGCTCTCTGCGTGTATACCTCTATTTATCCTACTCTCTCTCTCTCTCTCTCTCTCTCTCTCTCTCTCTCTCTCTCTCTCTCTCTCTCTCTCTCTCTCTCTCTCTCTCTCTCTCTCTCTCTCTCTCTCTCTCTCTCTCTCTCTCTCTCTCTCTCTCTCTCACACACACACACACACACACACACACACACACACACACACACACACACACACACACACACACACACACACACACACACACACACACACACACACACACACACACACAGAGGCATATGTTGTGTAAACACTGCATCGGTGAACAGACTCTTACTGTGTCCAGTAAGCACAGAGAGTATGTCAGTGCTAATCCACGTTTTGGGGCAAGAGGTCACAGTGTGTGTGTTTGTGAGTGAGAGTGTTTTTGTGTGACCTTGAGTCTCCTCCCCACCCCCTTAGGCTCGGGTTTACACACACACACACACACACACACACACACACACACTCAATCATACTCGTGCATGCACACACACGCACCGGCTGGCCTTCACCATAGCAACCACAGAGCAACACAGGGAAACAACTTGCCAGCAGCGGGTAGGAAGGAGAAAGATAGATAGAGAGATGGAGAATGGGAGGAGTGGAGATAGAGATTGAAGAGAAATAGGGGAATGAGACATAAAACTTTAAGGGAAGTTCAAAGTGTAAAGGGTGTATGAAGGGAGTTAAGGCATGATGAAACATTCAGCCAACAGCTAAAAGTACAACAGCGCAAAACGTGCTACACCAAAACATGCGCTGCACGTGCTTTCGTGGTACGCTAGACTGTGTCTTCCTGCTGTTTTTAAGACCACCTGATTCTGTGTTTCAGCCTGGGAATGCAATGAGAAACAGTCAGAATGAGACATCTTTATTTAGTCCTCAATATGAAAGGCAACCCAGGGGGGGCTATTTTTGCCCCCGCTAGCTTTATTTCAGCAATGGGACATGTGACTTTTCTTAATGTCAGCAGTTTAATATAACCAGTGTCAGGGAAGGGAGGTTATAGCAGTGCAGGGACAGTCGTCTTGTGAAATCTCACACTAACACACACTGTGGATTTCTTCAGGCCTGAGGATGAATGAGAGGATGTTTTCTGTAGCTGCTTGTGTTTGGAGAGATGGCACATCAACTCAATACTCCAGGTTTTTAAGCTTGTTTTCTGTTGTCCCTTCCTGTTTTTTTTTTTGTTTTTTTTTCTCTCTCTCTCTAAGCTTTTCTTCAGGATTAAAAGAAGAAAAAAAAAGTGGGAATAGAGCATGAATGTAGCCACTTCACAAAGTGGTGTCGTACAAAACGCAAATGACTTCCCGTTCCTTGTAGTGTGAATCACAGTTGATCCACAAACTCTTAACACATGTACACTACCTTCAGAAAGTAGAAAACAATTGGGTTTCCACAAAAACATTTAGCAGCACAACTGTTTTCAACATGGATAATAAGAAATGTTTCTTGAGCAGCAAATCAGCATATTAGAACGATTTCTGAAGGATCATGTGACACTGAAGATTAGAGTAATGATGCTGAAAATTCAGCTTTGACATTACAGGAATAAATTACAAAAAACTATTAAAAATTATAAATGATTTCAAAATATGTTCAAACAGAAAACAGTTAAATTGTAATAATAATTTGCAATAATACTGTTTTAATTGTATTTTTTATTGATTAAATGTACCCTGGTGAGCATAAGAGACTTTTTTCAAAAACATTTAAAAAAATGTTATCAACCTCAAACTTTTAAACAATAGTGTATAAACACAATTAAACACACTGCAGGCAAATACAAAAGGAGATCAGCTGTAATTATTTTTGACTTAATGGAGGGAATGAGGGTGGTTGGCAATATCTTCTGAATGGAAATTACAGAACAAGAGAGAGAAAGAGTGCTGGGGTCGTGCTGAAGTCAGCAACAGAGGCTGAGCCGCAGGCCTTCAGAAACTCCTTGAGGATGTGGCGCCTTGTAGCTGCTCTAAATGTCTTGAAACTGAAGCAGCGCTCTGAAACTTTGCTGAGGCTGCAACATGTTCATGGAATTTCCAAAAGTCATAAATGTTCATGGACTGATATATCATAGTGTAAAGTGATTTTACATTATAATGCATCATACTGACCATTAGGGGTTTGGGATACTTCTTTTTATAGCATTCCAGATCAAAATTAATGAATTTGGTAAACTTAAAATAAACATGAAACCAAAACTGACACTGTTTACTTTAATAATACATGTTCTCAGTCCTATTGTGCATGATTCATCAGTGCACTTTATTTCTAACAGAAATGTTTGTCTTTACAATTTTTAATCAAAATGAAATCACTAGCTCCATTATGCTATGGAACATCCACTCTTCAGGATCAGTCAGTTCCTATTTGAGTATTGAATATTGAATATTTTGTTTTACTCAATCAGAAATAAATCATAATTTGGAAGTAAAATAAGTTGTGAATGTGGTTTCATGTTGATTTAAATCATATCATACCATCGTTAAATAGAAAATTCACTTTTTGATGTCTAGAGTCTGCAAAAGGTTTAGTTAATTGAGATGATGCACTATTTAAATCTATCTTGCACACTGTGCAAGACTAGAGAGCGGGTACAGTATATTTAAAATATATTCAAATAGAAAACCATTATTTTAAATTGTATATTGTTTCACAATATTACTGTTATTGTATTTTTGGTCAAATAAATGCAGCCTTTGTGAGCATGAGATGCTTCTTTCATTACATTAAACATTTTTACCGACCATCATATATTTTTGATTGGAGTGTTAGTTCATTAAACCTGGAAGCCAGTTTCAAGCACATTCGCACAAACAACACAGGCTTGTTTTGTTTTTCTTTGCATACACACAATGAAAATTAATTGTCCAGTTGGGTTTGGAGCTGGTACCGCGGGTGGTTCACTCTCACCACTGAAATAAATCTTACAAGCATGTGGTGTTGGCGGGGTCATGGTTCATTTCAGTTGAGCTCTTCACCTTTTTCAGGTCTTGGAGCATAAACATGGCCTCTGCTCCTGAATCTCCCATTGCCTGCAGGTCTCTGTCTGCCGGGGATTGTTCACCTCACAGAGTTCACTGCACTCACAGAAACAACATTGCTTGATGGAAAAGCATTTAAGAGAAGGACGAGGCAAAAGTTTCATGAAGAAAAGTGACCAATAATGTTTCATTCAACATTTTTTTTAGAAATTGTCTACTTTTACTACCATTTTTTTCTATAGTTCTGCCATGCCATCTAATTTTTTAAAATCTAGTATTGTTAATTAACCCTTTCATGCATGAATTATGATAACCTGAGTCAGGATTTTTTTTTTCCTATGTGTTTTTATTGCTCCTAGGGCATGAAAAACAAGATTTGAATTTATTTTTTGTTTTTGTTTTTGCACATTTTTCAAAGAGATTTTCAGATGTCCACTTGAGTGGACAGCATGCGTTTATGGTTTAAACTGAAAAGATACTGTATTAAACATAATACAATAATCAAAAATATAAAGTATGTGTATTTAACAAACTAATCAATAAAATTATATCAAATCATGTGAAAACTATAAAATATATATACAAAAAATATGGCAATTGAACTTCATGCAAGTTGCACTTCACGTATCTTTGATATCAGAACATGAGGATGTGATTCCATCAGAATTTTCTACAGCCTGTCAACTGTGGAAACCACTCAGATGCTCCCTCAAGTGTACCAGAGTATGTCAATTTACTCTTATTAGCTGATAATTCTGACCTTGCTGCGCACACACAGAAACATTCAACGCTGCCCTGCAACTTTTAGTAATAAAATTGATTTGATACTGAGTCGCTACATTATATTTCTCAGCAACGAGGGGGTTACATCGCTATTTTGAAGTAAGGTCATCCTTAAAAATATTCTTGTTTGCTGTAACCCAACAGACCCTGTCAATTTAGGACCGACCCAATTATTTTTTTATTTTTCCTTTTAGTCCGACTGACTTGCCGGTTGTAAACTTGCATTAAGACCGACCGAATTTTTTTTTACTCTTCAAACAACTAATACAAATGCAATAAAATAATATTTATTATATTTTAGTAAGTATGAATATAAATTGCCTAGGCCTACATACAAACGCAGGCTACGTTCTTTCTTTTAAATAAAAACCTGTCGCGTCATCTATGATTATTAGGGCGGCTGTAACGATATGCGATATGAAACCGAAATCGCGACACTCCAGATCCATGAACCTGTGTCGCGGTGTGAGAAGGCAGAATTCGAACTCCCAGAGTTATCCTTCCCGTCCAGATCCAATGCTACCACATCTTTAAATTACTATTGGGCAGTTCCAGCGTTATGGACGTGACATTTGCAGTCAAAACTTGAAATATAAATTCTCAGAAAATGCATTTAATACCAATAGCCTATATTGAAACGTCTGTTTATCTATCCATACTCCCTTAATAAAGGAGTCCAGACATTAGAAAAATATTAGTCTACACATGCGTTTTATATTTAATATGAGGGAAATACACATGCGTGTACACAAAAAATCTTTAACTTTTAGGTGGCAAAATATTTTTTAGTAATTCTTTGAATTACACTGCGCAAACCAAAAGTAATACTACCCACCGGATGAAGAAGGGTTGGCTCTCCACAGAACATAAAATATTCATTTTATTTTATTTTTCGTGTTCGCATTTATGAGGAAAAAACAATGTTACGGGCGTGACAGTTCTCCGTTATGGACGTGAGCACTCTGAAAGCGGCACTAAAAGACTGCTTTAAAACTTTCACAGAGACCTCAAACAGGCATTTAAAACACCAAATATTAAGGATTGGCATATCAAGCAAAATAATATTCGATGATTGTTCGAAAATCGTACCTCTCCCCCCACATACTCACCGGTAAGACGGCGTTCGCTCAAATCCTGCTCCGACATTAAATTTCTCTGTACTGTAGGCTAATAGGCCTATGTGTTGTAGCCTAGTCATTAAAGAAAACAATTTAGTTTCTTATTTATGTTTAAATAAAATGTATTTTTTTTAATTTCATCTATGTTGATTATATGAAAAGTGAAAAGCATGAGTAAGATCATAAGATGCGCAATATATCGGGAGACAAATGGAGTGGACAGACATGATTTTGACTATTTCATTAAGTTTGTTTTGTAGAAATCCTTTCTTTAACGTGAATTTCGTTTTGTATTAATTGTATCTTAATTTTAATCAATGTGTCATCAACCAATTGCCTGGATTTAATAAATAAGAAGTAAGGCAGTATAATCAGGTCATGGAGGCGCAGCCGACACTGACACAGAAAACACTTGTTTATTAATAAACAATTGAAATGTCTCCTTGCTATATTTGACATATTCATAATCATGACTTTTGCAGGTTCTTTGTGACAGCTTTTAGGTGCGTTATTGGCAGTGCCACCCTTACATGTTTCATGAACGTGTCACCACCGCTCAATAGTTAATTGTTCTTTGGTGTTCCGTTTATACAGGTTTTCAAATGTTATTTAATAAAAAAATATATCTCAAAATCTGCGACACCGCTTTAACTTGACACGAAGTTAGACATAGGCCATGGAATGGGAAAATAGCACAAGGTCTAGAGACTGTTTTTTAAAAGTTCAACTACTTTTAACTTGAGCGCCACGTTTTTAGAATGCCGTGCCATGATGAGATGCAAGATGGAAAAATGCATTCTTTGTGAAAAGCCCCTAATGTTGTTGCTGTGTTCATCTTCTTACACAGAAAATTGTTTTGTTCACTCACTGTAATAGTTTATTAGATAATAAACAAATAAACGGGTAAGATTTCAAAACCGTTGCATATTTATATGATGGGCCCTATCTTACACCCGGCGCAATGCAGCACCAAGCGTGATGCAAGTGTTTTTTGCTAGTTTCAGTCCGACGCAGTTATCATTTTCACGTCCTGCGCCACGTTGTTTAAATAGCAAATGCATTTGAGCCCATTTGTGGTCTGAAAACGAGGTGTGTTCTGGCACATTGTTGGCATGTTGCTATTCTGAGGCAACAGAAATAGACTGCGCCATTGACTTTAGACCAGGTTTCAGTTGGTCAATGGCGCAGTCTATTTCTGTTGCCTGGTCAATGGCGCAGTCTATTTCTGTTGCCTCAAAATAGCAACGCGCAATATTTTTTTTTGTTATTTAAAGAGCACGTTAGTAATGTGCGCCTATCGGTGGGTCCACAACGCGAACTTTTAGACCATGCGCCTGGCGCGCCGACCATTTTTCCTGTCATTAAACTAGCAAAAGTAGATTCGGAAACGTCCTAAGTGAACTTGCGCCCTGCGCTTCAGAAGACCATCGCTTAGATCGTTAACAACCAGCTGAATGTACTTTATACGTAATAAATGCTAAAGGGTTATTTTTTATTGTTATTTCAATGTAACTATTAATTTTAACATATAGAAACGTATTGTAAAAAGTTACCATAAATATTTTGAAACAAAGCATACCCTTTTGGTTTTATAATTTTCCTAGTTACGGATGTCTCCAAGTGTAATAAAACCAAGCTGTCCTGGGAACTACATTAACCAAATGCCACTACAATCCAAGTCTTCGTTGTTCCCTGATTCTCTTTTCCCAATGTCTATTTATTTTTCCTCTATCCACAAATGTCTGGCTCTGTTCTCAAGACCCGTCAGTTTAAATGTGAAGCATGTTTTTCTCATTATTGTGTTGCTGTGGTTGGCTTGGTCCTTCCGTTACCTGTGATGGGTCATCTCTCTCTCTCTCAATCTCTCTCTCTCTTTCTCTCTCTTTCTTCCTTCCTTTTTTCTCTCATTCCCAGTTTCTCTCTCTCTGTTTGCCAAGCATAACATTTCAACAGTAGAGAGATTGTTAGGAGCCTGTGTGCTCAACCTAAGTAACACCCACCCACACATGCATGTCAGTGGAAAAGCTCCCTTCTGTTTGTGAACTCCTCACCTGTCTGGGAAGCTTATTGGCAGGTCATACGTGTGTACAAACTGCTGGATGTGGCATTGCGCTGCCTCACTGGAGGTTTGTGTTGGACACCCTGGTATGCAGCACCAGGAGGAAAAACGCTTCTGTAAAAGCTTTTTGTTCTGTAACTTCAACGACCTCAGAATGATGTGTTACTTCTAATTAATCACATTTTAATGGGTTTTTCACTTCCCTATTTCCATAAGTCTTGTTTATACTATTTTAGCAGCAAAAGTAGAATGTCTTTCATGGTTTTGTTTTTCTTTTCTCACCTTTTCTACCCACTCAATTTTTTTTCCTTCAATTTGATTTTGGTGTTTTTTGTGGTTTGTGGCTCAAAAACATGTTTTTATGTTCATGTCTGGATTTTAATTAGTAGTTGCAGTGTGTTTTAGATTCGTCTTGGAAAAAGTGGGCTAACGTCTGATGTTAATGTGCATGGATGAGGATTTGGGAAGTAATTGCACATACACGGTCCTTCGGATGGAAATGCTTTTGGGGGAAATGATTGTGATACAAATGGAGAATATTTTCCAGTTTGACCTGGTTGAATGTCCAGTGCTTTTAGATGAATAAAGCCTGTCAAAAATATAAGAGTTCGGCTATAAAGGGCTCCAGGAATGATGTAATTTTGCAGGCCAACCCGGAAGTTACCATCGCCCTGATTCCCTCGACAAAAAGCCCATAGGATTTTTCCATTGTCTTTTTGGATTATTATAGAAAATATACTGACCAACAAAAGTTGATAAAAAATCACGATTGGGTTCATTTCATAATTTCTTCACTTTTTTAACAGCTCGTTGGCTTCAGTGAGAAGCCAGTGAACCTGCAGATGTTCATTGGGACAGCGGATGACCGTTATTTGAGGCCGCATGCATTCTACCAGGTTCACCGTATCACAGGAAAAACTGTTGCCACAGCAAGCCAGGAAATTGTCATCACCAGCACAAAGGTTCTCGAGATTCCTCTCCTTCCTGAAAACAATATGTCTGCCAGGTACCTGCCAGTAGTTCTTCACTTCAACATCAACCTTGATTTCTCTCTTAATCTCTCACACACACACATACACATGCACATTTGCTTTTCTATCGTGTTGGGGACTTTCCATTTGACTTCTTTTGCTTTTATTCTGGCCTAATAATATTGTTTTACCCCTAACCTACCTATCGCTAAACCTAAATCTCACAAAAACATTTTTGCATTTTTATATTTTCATTATTTAGTACAGAATGATAAAGTTATTGACCATTGACTGCACCCCACAATGTAGGTGATTTTAGGTTTTATTATCCTTTGAAATTTGATATTAACAATGTAGTGAAATGCACACAAACTCTAGAAGCCATATTCGCGATGACCTATGGTTTTCATACTGAAATAATATGTACTACAACTTTCTGCTTCTGACACTATTGGATTTGGTTTAAAACATAATTTGGCCGGTTTAGTCTTAAACCATTAGAAAACCTTCTCATGTCCTCACAAGTTAGTTTTCTATATAAGTGAAGACATTTTCAAATAGTTGTCCTTCACAAATAGAGTAAAACCTATACACACATATCAACACTCTCGTATACTACAGTTCAAAAGTTTGCGGTCAGTAAGATTTTCTCTTAGTCTCTTAAGCTCATCAAGAATATATATATATATTTAATCAGAAATACAGTAAAAACAGTAATATTGTAAAATATTATTACAATTAATTTCTTTCTTTTTAATAAAAAAATGTATATGACAAAGCTGAATTTTCAGCAACTATTACTCCAGACCTAAGTGTCATATGATCTTTCAGAAATCATTATAATATGCTGATTTGGTGCATAAGAAACTTTTAATATTATTATCAGTTGAAAACAGTTGTGATGCTTAATATTTTGTGTAAACCATGATCATTTATTTTCAGGATTCTTTGATGAATAGAAACTTCAAAAGCATGTATAACGTGATTTATGATTGAAAACACCAATAATCTCTTCCATTGTTTAATGAGTACAGCTTGAACTTTTATTTCTATGCCATCTTTTTATGTACAATTGAATTGGGTATGCAAATATACCCATTTGTTTGTTATCAGTCATTTATTAACTACATGAAAAGAGTATAAATGCAGAAAGTGACTTGGATTGATTAGAAGTCAAGCAACTTTGTTTGATACTATACATGGATACTCCTTCTTGACGTGCTACTTTTGCTGTGTTTTTCAGTATTGACTGTGCTGGAATCTTGAAGTTGAGGAACTCTGACATCGAGCTGAGAAAAGGAGAGACTGATATTGGACGAAAAAACACTCGGGTCCGCGTGGTGTTCCGGGTTCACATCCCACAACCTAATGGAAAAGTGGTCTCACTGCAGGCTGCTTCAATTCCAGTGGAGTGCTGTACGTTTTCTACACGAACATATATTTAAGAAAATATTTGTAAATTTACTCTGTAAAAAACCCCTGTAAATTTGACTGTTTATCTGTATTTGTGATTAAATAGCCCAACGCTCAGCACAGGAGTTACCTCAGGTGGAGAAGGCCAGTATTAGCAGCTTTCCAGTGAGTGGAGGAGAGGAAATGGTTATCACTGGCTCCAACTTCTTCCCTGAGTCAAAGGTCATTTTTCTGGAGAAAGGTCCAGGTAAGAATACTCCAAATGAGGTTCAAGTGCTATTTTAGATGGGAGTTTTAGCCACTTTTTCTTCTTCATGTAATGTTTTTGCTTATTATATGGCTCTCAGGAATACTTGATCAGTCATTTTTATTTTATATTTTGTATTAATTAAAAAAAATGCATTTCCTTATATTCCCTTATATATTAAATAATTGTCTCTAGTAAACAATTTACAGTTACATAGCTATGCCAGTTTCATACCTCTCGAGTCTCTCTCTTCTTGCATACTTTTTCCTCACTTTAGACATAATAATAATAATAATAATACATTTTATTTATAATGAGCTTTTCTAAAACCCAAAGCGCTACAGACAGTAAAAGCAAATAAAATACAGAAGTACAAGAATAATACAAAAATAATCATTAGAGTACAACACAGTAAAATACGAATCATGACAGTCTATATAAGCAATTTTAACAACTACTTGAAACTGGCTAATGTGGGAGCATCTCTAACAATAAGAGGAAGTGTATTCCATAACCTGGGTGCAGCAACAGAGAAAGCTCTCTCCCCATTGATTTTAATCTGCAGGGAGGCTGCTGAAGAGTATTTTTATTATTAGTTTATTATTAGTTTATTTGTCAGGGACAATGCAGCGCACATTATTACATACATAATTATCACATAATTTGCAACCCCAGTCCCTGGTCAGGCCTTTCTAAAAAGATAATCCAAATATAATTTTTAAAAGAACTACATAGTGTGAGTTACACAATCATGCAGCAGATACATTGTATGCTAATATATTACATGAACATTTCACAGAATCGTGACCACATTACACAAAACAGCACATCACGTAACAACACAAACCCCAAGCACCCAGCTGCTCGCTCCTGCTCACCTATACCCACCCCGATAGTGAGGGCCTGGGCCGCTACAAGTTTATTTCCCATACCCAGACCCCGCCCTGTGGGGTGAACCTTGCCAGCCATGCGCAAACAGCCTATCACTGAAAAACATGACTTGCCAAAAGTGGTTTTGCGCCCCTCTGCTATGCAGTTGCCACCCACTGCTCTCCTAGTGGCCACTCTCCTTATTTTTTTTATTTTTTTTGGTCACAAAAGGACAGAGTACGGCTGGAGCTAGATTATTTGCGCATTTAAAAGCCAGTTTGAGAAAAGAGAATAAAGCTATCAAAATGTAAAAGCTTGCGAATCAGTAGACTGAAGGGAACGGGAAGGCGCGTACTTGCTGACTAAGTCACAGATATAAGAAGGGGCTATTTCATGTATAGCTTTGTATGTTAGTGTGAGAGTTTTAAAAGCAATACGCGACTGAACAGTAAGCCAATGCAAGCTATAAAGCATGCCTGTAATGTGCTGACGTGGTGAAGTGTATGGAAGAACACGTGCTGCTGAATTCTGGATGTACTGCAGCCGTTTTATTGATTTAGCAGGTAAACCAACAAATAGTGCATTACAATAATCAATCCTGGAAGTAACAAATGCATGAATAAGCCTTTCAGCGAAAGGTAGAGTAATGTAGGGCCTAATTCTTGCAATGTTTCTGAGATGATGGAATGCAGATTTTGTAATAGGCTACTCTTAATATGTGAGTCTAGCCATAAGTTAAAGTCAAATCAATATTTCATACCCATTTATTTATTTATGTATGTATGTATGTATTTATTTATTTATTTATTTATTTATTTATTTATTTGGTAAGTAGCTGTGTACTAAGCTGGATAATGTTCAGTCAGCAGGTCATATCAAAATTAACACCTTTTAGAGTGATATTAGATCCCTCCACTTAGTATTGTTACTTGAGTTTGGCAAGTACTAATTCCTTTTTGCAGGTTGCTGCAAGCTCTGCAAGCACAGCTGAGTATGCACTATAAATGTCTTCATCATTCACTGTGAGCAAATATTACTCCTCACCCGTCTTATCCTCAAGGGTCACAGTTATACCTGCACTAATCTCTGTCTTAGAGAAGCTAAACCTGCCTTATTGTTAAAAACATCAAGATCAGGTGGTTTATAGTTAAAGTATGTATAGCTTTGGGAAACTGGAGCGACGGGTAAAATGTGAGGGAGTGTCAATTTCTCACTTCTCATTTGAGAGTGGAATTTTATTTTTGCTCGTCAACCCAGAGTGATT
The DNA here is from genome assembly GCF_949319135.1 of Squalius cephalus. Lineage (NCBI taxonomy): Eukaryota > Metazoa > Chordata > Actinopteri > Cypriniformes > Leuciscidae > Squalius > Squalius cephalus. The sequence continues at coordinate 23,930,824 of NC_137124.1, read as the reverse complement.
TATCTTCACTTTATCAGCATCTTGACCTCCCACGATTTCCCTTCTCCTCTGGGGACATTGTGTGTGTGTGTGTGTGTGTGTGTGTGTGTGTGTGTGTGTGTGTGTGTGTGTGTGTGTGTGTGTGTGTGTGTGTGTGTGTGTGTGTGTGTGTGTGTGTGTGTGTGTGTGAGAGAGAGTGCAGTTCAGCATGAACACACCTACACACACAAACACCACTGCACTCAAGCAAGCGCTCACTCTGTACACGCATAGACATAAACACAAATGCACTCTGCACACTCCTACATCCACACTGCACTCAGCCCATAAAAACACACACCATAGGTGGAAGAGCATTGTGCGCACAAATACATACCCTCATTACCTTATGCTTACAAACTTGCCTGTTTTTCCCTCCTTACTTTCTGTCTCTCTGTCCACACACACACATGGAGTCTATATTTATGGTTGGCGGTATAGTGGCATGTCACTGATGTTCTGGAGCTCACCTGTAGTCCTCAGCATCTGCTGTAAGGATGATTCAGAGGTCAGCATGGTTGCTCTGGCTGCTGGCACACTGCTGATCGCTCGCTGGATCCAAGACAAAGCAACTAATAGCTAACTGAATGCCAGACAAACTCTGTGTTTTGTACCATAAGGATCTTTTTGTTTCATTATCTATAACTATTTATTGATTGCACTAAAGTCTGTGCATACAGTATAATGTATTTAAAACATATTCTTACATTGTGTATAATGTGTATAATAATATACACTCATTGTTTCTTAAGTAGGTACAACCAAAGCTGTACATTTAAAAAGCTTACCTTTATATTGTTACACCTTTAAGGAGTGTAATACGTATATTGTGTTACAATGCCATCTGCACACAATTAACATAATACAGAATTTACCACTTTAATATTTTTGTAAGGCTGCAGTCAGCTACTAATCAACTACCTAATTTGATTAATTAATCTGTTTCGTTAAAATTTTATTCGAATGACTGTACTAGTTTTAATTCACTATAACAGAGGTAACCAAAGTGTTTTACTAAGAAGAGCCAAAAATCGAACTTTATCGAGGGCCATGGGATGAAAGCAAAAGCTGCATTATATACAACTATATTGTTATTGTTATTATTAAAATGTACATTTCTCTTATATTCCGTACATTTCAATGCATAATAAATGTTAAAATGAAAAGTTAAATTAGAAATGAAGATATGCTTTAATGGCATGTTTTTTGTTTTTTGTTTTCAAAAATTTTCCACCCTCTTGTGACATTTCATGGTGGACCGAATAAAAGGTCATCATGGGCCAGCTTTTGCCATCTCTGCACAATATGCTTTAAAGTTGTAACCATGACAATCTAACACTCACATTTAATCACACAATGCTCCGGTGTAGTTTTATCCAGTGTAGTTTATTTTTATATATTTACTATTCATAACTGTCACGCATACAACATGCTTTTATTAAAAGGTCTATTATAAGGTGTCATTTATGCATTAAGAATATTTTTATAATGTCTGTACCAATAGCTGTTCAATATTAAGGTGACCTGAGTTTGAGTCCCAGCTTGCGGACATTTCCCGATTCTGTCCCCCCCTCTCTCCCGCTTCGCTTCCTGTCAGTTCACTGTACTGTCCTATCGCAATAAAGGCAAAAACGTCAAAAATAAATCTATTAAGAAAAGAATACCTTTTAAAGTGTTACCACAAATTGTCCATCTGTTTTTAAAACTTTGTGAAATACAATGTGAACACCGGCAGAAAATGCATTCGGGGTCAGATTAACCTGAAACCATCCTAATTTTTCATGGTTTACTAAGGACTGATTAGTCGACTAGTCATTCAGGCAAACCACCGGAGTAGCAGTATATTTCAATATATTTAGTTTTGAATCACTTGGTACGTCTGCCTGATAAGTGACTAAAGCTCATTTGTTGTATGTTGCTCTTTCTCTTTCTCTCCCATTTGACACATAGGCCAACCATGTGGCCATCAGTCTGAATTCTCAGCTTTTAGTCACTGTGCTTTCAAGAGGCTTTATTAGACAGACTTTTTGGGGTTAGACTGTGTCATAAGCCTCAGCAGTGCTCTGTCTGTATGGATTTTTGTTGAAGTAGACTTTTTACACATTCAACAGAGCCCTCAGAGACTGTCTGTCTTCTCTCACACTCTATTACTCTTTATAACTAGCATAGTAGAACATAATCTTTCCTTGACTCTTTCCTGCATCACTTGTGTGCTCTTTTTTAAAAAAATTCTTTGATAAGCAACACTTCTCTTTTTCCATTTCCATCACTCATGGACACACTCGTTTGTAAGTAATTAAACGCAAGTTAGGACCTGCCTCAGATGAAGGCAATGAATGAAAGGCATTCTGGGAATACAAGTCTTGGCCTGCCTTGAGTGTGTGTGTGTTTCTAGTTTGAGACAATGACACACTGACTCAATCAATAGGAGTTTACACATAAACACACAGGGCTGTACTAACCCAACAAACTGACTCAGAGAGACACCCTTTGGAACTTACCTCTCATCTAATTGGCTCCCTGTGAAGTGGCAACCCCTCTAGGCAATCTATATGGTGATTACCCATGCTTTTGTTGCATTGTATAAAAATGGAAAGTCCTGGGTTGCTTTAACAAGTAGGATGGAAATTTTGCTCTCACATCTGGCCTTGAGCAGCTCCGGGGGAAAAGTTCATATCTTTTTGAGCAGGAGCTCATCAAGTAGTATCTGTGTGATTTGCAAGAATGTGTTCTATAGTTGTGTTTGAAATCGTATATGTTGTTAAAGGAGCACTCACTAATATGACACTGGTCTTGGACTTTATACTGACCTGGCAGCAAACTGTTGGTTACTGATGTCTAATACTGAAGCTCTATTTGCAATAAGCCATTAAAAATATAACAAGTGAGATAAAATGAGTAGTATTGAGCTAGTCATGTTTTGTTAACATGGATTTGTCATCTAATGTGTGTGTACATAATTTTTAACTAAATTTTTTTTTAAGTATTATTCTGTTTTGTGTGTGTGTGTGTGTGTGTGTGTGTGTGTGTGTGTGTGTGTGTGTGTGTGTGTGTGTGTGTGTGTGTGTGTGTGTGTGTGTGTGTGTGTGTGTGTGTGTGTGTGTGTGTGTGTGTGTGTGTGTGTGTGTGTGTGTGTAAAACTTTTTAATAAGGAATTTACTCTGTGCACCCTTAAAATAATTGAGGATAGAGTGAAGTTTTTGTATTCATGATAACATGCCACACATTGATGCAGTATTATAATCTTTAGAGCCGACTGGTTAAGACTGAGACTTATTTCGTTGCTCCAATAATAACCCATGCTGAATCTATAAGCAAAATGTTGTCTAAGATCTCTGGATAATAGTTGACAGAGTCTGGAATTCATACAATTATATCAACAATTCACTCCAAAATATAGGGAGAAGTCTTTTTGTTGACTGACACGGAGCCATCCATCTGAGAGACATTGGTCCCTAGGGGCCACTCTAGCAGTAGGGAACAAAGCAGGATATATGAGAGGAAGAGGACTGATAATTTTAGGTCTAAATTTGACACATTGGATCTAATCTAATTGAATGATTATTGGATCTACAGGAATTAGATGGGTAGTTTGGGTAGCCCATGTGGTGGTTCTGAGACTTTGTAACTCATTTTTGATTTGCTGAATGCAAGGGTGTAACTTTGGTTTGAGAAGTGGGGGGGACACAAAACGGGGGAACATTTTTTCTATTTGAATCCCATTTCCTGCATTTACATACATTTAGGGACTATGGTGATACAAAATAATTAATAATAATAATTTTGAAAATAATTAAGTTGATTATAATGATAAATTCTGCCAAAAAGAATAGTAGGCTACTAAACTATGTATAACAAAAAGATGTCTTACTTTTTTATTGTTCAATAGGGGCCGATTGCCAAGACGTGAGAGAATCATTTTATAAAGTCAAAAATGTTCACTATTAATGTTTTGTGTGTAAATAAAATTGAAATAAAGTGAGACTCAATTTCCACTGTAATGTAGAAACAACATAAAGACAGTATATTTTAAATAATTGTTTAATAGCATATTTTTATGAATGAAGGCCTGTATCACTGATATTAATATAGCTACCGATGTCTCGATGAAAATTATTTTTTCCCCCAAATTTTAAATATTTATTAGGCTTCAAAAATATAACAACTTAATTTAAGTGAACTTTAAACAATCCTCACTTAAACCCATAATAAATGTCATATTTACCCAGGGCCAGATTAACATTTTCCTGTGCCCTGGGCATCAAGACTCAAGGCCCCCATAGTTAGGGGGGTTCGGGGGCATGCTCCCCTGAGAAAATTTGGATTTCTTTGACCTACATATGTGTAATTTAGGACTTTTGAAGGCCAAAAAAATTATAAGAAATAGGCTATTTAAAACCTTGTCATTAGATTATTTGTCAATACCTGCTCTCTCCTCATCTTCATATTTCTTATTCTCTCAGTATTCTTATCCTGGCCTATTTCTTCCCCTCCTAAAGCTGAACTTAGACTGATAGTCTTTTCATTTCCGTCTGTGTCAGTGACGAAAGTAAACATAGGCTCAACTGATATTTATACGTTTTATGAATCATTTTCTTAGTTAATTTACTCAAGGCTACCTGTAGCCTAAGTCAGTATTGCCATTAGGAACCTTCTGCAAGCTTTGGAATTTGAAAACATCTGTTTTTAAATGTTAAAAGTAATTTTAAATAATACAAATTATAGGCTACGTTTAACGCAGTTGGTGGAATTGGCAGACATTCCCTTAAGCATTGTGTGCTGTGGAAACGCGTCAAAGCATTATCAATTATGCAGCATTAATGCACGAATGATTTTGAATGAATATTTTCATCATGTCGATATACAATGGTCACATAATGTTAAAACTAATCTTGCTATTGATATCTTTGTTAGACTACCGACCCTGTAGAACAAATGTCCTGCTAATATCGAACCCAAAACGAACTTTACCGCGCTCAACCAGCGGGAGTGCATTTCACGAATTACGCCCCTGCGTGAACCCGCGTAGATGCACCTTATGCAGTAATTCGATTCTGGCGCGCTGTCTGTGCGTCATGTGCGTGCGTCAGGAGCGCTCCCTGCTCATTAGAACTTTCATTGAGCTATTTTTAGAGTGTGGACGCGACGTTCCTGGACGCGGCAGCTCACATCGGCACAGGCTTTCTTTGTCCTGCTCCTCCGTGGCGATGACGGTGTGCGAAAAAAAAAAAAAAAAAAATCATCATAACGAATTGGAAAGTGGGGGGGACACAAACGGGATTTTGAAAAGTGGGGGGGACATGTCCCCCCTGTCCCCATAGGAAATTACGCCCGTGGCTGAATGGATAGAAAAGTAGAGAAGTAAACCAACCACACAACTGGATAGCAGAAATTGTATTGCCCTCGTATTGAGGAAAAAAAAAGAAACTTTAAAGCTACACTGTGTGATTTTTACCCCCATCTAGCGGTGAAATTGTATATGACTACCCAATGAATTTTAGTTTCTGTTCCTCTCAATTCCGAGGGCGTTTTAACTCCTACGGTGGCCGTATTATTCCAAGATTAACATGGCTTCCAGTTATCGACTTCGTCCATGACAATAATAAACAATAAACGTAAATAATAAAGGTAAACGTCACCCTTGGAATCGGCTATCCCAGCATAATCAGATTAGGCTAATGTTACAATGTGTACACAGTAAAAGCAATTAAAAATAACTAAAATTTACAGTGTCCTTTTTTATATATAGCTTAAAAAATTGCGCCTTTAAAACTATTCATTACCTGTGATCCGTCGCAGCACAGATTTATGTTACAAGGTAAACAATACTTTTTCACCATTGACGCGAGGATGAAGTTATACTAGAGGTCGTTCTGGCGTTATGCACAACCATGCTATGGTTAGACAAGCAACTATAAAACTTCGAATTTACACAAATGAATTACAACAGGCTGAATTACCTGTCGAGAAGAAAGCAGGCAACCTCGGCGTCCGTTTTAAAATCTTTTCTCCTCATGAGCTCTTTCCATCTGGGAAAAGTTACTCCAATATTGACTTTGGTCTTGCTGATTTGTCTGTCGCGTTGACGTTTTAATTCTCTCTTTCAAATGTGAGTACACACGCGCACACACACACACACACACACACCACACTATCTTTCAAATCTGCCAGCACTCGCGAGCTCGCGAGTAATCTCCCCCTCGCATTCGTCACGGTGTCACTGAGTGAAAAACGCAAAAGGCGAAGCTTGAATTTACAGGCATGTCCCTCTTTGGCTAATGTAGTTTCAAGATGGAGGGGCAACATGGCGACCGGCATTCGAACCCCTTACCCGTATGTACTTTCAATGGCAGATTATAAACTTAAGAGAATACTTTATTACTTGAAAGAAGTAAATATACATTAATGAGCACATATATTTTTGAAAGAACTAAGTGTTTTTTTGCTAAGAATCAACTAAAAAAGTTACACAGTGTAGCTTTAAAGGATAGTTCACCCTTAGTCTACAGTGGGTAGTCTCGGCCTTGATAAAAGTGTTTGTTTGTTTTTTTTCTTCCTAGAGTATGAGCTACATATTTTGCTCTATCATAATATATATATATATATATATATATATATATATATATTATTATTTTTTATTTATTTATTTTTTTTTTTTTTTTTTTTTTTTTTAGAATAAAGGTTCAATAAACTGTTGATTTTTATTATAATTATTATTATTATTATTTCAGATGTCAGGCTTTACAAGGTTAAAACCCTTTTCCCCCTATAGTCCTCAAACATTAATTCATTTGTTTTGGTTACAGTGACATAATATACAGTGAGGAAAATAAGTATTTGAACACCCTGCTATTTTGCAAGTTCTCCCACTTAGAAATCATGGAGAGGTCTGAAATTGTCATCGTAGGTGCATGTCCACTGTGAGAGACATAATCTAAAAAAAGAAATCCAGAAATCACAATGTATGATTTTTTTACTATTTATTTGTATGATACAGCTGCAAATAAGTATTTGAACACCTGAGAAAATCAATGTTAATATTTGGTACAGTAGCCTTTGTTTGCAATTACAGAGGTCAAACGTTTCCTGTAATTTTTCACCAGGTTTGCACACACTGCAGGAGGGATTTTGGCCCACTCCTCCACACAGATCTTCTCTAGATCAGTCAGGTTTCTGGGCTGTCACTGAGAAACACGGAGTTTGAGCTCCCTCCAAAGATTCTCTATTGGGTTTAGGTCTGGAGACTGGCTAGGCCACGCCAGAACCTTGATATGCTTCTTACAGAGCCACTCCTTGGTTATCCTGGCTGTGTGCTTCGGGTCATTGTCATGTTGGAAGACCCAGCCTCGACCCATCTTCAATGCTCTAACTGAGGGAAGGAGGTTGTTCCCCAAAATCTCGCAATACATGGCCCTGGTCATCCTCTCCTTAATACAGTGCAGTCGCCCTGTCCCATGTGCAGAAAAACACCCCCAAAGCATGATGCTACCACCACCATGCTTCACAGTAGGGATGGTGTTCTTGGGATGGTACTCATCATTCTTCTTCCTCCAAACACGTTTAGTGGAATTATGACCAAAAAGTTCTATTTTGGTCTCATCTGACCACATGACTTTCTCCCATGACTCCTCTGGATCATCCAAATGGTCATTGGCAAACTTAAGACGGGCCTTGACATGTGCTGGTTTAAGCAGGGGAACCCTCCGTGCCATGCATGATTTCAAACCATGACGTCTTAGTGTATTACCAACTGTAACCTTGGAAACGGTGGTCCCAGCTCTTTTCAGGTCATTGACCAGCTCCTCCCGTGTAGTTCTGGGCTGATTTCTCACCTTTCTTAGGATCATTGAGACCCCACGAGGTGAGATCTTGCATGGAGCCCCAGTCCGAGGGAGATTGACAGTCATGTTTAGCTTCTTCCATTTTCTAATGATTGCTCCAACAGTGGACCTTTTTTCACCAAGATGCTTGGCAATTTCCCCGTAGCCCTTTCCAGCCTTGTGGAGGTGTACAATTTTGTCTCTAGTGTCTTTGGACAGCTCTTTGGTCTTGGCCATGTTAGTAGTTGGATTCTTACTGATTGTATGGGGTGGACAGGTGTCTTTATGCAGCTAACGACCTCAATCGTTAGGTGCATCTAATTTAGGATAATAAATGGAGTGGAGGTGGACATTTTAAAGGCAGACTAACAGGTCTTTGAGGGTCAGAATTCTAGCTGATAGACAGGTGTTCAAATACTTATTTGCAGCTGTATCATACAAATAAATAGTTAAAAAATCATATAATGTGATTTCTGGATTTTTTTTTTTAGATTATGTCTCTCACAGTGGACATGCACCTACGATGACAATTTCAGATCCCTCCATGATTTCCAAGTGGGAGAACTTGCAAAATAGCAGGGTGTTCAAATACTTATTTTCCTCACTGTATATGGCAGATAAGAAATAGTAAGTGCAATTGAGTGTTTACTATGGAAAAAAAATCTGACCCAGGAAAGCTAACAAAAAAATGTTTTTATAATTAATGATTCAGGAAATTATTAGTGAAGAGTTACATTAACCATCTGTTTCAATTGAGTCTAGTTTTCGCTTGCCAGCAGGACATTTAATTCCACATAATGACACATAAAGGCTTTGTATGATTGTGCCAGAATTGTTTTTTTTTTTTTCATGAGTTTGTTTATCACACAATTAATAACAGAACAGCAGTGTTTCTGAGCTGAAGAATTAGGACAGCGAGTATGTGTGCGTGGAGTCTCGTTCCTGTTTGAACCTGCCCTCATGTGGGGCTCTCTCCGGTGTCCAGTGATTGTCAACATGTGCTGCTGTACTACTACTGCTGAAGTTACAGGCGTCCAAGGTCATTCTCATATTAACAAAATGCCTTTTGACACAGAGGGGAGTTGAGACTCTACACAGTAACCTTGTGTAAACAGCAGTCTCTGGAGTGTAATGCACCAGGTGATAATGAAACTTCTCACAGTGGTATCTTCAGTTTGATAGCAGTCCTCAAACAGTGCCCACTACACTATCCCTTTGAAAGGGGGTTATGTATTCCCACATTTTCAGACATTCTTGGGAGTATACTGCTGTTTGTCCCATGTTAGACTCGTGTCAAGCACAAACTTCAAAGCTGGAAATGTGTTTAAGAGTGTAAATCAGACCTGTGCCATGCAGTTAATGTAATTTATGATCCATGAAGTGACTGTTTTCCCTTCCAGGATCAGTCTTAACCAGTCGGCTGGTCCCTTGGCTTTTATTTCTGTCTGTAAGACATCTGCGCAGTTGATTAGCTTCATGTCAAAGGAAAAATGAGATGACAGCATGTTTCCGAGAGATCCTGCGCCTCTCCGCGGGAAGCACGTGGAGGTGTTGTGCAATGAATACATTTATTCCACGCATCTTGCCATGATTCAACAATAAATAAAGTTATTCCGCACATCTCTCTAAGACTCTAACGGCCTTATAAATGACATAATTACCTGTTAGGGGCCTAAGAGTCTTCTCTGTTCCTGTCAGCAAAGGGCAAACAGAGTGAGACTGATCTGAGTTTTATTAAAGAGCCTCTTGAGTAGCCCGCTGTGAAAAACTCACTCTGCTAATAAAGCTCCAGCATTTCTAGGCCTCTTTCTTGGGAGTATTTAATATAACATTTGTTTTCATGGTCAGGTCATTGCTGTACGCAGTTCCTGCATAAAGCTGACATTTTGATCTATTCGAGCAATTGAGTCTCTTTCCCTTTGTGGAAAAAGGCTTATCGTTTGCAAGCAAATTCAATTAATCTTTTTATTATTCTAAAGGTGAGGCACAATTTTTCAAGCTTCTCTCTGGATTCGGTGCAGGAACACCTGTAGATACATGCAGGAGTAAAGCTCCCTATTACTTAATAGCTATTTGTAACCTAGATCTTGAAAGTTTCAGAGGAATGCTGGAAGACATGATGATGGTTGGGCAGTAATGATGAGAGGGTCAAGTTACCTAAATTTGAGGGGCAAATATTGGCACACAGAGTTCTTGTGAATGCTAGCTGACCTAATATGTTGTTCCTGCGTATGCAGCTAACGATTTTCTTTCTTCAGATGGAAGACCGCAGTGGGAGGTGGAGGCGAAGATCATCAGAGAAAAGAGTCAAGGAGTAAGTGAATGCTTTCCTATTTACATGTCTCATGCCAACAAATGCACAGACATAAAAATGTATACATACCCTTTTTCAGTCTTTTTTTCTGTCTTTAACTGAACTAAAAGCTGAAATTCCCCTCAGTCTTCTGAATGTTTAACACATGATAGATTTGAGGACACTGTAATATGTTTTGACTATTTTTGAACTTTGTATTCTTCTGTGGATCAACTTTGAGAGGTTTGCCTCAGACATCCATGATGTGTTGTTTAGTAAAGTTATGTTTCATGTCTCCATCTGCAGTCAAGCATTGTGGTGGAGGTGCCTCCTTATCACAGTAAGACGGTCACTTCAGCTGTGCAGGTGCAGTTCTACATGTGCAATGGCAAACGGAAAAGGAGTCAATCACACCGCTTTACCTATCTGCCAGGTTTGTATTAGACAGCACATTACAACATTAGCTCAGAATATTACTCAACTATTTGCTGCTCTTAACTAAGCAATGTCATGTACTCATAGGCCTCATAGAAAAGTATAGACTGCTGTTTTAAAGTTTGGGGATGGGAAGATTTTTTAAAGGTTTTTTTTTTAAAGACATCTCTTATGCTCACAAAGGCTGCATATATTTTATAAAACATACAGGAAAAAGTATTATTATGACATAATATATACATACAAAATAATATCAATCAATTATTGATACGTCATAATATAAACAAGAAAATGCAATATAAAGTATATTGAATCATGTAATGTATTATGTAATTTATGACAAATGCGACTTAATGTCCACATTACATCAAGAATTGCATTATGTCTGAGGCTGGCCTTCATGCAAAATAGTTTTCTTGCTAACTTCACCTAACAGTAACAAGAATGGCACACATGTGGGTTTTCACAACATAGTCACCCATTTGATCATGCCAGCGTTCCTCTGCACTGTGCACCAGTGTGGTTAGGGATGAGGTTGTTCCAGTAACAGTTGAGCACCTGGTAACCGCTCATGTAAAACACATAAAGAAAGAATCAGCATGATTTACATGTGGCAGGAGGCATGCAAATTCGGGGTACTCAAGGACTGGACCCCTTCAATGTCTTTGTCTTTCTGTTTTTCTCGTTCTCATTAAATGCTCTCGTTCTGTTTCCATCTCCTGTTGGCTTCATCTGTCTTAAGAGTCATATTCTGCTGAACTGTTTTGCATTTTGGAAGATTTTCCCTATGATAAGTCTGTTGAATCATGAGCTTGATGATTCACATGGCAATGATAATGTGTCTCACATGTTGAATTGACATGCATTACATCAGCACATTATTAGCTTTGTTTTTTAAATTGGTATTTATACGTCTGATGGAATAGACCGACATCCAGGGTGCAGTAAAAGGCGAAATCTAATTATGGCTTATAGAGTTTCTAATGAAGTGTAATTGTGTGTGGTTCACATAGCTATAAGCTGGTTTGGTATTAATTTCCCAAAGTGAGTCAAACCGAAAAACAGCGTTGGCGTAATTGAATCACACGTGAGCAACTTTTTTTCTTTGTCTCTATCTCCGAGTTGCATGCTAACCTGTAAAAGAGATCGAGAAAGACAAAAAGAGAGGGAGAGTGAGAGAGCGAGATAGGCCCAGCCTCCCGCCCACCCTCTCCGCTCCACAAAGCACCCACTCAAATTAGGGTTTCCTGTTTTCCACACTAACCCGTCGGGTTTCAGCCAATCAGATGACAGCACAGGCAGCCAATATTATGAACAGGCCACGGCGACTGTGGTTGCCATGGCATCAGCCCACTGAGAAAGTGGCATAGCTGGGGGAAGGGCTGAGGTGCTGTGTTGTTAGTGTAGAGCCAGACTTTTCATGGGTAATGAATAAGACGTCTGATGCGATGAGCAGAGATCTTAATCCAGATTTAAACTAAATACAGTGTGAATGCTGTTGGGCCTGCGAGGAAGTAGTTTGTAATCCACCTAATTGAATATCTGAGGCTTCTTTGTTGGTCACAGACAAATCCACCAGCTTTGGTCCAAAATTCACCTTGAAATGAATGCTATTAGTTGTATTTATCAACTGAAACTAAGCTTTTTTTAAAGTGCATTGTAAATACACAGTGAGTAACACCAGACTCAAATGCATTCACACTCTCTCCCACACATGGTCACCACTTGCGCTTCATATCAGGAAACTATAGTTTTACTGCAGTAATGGCCTTGCAGCAGCGTATGGGCTGTGAACTGGATTTTGGTTCCCATTTGAAGCTATGCTGGAGGGCAGACAGCATTCTTCAGTTCCCAAATTCAGCACTGGTTTACATGGCACTCAAGCAGGCAACATATGCTCTCTCAGAGTCCACAGCAAGTAAAAATATCCCCCACTCATGCGGGCCAGGGAAATGGCAGATCGGGAAATGGGTTACTGAACACTATGTGTTACTATTACTCATTGTGTGCACATGGAGGAGAGGAGAGGAGAGGAGAGGAGAGGAGAGGAGAGGAGAGGAGAGGAGAGGAGAGGAGAGGAGAGGAGAGGAGAGGAGAGGAGAGGAGAGGAGAGGAGAGGAGAGGAGAGGAGAGTTTGATGGAAATATTGGATCATAATGAAATATGTGCAATTTTTATACTGAGCATAGTTCTTGAACATATGTTAGTCATATAATGTTGCTGTCAGTTTTATCTGAGATGGGAAATGGGACAGGAGTTCATTAGTGCTGTGAATCTATTCAACTTTAAAAGAAATTGCCAAACCAGTATGGTTAATCAGTTTGATATGCTAATGTAATAGCATCATGAGATCTCAATAACTCTCAGTATGATCACAATAAAAGTATAAATAAAAATACTTAAAGAGGTATTACTGATATTACTGAAAAGTTTCAAACTAGTGAAACAGATAATAACTGTTCAGACTAATTCAGTGACATTTTATAGCTAAAGACATTTCAAATGTTAAGATTATCAATTAAAGTTTTTCCTCTTTCTTCATTTTTTTTTAACCATCTCTCTCTCTCTCTCTCTCTCTCTCTCTCTCTCTCTCTCTCTCTCTCTCTCTCTCTCTCTCTCTCTCTCTCTCTCTCTCTCTCTCTCTCTCTCTCTCTCTCCATCCTTCCAGTCCTGGTCAAGCAGGAACATAGGGATGATCTGGACTCCCCTGCCGTGCCGCCCATGTCTATGCCTCTGGTCCATGCTGCCAGTTTGGTCTGCGCTCAGCCGCTGTCCTCCCCAGAGCACTCCCACCCACCAGACGGCCTTATGTCTAGCTCCCCACGTGGCCTGGCTGCAGGCCTGCACCCACTCCAGGCCCCCTGCGCCCCAATGGGCTCCCCAACTCTTCCCCACCTGCCCCATCTTCAGGCTCAAGGGCTGAATGCGCCTCCCGAATGCCAGATGCCCTTCCACCCAGGCCCTTCTGCCACTGCCAGGCCATCTTACCCACCCATACAGCACAACATGCCCTTCAACGGCCAGCACAGTCTTCCTATGACTGCGGGCTCCGCACAGGGCTACGAGAGGATGCCCTTCCAGGCCGATCCATCCGGGTGTCACAACCTGGGTTTGGGGATGGTGTATGGCCCGGCTTCTTCAACACCCACCTCTGGAGTGCCGCCGGGGTCTGGCCCCAACCTCAGCCATGCAGCCTGTACAGGTAGCAACCAGGTCATGGCCCACTCTGCCCCTCACCTTCACTCTCTAGGCTATCACTGCCCCACTCCAGGGCAGGTCCCATCACCCACCCACACGCTGGGACAGCAGGTCCCACAGCTGCAGCGTCCACTGGTTTACCATCCAGCTGGGCAGCGGTCTGCCTCCTGCCCAACACCCTCCAGTGCTCCCTCTCGTATGGTGCCATCTCCCCACTCTGGGCCCTCGTCCCCCCAGATCCATTCCCTCCCCTACCATTCACCTACCTCCCCGTCTCCTACTTCCAGCAGCCCCTTGGGGCCCATGGCACTCTCTGGACAGCCTTCCCCACAGGCTAGCAGCCCTGTTTTGGCTGGGTTGTCCCCTTCAGGTCCTTTGGTACACCCCCTGACCCAACAGGAAGAGGGGCTGAACATCAAACAGGAGCCAGAAGATAGAGAGCCCACTTTCCGTACCATTGGCTTGCAGGACATTACGCTTGACGATGGTGAGTCTTTGCACTTTGTTAAACAGTGTCTTTTCATCTTATGACACTTGATAACATTTGAATGTGCCTGCTCACTTCCACATTTAGCCCCAGTGGCCACCACAACTTCAGGTGCAGCACAGTGTTTGGAAATTGTGAGAAAATTAAGCACAAAATTAAACCTTCAGGAATAGTCCCACAACAGGGCAAAGCAATATTGATATGATATCATCACTTTTAGACTAAAGACATTTAAAGCTTCTAAAACTCATTACCAAAATGTGGTTTTATTATAATATAATTCATTGTGATTGACATGTAAATAAAATATAGGCCATAAAAATATGACAGAAAGAGTTCAATATTACCACAGTTTGCTGGGGGAGAATACTATACCGGAAGATTGCGTAGCTCTGAGATTTTAGTGGAAATATGTAGACAGTTGGCATGTATAGTGTCCATTGACTTTTGACTGGGTCACTCCAGGTTGCATTTGATTTAGCTATGATGACCAAGGGCCCTATTTTAAAGATCTGAAACGCAAGTATTAAGCGCGAAACGCAAGTAACTTTGTGGGCGGGTCTTGGGCGCTGTTGCTATTATACCGGCGGGATAAATGACTCTTGCGCCCAACGCAAATCTAAAATGGGTTGGTCTGAAGTAGCTTCATTATTCATAGGTGTGGTTTGGGCATAACGTGAAATAAACCAATCAGAGCGACATCCCTTTAAGAGCAGGCACGCTTGTTCCAGGGCGGATTGCTATTATAACGGCGGATTTGCCAGGCACACGCCAGGAGCGGTTCACAGCCGAGGAGACGGACGTTCTCGTCAGGGCCGTAAAAGACAGAGAAGTGACATTGTATGGGGATGGGAGAAACCCACCCAAATTAGCTTTGGTTAAACAGGCGTATAAAAATTTGGGTAAATGTGTAAGCTAGATCTATGCCTATTTTTTCACATCTTCATGGACACAACAATGATTTCCCTCGTGTGTTAATATTTTTCCTTGTAATAATGTATGGTTTTCTAAAAATGAGAACTGCTGCGTCTGTGTGTAGATGAGATAAGCAAAGTGCATGTGCGTTGTGCACACGCTACATTGATTATGGCCAAGCATGCGCCCTTAAAATAGCATATGAATAACATGCGCAACGGAATTGTTTTCTAAACCTGCAAAATAGCACCAGGGAACGTTTGCGCCGGAACACGCCTCCTCTTTGCGCTGAACCGCCCCCGGGAGCGCAAGTTAATTTCCTAATTTATCGACGTGCGTCTGTGGAAGGAAAAGTCCGCTGTGCACGGGTGCAAAATAGGAATGAGACGTGTCGGTGTACAAAGTCAATTGCGCTGGGTGCAAGATAGGGCCCCAAAACTACAGGCATGTCTGTTTTCCTCCCTTCGTTATAGTTTCTGTAGTACTCACTGAAATAATTACCCTTTTATTCACTTTATTCATATATATTTATGGATATATTAGAGAATGACAGGTACTTGCAATAATTTAATCAGTCGACTAGTGTGTGAATAATACATTAAGATTAATACGTGTGAATCTGTGCAGTAGTAGCTTATTCATAACAGGAACTAGTAGAGTTAATGCTTCATTTACTAAAATGAATTTGCATGCACACGTTGCCTGGGACGTTAGTGATGATAGGTAGCAGGTCCCAGATCTTAAGAGTGTCATGGCATAGGGCGGATTCATTACACTGTTAATCCTTCTTAGCAAGAACTATGAGACCTAGTAAAGTTAGTAGTGTGGGGGAGGGAAACAGAGAGGCTGTGTTTGGAGTCGCTTACTAGTTACTCTCGCTCTTTCTGCAGTATATACTATAGTATGTAAAAAAAAAAAAATTATTATTATTATTTCCAGACAAGTGAATGACCCGTTTATTTGTTTAAAGGACAAGCACATGACAGGCCTAAATGTTGAGCCCTGCTGTATACAATAGTGCATGCTCCCACAATGCAATGCACTCAATATGACCTTCCATTTTTTAAAAATATGTGTGAAATATACTTTGTGAAACATTATTCCAATTTAAAATAACTTTTATATTTTAATATATTTTAAATTAAATTTATTCCTGTGAGGGCAAAGCTGAGTTTTAGCAGCAATTACTCCAGTCTTCAGTGTCACATGATCCTTCAAAAATCATTCTATGCTGATTTGGTACTCACTAAAAATGTCTTATTATCAGTGCTGCTAAATATTTTTGTGAAAACTGTGATACATTTTTTCAGGATTAATTGATCAGTTCAAACGAGCAGCATGTTTTGTTTTGTAACAATATAAATGTCTTTGCTGTCACTTTTGATCTATTTAATGTGTCCTTGCTGTATTAATTTCTTTTGAAAATATTAAATCATACTGACCCCAAACTTTTGCATGGTAGTGTATATAACCAATTTTATTTATTTTTTATCATTTATCAGTCACAATTACATGCACATAATGAGGTAATGACAGCATGAACAATAGAACACTACTAGTTAAAATGTTTATTGTTTTTGTGACTTTTAAAATAGTTAGTTTTCAGTGTGTACTGTGCGGAATACAGTGGCTACGTCCGGAATGGTATACTATGGTTCGGCTTAGAGCGAGAGAGCTTGACCTCAGCTTCTGTGTTTATATGGATAATTTTTTTGCTGATGGTGTGTTTATTTGAGAAGTACAGACAACAGACCACAATGGATTCCTTATTCAAAACTCAGCAATTTACTACTGAAAATGTGTTTGCTCTGTATGCTGTATTACAC
This sequence comes from Squalius cephalus, assembly GCF_949319135.1. Taxonomy (NCBI): domain Eukaryota; kingdom Metazoa; phylum Chordata; class Actinopteri; order Cypriniformes; family Leuciscidae; genus Squalius; species Squalius cephalus. The sequence continues at coordinate 23,913,832 of NC_137124.1, read as the reverse complement.
TAAAACCTGGTGCATCAATCATAGTAGATTGTTTTTTTTTTCATGGATTACTGATGAGAGTTCAGGCTAATGCTGTTTATTAGCACAGATTCCAGCAATGTCGTCATGTTTGTAAGATAGATACCATTCCTGGACCAGAATTTGATCACGGGGAGTCACTTCTGCTTTCTGGCATTCTTCAGTTACATATTCAAATGTGCAGTCAGACAGAGTTAATAAACAGCTTGAGTCACTCAAATTAGACGTGTGTGTGTGTGTGTGTGTGTGTGTGTGTGTGTGTGTGTGTGTGTGTGTGTCCGTGTGTGTGTGTCCGTGTGTGTGTGTCCGTGTGTGTGTGTGTGTGTGTCCCCAGAAGGATCCAACATCTGTAATTAAAACACACACAGTTCACACACTTGGCCAGCCACATACTAATTCACAAATGTGCACTCATACACGCTCAGTTTTTCAAAGTAGGCATGCTCAGCCATACAAATACTCACTGCCAACATGTTGCTCACGTATACTGTAACATTAGATGTCCTCATGCAGTCAGTGTGCGAGATGAGATGAAGTTGAGCCTTTTTTAAAGTGAAATTTTGAACTGATTCCACCAGAGACTGTATCCTCCCTAAAGCACACACTATAAATAGGGTCTGTGTCATTCTGACTGAAGCTCTTGAGCACTGTCGAGTTGTTAAGGAGGTCAGAAATGAACTGCAAATAGAACAGAACACAGCTCCAGTCACTGACATGAACCTTCTACATGAACATACAGCTACCACTGTTATTGAAATGTACAGCATGTTTTGCTAAAGCATTACGCTTGACCTATTTGAATAAACTGCAAATTTATAAACACTATTTAGAAAAATGCAAATAAATTTGAAAAAATCTCAAATGGCATTTATGTATTTGCCATATCCCATATATTAATATGTATCATGTCATAATTATGATTGTTTATTGCATTCAAGTATAAACTCAATGTTTAAATTTTTCTTGCCGTCTTGTCTCGTGTCTGTTCATAAGAGTCATGCATCACTTTTTATGGTTAACTGTAAGCGTTCTGCAGCTGGCTGAGAGTTTCACTAGATTTAAATGTAAGTTTATGTATCAGTCAGACTCTGCAGTTCTTAATCACACTTTCCTGGCACTTTTATGGCCCCAGAAACTTTAGTTCCATTTGATGAATCACTTTTCAGCAGAATTCAGTGGCTGTCACTCTGTCAGTGGCAGTGCATTCTGGGAGTTGTGTGATTTCTGTGATCGTTTAAAACCTGGTGTTTATTTACAAATTGCACCGGCTTTCATTTCCAAAGCAGTTTTGATACTGGTTAAACTGGTTTTAATAGTGCTTACTAGCAGATTGTGGTAGGCAGGAATCGCACCTGATATTCCGGTCCTATTGTTTTTATTCCAGGTCTGCATGGAGCCAGTGCTACAACTGGATGGATTAAAGTTTATTTATATAGAAAGCTAATATTAAAGGGCTGAAACTGTTTGGGGTTTTTCATAGACAAATTAGAATCGTTCGTACGGCGGTGTGTGTTTGTGTGTGTGTGAACAGATGGCACAGGTGATGTCAGACTCTTTGCAGGTGGTGTTGGGGAGGGGCTACAGACAGACTGACAGATGGATGACAAAAAAGCAGGGAATTGACACAAACACACACACTCCCAAACAGAAAGGTCATAGAAGGAATAGAATATAGTTATTAAAAGAGTATTGTAATTTGAGCAGTCTACTATTAGTACCGCTGCATTTATCTCTCAACATGATATCCGTGATTAAATGTAGACTGCTTATGTGCTGAGGAGGCCAGGCCGTATGTGTGTGTGTGTGTGTCCGTGTTAGGCGAGCATAAGGAGTTCGGTGCCATATTTTCCCTGATGAGTTTGGATTAGTTCCCTCATGCTGAACAGGAGGAGCAGTGTGTGTCAGTACTTACTCTAGCCTTAGTCACTTCTCTTTTCTCTTGCCTCATCTCTTCTCTCCTCTCCTCTCTTTTTTTAATGGCAATTGTATTTAATTAATGTCCTCCCAGAGGTCTGTGTTTCAGATGTGTACGCAGGAGTGTGCTTGTGCTGCTTTGTTCTTGTGGACGTCTGTGTGCAGCTGCCACCCCGGCATGAGTGCACTGATCTGGGTTAATAATAGGCAAAGGCCTGCTGTCTTCGGTCCCGTATCTCTGTCATACTGTATACACACACACAAACCCAGAGCTAATATCTCAGTGTCAGTCTGTTCCGCCATTGGATGAGAGTTAGTTTTAACGTGGAATTTCTAAAGTAACAATAATCAGTTGTTCTGAACTGCTCCTTATAACGTATATCCTCATATTATGTGCTGCCCTCATCTGTTACTTGTGTCTGTTTCCCTCTTTCCGTTTGTGGGTACGGAAACTTCATTGTGCAACATATCCCAGGTCTGTAGTCTTTAGCCAGTGGTAAATGACTGTCAAATTAATAACACAACTCCTCTCATCTCTGGGGGAAAAAGAGAGTGTGGAAGGGAAAAAACAGAGCTCTGGGCCCAATACAGCTCGTTAAACACAATCAGAGAACTCTTCTGAATCCAGTGGAAACCTGGTTTTGTGTCATCTTTCCGTACAATTACAGTTTCAGGAGCATAATTTTGAGGTCTTGGCGGAGGCGTGCAGCAGCATTGTGGTCGGTCCAGTTTGCAATGCTGTGGTGTTTGGCTGCAGAGATGTGGCATGGTGCAAAGATCCTTGGGAATTGATGTGACAAGGGTGTGCTCCCTGACTAGGAAACTCCAACTCAGACTTATTCATTCTCTTGCATGACTTTTTCACCTTATTTAGTGCACTACGATTTCCGCGATGCGGAAAACACGGACGGAATTGCGGAATCCAGTCTTAATAACTGAATTTACTGTATAATGCGGATTTTAATGGAATTTGTCACATTTTTGATGAATTAATAAAAATCAGGGCAATACACTTAAATCAAATTGCAATATAAACTAGTGTCTGTGAATATTAAACCAAAAAAAGTCACATGAGCATTTTACTGTTTCATTTGATAAAACTATCATCATATATCATAAACACAAACTCAAAGGTCTTCATGGCAACCCATCAAAATAAAAGTTCGGTTTAGCTTGAAATTGTGACAGAAATATATTAAAGTTGTACAGTAGAATTTAGCTACGTCCCAATGTAATAATAATACTAACACTGATAATAATAATAATAAATTATGATTAAAGATTCTTTTAAGGGATAATTTTTCTTGTTTTAATTTTAAGAGTAAAGCTCTGTTGTGCAGCACTTTGTGTTACAAAAAAGTTTGTTTAATTTCATATGATTAAAAGATAAATTAAATGTTTCATGCCAATATTTGATAGAAGAAAATGTAAAATAATAATAATATTTATTATAATATTTGTTATTAATAGGTTGTTGTTTTTTTATTCAATTAGTTAGGAAATTTGGGGGGAAATAAAACTGATTTCATAGGGCCCTACTTATTATGTGTATATTTTGAGTGGGTAATAAAACGTTCTTTCTGTTTTATCTTTTTTTTTTTTTTTTTTTGTCTGTACTATTGTTTTGTTCACCCAAACTGAAAATTAATTTAATTCATTTTCTGTCTTCTGTGTAGCAAAAAGATATTTTGAAGAATGTTTGTAACCTAACAGGTTTAAAAAAGCAAAAAAAATTCAAGACATTTTTCAAAAATCTTCTTTTATGTCCCACAGAAGAAAGAACAGGTAAATAAATATTGGATATTAAATATTGGATACAGGTTTTGAAATGACACGAGGGTGAGAAAATTGTGAATTTAAATGTTTGAGTCTTTAAAGTTAAGTTCGATATTGTTACACTGCTAATATTGTTCTTTGATAAATTGCTTTATTTTTTCTCATTTGTAAGTTGATTTGGATAAGTGTCTGCTAAATGGTTAAATGTACTAGATAATTCTGTTTCAAATGGCATAATTTGAATTTTGCATTTATTTGTTTTGTTGGCAACTTTGCTCCAGTCTATATCTAAATTACTGATTCAGAGTTCCTTTATGAATCTAGTTATAGAAAGAAAGTGTGTATTTGGGCAGAGGAGGGAGGCCAGAATAATTAAGGAGTGCAGCATGTGGCTGTGTATGCACTTTGTGCTTTGATTTTATCATCTTAGTTATAAGGACGTGCTCCTCCCGAACTTTCATTAGGAAAATTTTGTTTTATTCACCTGGGCTAATCTACTCACTTGAAGAGCTCCTTCTATTCTAAGTATTTGTTTATTTATTTTCCATAATTGAAAAACACATTAAAATGCAAAAATCGGCTTGAGTTTTTTACGGCACCTACACTGCTATGCAGTTTTTCTATGCTGTACTGATCGTTAAAGCGAGTGAGTAATCATGTAAAACATGTTAAAGAGGTTGCTGAAGCCTCTGGTCAAAGAAAATGGGGGTGAATCACTGGCTGACTCTTTAGATGGGGAATCCACAATATGATTCACAGATCAAACTAACTGCTCCCTTGTGCTCTCTCAGCCACCATTTGCCTCTTACTTACACTCTCTTTTTTAGTTGTGTAGTAGTTGTGTAGTTTACATTTTTGCAGAGGTCATAAGGTGATGTAAAAAATACAAAATAAATAAAAAAAATAGCACCCTGTCATCAAACACAGTCTAGATTTCACATTTCACACTCTAATTTTGAAGCTACAGATCAGTTCATTTAAACATCTGACTTGGGTTTCTTTTTTCTTTTTTTTCCTAAATGGAAATGGATGTTCTCTATCAGTTGCTCTGGCTGGTGAGGTCAGTCTTACCTAGTATAATACTTTCCATCATAACACAACACAGTCACTGCTTTGAAAATGGAACAAATATATATATATATATATATCATCAGGATAATTTCAAAGTTCCTGTTTTAGGAAATGGGTTCATTTTTTATTTTATTTTTACTTTTGCAATTTTGCAATTTCTAAATAAATACAGTTTAAAATGTTAGTTTATTTGATTTGTTATTTTCTAGCAATATACAAGTAAAATGCACAACATTTTTAAAACTATCCCAGAATTGGTAAAAGGGTTGCAAAGTTAGCTTAAATTAAGCTGTCACTCAGTAGGGCAGGCTTGTGTGGGACCAAATGTTTGTATTTCCCTTAAGTTAAAAGAAAAAAATAAATATTAGTTTGATCCAGTAACCAGCTAGTCATTATTATTGTCAGGTTTCCCATTTGTGGTCATTCAGAATGTGACAGCCCATCTGAATTGATGTCTTGGTTAACGGTCAGCCAGTGCAGCGGCTAGTCCAGTGATTCACAGTCTTGGGGCAGCACCGTCAAACAATATCATTTACCCCAGCTCAGAGTTTTGCTGTTGGCGAGCTCTCAGACTCAGACCCTGTATATTATATGTTAATAAGGGATGGCCCCTTCCACTCATCCACAGAGGATCCCCTGTTTAAAGACTCTACGCTGAGACTCTCAAGCGCTATGCGAAAGAGTTCGAGATGAATCATGCTTTCTTACATGTGGGGAAAGACGATGTTGAAACCTCTCAAGTCAGTTGCTGCTATATTGCGATATATTGCACAGTAACTTCCCGTATTTCACTGAGTCAGATGCATCGCTAATATCGACAGAGCTCAGGTCTCAGTTTAGACATTTACTCCCTCAATATGTTGTTGAGATTTGTACTTTGTGCTGTGTTATATTATTCACAGTAAGCAACTGTAATGGGAATGGAATAACTTGTGAGTCCAGAGTTTTGGATGCTCTGTCGTGAGGTGACTTGCTCTCCAAACTGGTCCAAACATTGAACAAAGAGAGCACGCATTGAAACTGCAGCGTGTATGTGTGTGTTTGAATGAATATGAGAAACTACAGTGTGCTTTTGTGTCACACAAAATGGAAAAAGTGAGAAAAGAAAGCTTTTGATCTGGGAGGAGACAGGAAAATAACGTTTTAAAATAGGAAAGTCCTCTTCAAAGTAGAGTAAATACCGTGGCAGATGACATATTAGACTTCTCTAAAAAAACGGTACCCTTATAAATCTGCCAATACCACTGGCACACCACAGACGCTGATTAAATAGCTGTCTGGATTTATTGACTGACTGTGTACTGACATACATTTTTTTATTTGTTATTTTTCTCTTTACCAGATGTTTAAGTGTGCGTGTTTAATGCTCCATGGCAATAGCTAAATTAAACCATATTGTGCCATTAGCCAAATAATTTTTTTCTTCATTTTTTTATTTCATTATTGCTTTTAAAGGTATCTTCAAAAGTTAGTGGTTTATGGCACATTTAGTGGAATTTGCGCTATAATTCATTTATTTTGTTTAATGTCTTAAACACCAAGTCTCAAACACCATTTGTGAGAGTTGCAAATTATTGGATAAAGTGTGCAGAAGATGCTGACATTTACATTTACTCAGTATGTTTCAATTGTATCAGTCTTCTACAATGTGTGTGTGTGTGTGTGTGTGTGTAAGATTGTTAGATTGTTTATGCGGCGTGAGAGGCAGACAGCACGTCGAGTGGCTTTTAAAGCAGAACTCACAATCAGCCCAGTGCAGGTCTGCATGTGTGAAGTGTGTTCATGCAAGAGGAAGAGCCGCCTACGCCAACAGGATGATCTGTGACAGCGGCTGGGCATTTGAAACACAACACACACACACACTCAGACATGCAACTTTCACACAAAACCATCACAAAATAATAACATCAACCACATGAGAAATGTACCAAAACAGCGCTAAACTTCGAACACACAAAATAACTGTGAACAGCATAAACCTAATCAACATGAATAAAAACTGCGCACAAAGCAACAAAAGATATAATCTTCAGTAAACACAAATAACTAACAATACTTATGCAAATGTGACACACTTAACCTGAACGATACTAACGTGACGGCGCTATAGTTAGTTCTCGTGACATTTCGATTTTTTTTAAACACAAAAGAGTCGTAAGCAATCTCAAACATCAGTAGCGTTACATACTAAAGCACACTACACAACTGCTTTAAATATTCACCCTACATAAGGACTATTATAGTAGATGCTCATTGTTTTGATTTACTGAGCCAGATCAGCACAGTCCCTTATATGGTGTTCTGCCACTTTTTTGTAACACCCTCTGCCATATTTAACATTTAAACGCATTTATTCTTTCATTTACCTTTTAATGCTATTTTTAGCACCAAGCCCAGCTCTCTGCCTTTTGATGTCTTTTTACCAAATGACTGTTTATGCCGTTATATACGTCTACTTGAGCTTGGCTCTAATCCTGTGTAGGCAATAGAGCAGCGTATTTGTTCACTATGACTGAGCTCACCTTTTTTTTTTTAGTTCTGTTGGAAAATGTGGTGAAACATGGTCCATCCCAGTCAGTCATGGTTTGTCTGGATAAGGAATGCAGGGATTATTAACTCGCTTGCAGAGACAGGCTCCCAAATGAATGATACCTGAGGCCCCCTTCAACAGTCAAACCTGTTTATCTGATCCTCGGCTTTTTCCTCAGATTTGTCATCGCCTTTTATAGATGTGTTTTTTACTCCGATGACAAGCTTGGAAATCTGGTGATTGAATGTTGTGGTGAGTGTGTCAAAACTCGCCATCTCTCCTAAGGAACAATCATTTTTTCCACAAAGTAATGAACCGTCTTTGCCCTAGTTTTCTCTCTCTCTCGGTTTTTTTTTTTTTCTCTTCATATATATATATAGGATGAATTTTTGTATTATGATTGTCGTTGACTAATTTTGTCATGTCAGCAATATCGTCGTGCTTGCTAAAACAAGACATGTTATGTGCTATATGAGAAAATCCACTATCCAGTAGAGCATGGGGTTGCATTAATCTAAACCGTGCTGGGACAAACTGCTGCTTGCTTAACATCAGCCTGCTAAAGTAATTACCACACTTGCTCCACTGTCTTCTGGGATGGAACATGTGTTTTAACAATGGATCAATTTTATACAGGCATTTCATAGTGCTCTAAAAGCCCAAGCCAACAGGCGAGAGGAAACGTAATCAAAGGTCATTAAACTCATAATGAACTGATGCAACTGCCTGCACTAAAGCCTAGTAGTAAAAGACACGGAGGATGGTTTTATAGCCTGTGTTGTGGTCATCATAATAAGACGCTGCTGTCAGAACTTACATACTCACGCACACAGACCCACATTTGCACACAACTGTTTTCTGAGTAGTCACATACCAAAGGTCTTTTTTTTTTTTCGACCCCCTTTTATTTGTCTTTTATTTCTATCAGCCCTCAAGGATGGTGCCTGTACTCGACTTTACATAGCTCAACACTGCCCTTCAGTGGTTAGATGCAGAAATGGTTTTTAAAATCCTCAGTATGAACTTTAAAAAGCTCATACTACCGTTCAAAAGTTTGGGGTTGTAAGATTTATTTATTTATTTTTAATTTGAAAGAAATGAATGCTTCTATTTCAAATAAGTTCCTTTGAACTTTGTTTATCAAAGAATCCTGAAAAAATGTATCACAGTTTCCTCGAAAATATTAAGAAATGTTTCTTGAGCAGCACCAAATCAGCATATTAGAATGATTTATCATTTGACACTGAAGACTGGAGTAATGATGCTGAAAATTCAGCTTTGACATCACATAAATAAATGACATTAAAAGTTCAAATGAAAAGTTTACATTGTAATAATATTTTACAGCCTTAGTGAGCATAGTGAGACTTCTTTCAAAAACGAAACAAAATAAAAATCTTGCCGACCCCAAACTTTTGCACGCTAGTGTACCTCCTGCCATATCAGTCTTTGAAATGTTGTCTTTTTCACTTTTGGATTCCTCCTAAATGTAAATAATGTCTCTTTTTGTGTCTTTCAGTGAATGAGATCATAGGCAGAGACATGTCTCAGGCCCCAGGGGCTCATGGGGGCTCTCCATCTGCACATAGTCAGTCCTAGCCCACAACACACCACGTCAGACTCGACACAGAGACTCTTCGCAGGACTCCAGAGCTGGTCGACGAGGTTTCACCCAGTTTTTACCCAATAGGCTAAAAACCACCTTCCCCAGCGTGGATCCAGAAGCAATTTAAACAACAGTTATTACTTACTCTTGATTCATGAACACAGCTATATACTGTATGCAAAATCAGGTGTACTTTACACATGTGCAGACATGGTTGAGTGGGAGTAAACTTGGATTCATTCTCTTGGAAATAAAACCAATAATTCAGGGCTCTCTGACAGCATGATGTATTATTATTATTTGCGGCTTGCAGATTCACCCCTCAGATTGGCTAACTATGCAGTCGAGCACCCTCATCCCTGACCGGAATATGCAGCAATTCTACAGTCACTTTAGTGGGATAGCCGAGGGCTGCTCGAACCGTGATAGATGCCCACGTTTCGCCTTCTTACCAGCGGAAACGCCGCCTTTTTCAGTACACATTCTCCCAGTGCTGCCCTCTAGTGGACGGGCCCTCAGGCGCTGCACTGAGTCTGTAGTAATAATATGCAACATTCCACATGTCTAGTGACCTTTCTGAGCTGTAGATAATGTTTAATGATTGGCCCATTTCCTCTTCAGGTTGAACAAATGCCTTATATAGTAGCTGTGATCGTTAACAGGTTTTCTGCTGAGAATTTATATGAGTTTTTTTCTTTCTTTTTTTGAATGAGGACATGGTTAAATCCAGTGTGTGTATTTTATACTTAGAAGTAGCTGAGCTTCATCTTGTGTTCTGGAGTGCTGTGAATTGTGTTAGTGCAATCTTACTTTCACAGTGCTGTGCTTTAAAAGTCAAAGGAATTGTTCTCAGACTCTAGAGATAACATGTTTGGAAAGTTGCATGGAAAGATGAACTCATGACCATAGACCAAAAGGTCTGAAGAGAATTAAGTCCATACATATATATATATATATATATATATATATATATATATATATATATATATATATATATATATATATATATATATATATATATTTGTTGATTATGCTGAGACTTGCTTTGTGCCTTCGATTAGAGAAAAAATTATGCATAAACATGCTTTGGACAATTAAAAAAAAAAAAAAAAAAAAAACATTTGCAGGTTTGATGTCAGGGAATGACTTTTTTTTTTTTTTTTTTTTTTTGACAAAAAATAAAAGGTTGCATCCTGACAATCAACAAGTGAATTATCTGTTACTATAGAGTGACTTGCAAGCTGCTCTCAGTTTGTGTCCCTTCTGTATTCTTGGACTTTTCATAAAGGTTGAAAATCAAACAAGCGTCCAAACCTATCAGCCCATCTTAGACAATTATAGCGCTCATATTTGCTCACAATTTGCTCTCATGTGGACAAAATCAATTTAGGCAGGTTTACTCTGTACTTCACTCTTTGGGTCAGACACAGACGACGGACACTGCCAGAGCAGATGCCGTTTGATGCTAACAAATCTATGAATTTGTATTGGTTTCTTGCCTTAAAATTTTAATTTGGAGATTACAGTTGTTTTTGCAACTGTTTTTTTTGTTGTTTGTTTTCTTTGGCACAATTCAATTAAGATTTTTTTTCTTATCTTTTTCAGTCTTTGTGAGACACACAGCTGTATCCATGACTGTTAATTATGTTTGAAAGAGAAAAAAAACTGCTATGCACTATAAACCTGCCTTCTGCCTATAAGAAAAAAAAGGAAAAAAGAAAACCTTGATGCCTCTAGACTAGATGCTGTAGAGATGCTTCTTCATAGAGTAGTATGCCAGACAAGAGTTCTGTGTGTCAAGATGTGTCTGTTCATGCACAGAGCAAGCGTCTTAACGGTTTTGTGTGTGTGCGCTTCTGTCAGTTTGTATCCAATGAATTGTAAATATTTGTTTTTGTATCTTTAAAAACCTTTGAATTTAAATGGTGTAAAAGCACACTGATAAATTAGGCTATGCAAGGATGGACAATATGATGGTGTGACATTTTCAAACATACAAATAGCAGGTTCGTTTGTTACTCTTGCATCTATACTGTATGTAAGTATATATATTTTGTTGTATGTAAACCCTTACATATATTGACAGGTGTTTTTAATGCCACTTTTGACTATTTAATTTAAACTATCAAATATACATAGGAAAGCCTTAACTTGTGTTAAAATTCAGTTTTAGAGAATGTGTGTCATATGGTTTGAGTTTGATTTAGGAATAGTGTTTTTTGAGAATCAAGACAGAAAAACAATCAAACAAACTGATGGGGAGTTCTGGGATGAAGCAGGGTCCCACGATTTGCACCTATTTTCACTCTTTAGAAACCAAAGATGGAACAATGTGTTCCCATTTTACATGCAGATGACAACGCAGACACCAGAACTCTATTTTTGATACTTTGAAATGGATGTCATTCCTAAAGTTTGGGTAGCTTGGATGGTTTGTAAAATAAAAGTACAGGTTCAGTTGATGTTTACGGAGCCTTGTATTGTTGTTTCATGTACATTTTGTATTTAACATTTTGTAATTTTTAAGACTGCAGTGCTTTTTGAAATTATTCAAAGGGAACACCGTGCGGCATAGGCTCTTCTGAGGTAGTGTATCAATAAAAAGAATAAATGCCCAAATGTCTATTGTGTCAGTCTGTCATTGTGACCTGAATTCTGCATGCATCAAAAATGAAATTTCTAAAATGAGTGAATAGGCTGCACACAATGGTCTTTCATCAGAATTTACTTCACCACATTTTCATCACTTTTAACATTAGAGCGGGCGCAGCCTTTGTAACTTGATTGTAGTGTCGAGGTTTCCGGTCTCATATCCGCTTCCAGACAGTTATTTTAGCTATACAAAAATTTTCCGTTTTGCAGCTTGATATTGCAAATTGTTATGATAATATTTTACTTTATTATCGTAATCAAAACACGCTAGTTTGTAGCGCATACAAAATACCCTATGTTCAATGTAGTCAGAATACAAATTAGAAAAGAAGAGCTGAAAAGCTGAAAAAAAAGATAGAGAAAAAGAACATGAGGGTAAGATATTAACGATACATCAGTTACATTGTACACATTTTGTCATGTTATGTTTAAATAAGTTTCATACGAAATGTTAGGTAATGCAGGGTCCAAATATGAGATGGCAAGTTTTAAAGTTGAGACACACACAGATATAACGCATATTTTAAAAAACTTTTTTGTATAAAATGTATATTTATTTGCAACAGTTACAGCAATAATACGACATTTCTGTCGTAAGAAGAACAGCTATTCAGCTGATGGACGCTGTGCTGCGTTGTCATGGGAACATCCCAGGTGAAAATAATGAGGAAATGACGTTGTCTTTCTTTGCTCCCTTCACCAGTGCGTTCCAAACATACAGTACAAGAAACGGCTACGTAATGGCACAAAAGTGCTCTGCTCACTCCAAAGTCCCCACTTCAAAGGCTAGACCAGCATAACGGTTAAACTAGTCTTACAAGTAAAAAAAAAAAAATTCAAGACGGTTCATAATTTTTTTTAAGCTATTTAAATAAAAAAAGGTAGATTGGTCTCATTTGAATCCAAAAAGTAAGACCGATTAGCGCGATTAGAATTGCTAGCGGGTCAGACTAGTTCTTAAGAACTTAGTGGCTATATGTTTTTGCAACCGGCCACAAACTGAAACAAATCTAGAGTAGCTGCTATTGCATGACTATCTGCTTATAGTTTTGTTTAGTTTTTTTGTTTTTGTTTTCACTTTGGTACTATTTTCACAAGTAAGGTGTACATTTTCAAAACTCTAAGTGCTAATATCACAACAGATCATCAAAAGTGCATTTCATCATGTTTTCAATTGTGTTCAATTCTGTTTCATCTATATGTTTAATTTACAGTAGCTGCCTTTCATAATGCCATTATTATCAAACTTTTGATTTGCATCTCATCTCCTCTTGGTCAGTTTAATACAGTTGTCTATTATTTAATCCAACTGATCTTAATGGTTAATCAATGAATCATTTGGTACACTATAGTTCTCTTTTGTGGTCACTACGAGTTACGTCAGTGATGACGAAATGGGGGTTTCGCATAGAAAGCCTATCATCTTCGAGATATTGAAAACGAGCCAATGGCAATGGAAATGCCTTGGGTCTGCGGGATTTGCATGCGTAACTCCGCCCTACCTCGTGGGTATATAAGGAAGTATGCCGGCATAGCGCAGTATGTTTTCGCTTCGGAGCCAAGATCATCTCTTCACTCCACAAGCCATTTCTGAGTTTTCATCACTCTTTCTCATCCTCTTCGAGACGAGCAACTCTCCGGTGTTGGTGTGACGGCGATTTCAGCGAGTTCACATTGCCTGCTGATCTGTGCAGTGATCTGCCAGTGAGTGTGTTCTCCCTGTGTGCTTCAACATCTGCTGAGTTTTCCTCTCACAGGTTCCTGAGGGTGACGGTGTGGACTAATACGCCGACAATTTGTCCTCGGCCCACATCCCCCTCTCCAGTGTCGCAACCCGTGAGCGCTCCGACTGAGCTCGGTGGTCCCTCTTCGGAGGCGCCCCGCGTTTCTTTCGGCGCTCCAGAGGAAGATGCTATGTCGATCACAGCATCACAAGGTGGGTGTGAGTCCTCAGGAAGTGAGGATTCGGCTGTGCTGCCGCCCTTGGGTCGGTTCACCCGCTTCAGGGGAGTCCGCTTCACTATGGTAGGTGGCAATGCCCCTATCATGAGAGCGGAGGTTGCTACCCTACTGGCGAAGGGTGCGATCAAGACTGTCCCTCCAGGCGAATTGAGGTCCGGGTTCTACAGCCCCTACTTCATTGTCCCGAAGAAATCCGGTGGGTTACGGCCAATCCTGGACCTGCGCGTCTTGAACCGCTCCCTTCACAGGCTGCCGTTCAAGATGCTCACGGCCAAATGCATTTTCGAATGTGTGCAGCCACAGGATTGGTTTGCAGCGATCGACCTGAAGGACGCCTACTTCCATGTCTCCATTCTACCTCGACACAGACCGTTCCTACGGTTTGCTTTCGAGGGGCAGGCATGCCAGTACGCGGTTCTCCCATTCAGGCTAGCCCTGTCTCCTCGTGTCTTTACGGAGGTCGTCGAGGCAGCCCTTGTTCTTCTACGGGAACACGTGGTTCGCATCCTGAACTATCTCGACGACTGGCTGAACCTAGCTCACTCTCGAGACCAGGTTTGCGAACACAGGGACCTAGTGCTCCGGCACCTAGCTCGTCTGGGCCTTCGGGTCAACTGGGAGAAGAGCAAACTCTGCCCCGTGCAGAGGATCTCTTTTCTCGGTATGGAAATCGACTCGGTCGCCATGTGCGCACAGCTTACGAGCGAGAGCACGCAGTCACTGCTGACTTGCCTCCGCCAATTCGAGGGCAAGAGTGCGGTTCCACTGAAACTATTTCAGAGGCTCCTGGGGCATATGGCATCCGCAGCTGCAGCAAGTTTGCTTCATATGAGACCGCTTCAGCACTGGCTTCGCGATCGAGTCCCAAGGTGGGCATGGCAACACGGCACGCTCCGAGTCCCAGTGACTCCAGCCTGCCGTCAGACCTTCACCCCGTCGTCGAACCTCAGTTTTCTACAGGCCAGAGTGCCCTTAGAACGAGTTTCCAGGCATGTTGTTGTATCGACAGTTGCCTCCACCACGGGCTGGGGCGCCATGTACAATGGACATGCTGCCGTGGGCTCCTGGACAGGACTCCAGCGCCTTTGGCATGTCAATTGCCTCGAGTTGCTGGCTGTACGTCTCGCTCTGCACCGCTTCCATGCATTGCTCAGAGGTCAGCACGTACTAGTCCAAACAGACAATACCGTGACAGTAGCGTACATCAACAGACAAGGTGGTCTACGCTCCCACCGTATGTCGCAACTCGCCCGCCACCTCCTTCTATGGAGTCAGAAGCATCTGAGGTTGCTTCGAGCCATTTACATTCCGGGAGACCTGAACTGTGCAGCCGACGAGCTCTCAAGGCTTCGGCCTCTCCCCGGAGAATGGAGACTCCATCCCCGGTCGGTTCAGCTGATTTGGGATCAGTTCGGAGATGCACAGGTAGATCTGTTTGCCTCCCACGACTCGTCCCACTGTGACCTGTTCTATTCCCTGACTGAGGGCACGCTCGGCACGGATGCACTGGCGCACAGCTGGCCGTGGGGCCTACGCAAATATGCATTTCCCCCAGTGAGCCTTCTTGCACAGACCCTGTGCAAGATCAGGGAGGACGAGGAGCAGGTCATCTTGGTCACGCCACACTGGCCCACCCCGACCTGGTTCTCCGAACTTGTACTCCTCGCAACAGCACCTCCCTGGCCAATTCCCCTGAGGAAGGACTTAATTTCTCAGGGACGGGGCACCCTATGGCACCCTCGTCCCGATCTTTGGAACCTCCACATGTGGCTCCTGGACGGGACGAGGCAGCTTTGAGTACCCTACCACCAGCGGTGGTGGCTACCATCACTTCCGCTAGAGCATCGTCCACGAGACATGCCTATGCGTTGAAGTGGAACCTCTTCGTCAACTGGTGTTCTTCTCACCATGAAGACCTCCAGAGATGCCCGATCAGTGTCGTGCTTTCCTTCCTGCAAGAAGGGCTGGAGCGAAGGCTGTCTCCCTCCACCCTGAAAGTGTATGTTGCCGCCATTGCCGCACATCATGATGCAGTCGAAGGTAAGTCCGTTGGAAAGCACGACCTGGTCATCAGGTTCCTGAGAGGAGCAAGGAGACTGAATCCTCCTCGCCCTCCTCTCGTACCCTCTTGGGACCTCTCAGTGGTGCTAACTGCCCTGCAGAGTGCTCCCTTTGAACCTCTGCAATCAGTGGAGCTTAAGTTCCTGTCAATGAAGAACAATTCTGGAAGAAGACATCCTGGTTGGATTGGCCTCCATCAAGAGGGTAGGGGACCTGCAGGCATTCTCCGTTGACGAAGCGTGCCTGGAATTCGGGCCTGCTAATTCTCACGTGATCCTGAGACCCCGGCCTGGATATGTGCCCAAGGTTCCCACCACACCCTTTCGTGACCAGGTGGTGAACCTGCAAGCGCTGCCATTGGAGGAGGCAGACCCAGCCTTGGCACTGCTTTGTCCAGTACGCGCCCTCCGTGCTTATGTAGACAGAACGCAGTGTTTCAGGACCTCAGACCAGCTCTTTGTCTGTCATGGTGGGAAGCTGAAAGGAAAGGCTCTCTCCAAGCAAAGGTTGTCTCACTGGATAGTGGACGCCATTGCTTTGGCATACTAGCAGCAAGGTCGACCGTGCCCCCTTGGTGTGACGGCCCACTCCACCCGGAGTGTGGCCTCCTCTTGGGCTCTAGCACATGGCACCTCGCTGGCAGACATCTGCAGAGCTACAGGCTGGGCGACACCTAACACATTCGCGAGATTCTACAATCTCAGAGTGGAGCCAGTTTCTTCTCATGTACTCGCTTCAACCAGCCGGTACTAGATTCTGCTCAGGTGTCTTCGCTTGCTCGCCATTCCTCTCCACGGACGGGATACATATGATATATTCCTCAGGTGAGCCTAATAAGCCCTGTGTTTCCTCCAGCACTGTTGACGTCAACGCCAGAGTTATGCCACCGGCAGCTTTCGCGTTGGCCAGGTGCCTCCATGTGCATGGTTCCCCCGTTGGGTGACCCCCACATGTGTATTTCCACTGTAAGCCTCTCTGAGGATGTGTCTTTCCCTTGGCAAGCCACCTTGCCACCCCTGGGGTTGAAATATTCCACCTGCGGCTGGATACCCCAGTGATTCTCCATATGCAGCCCCTCCGGGTCATATGTGTATTCTGTAAGTCCCCCCCCTTCGGGCTGGCACTGATTGCATATTTCCACTGAGATATGCTTCCCAGTGTACCTTGGTATTCCTGTGTTAAGTAGGAGTCCTTCGTCCGTGCCAGTCTCACGACAGGGATCTCAGACTTAGGCAGGGCACTGGAAGACAAACGAGAGGTGGCGTGATTAGACTGGGAACCCCCATTTCGTCGCCACTGACGTAACTCGTAGTGACCACGAAAGGGAACGTCTCATATGTAACCCTCGTTCCCTGAGTGGGAACGGAGACGTTACGTCTCCCTGCTACTTCCGCTGTACCGCTGGAAACGCCTGAGTTCAGTCTCGGCTCTTCAGCAAGAAAACATACTGCACTATGCCGACGTACTTCCTTATATACCCACGAGGTAGGGCGGAGTTACGCATGCAAATCCCGCAGACCGCTTTGCAATTTGTGAACATAAAGCAGGATAGAGTACAAAGGAGAGGAAACAGGCAATGACTGTATAACATCAGATTGATCAGAGATGCATCAGAAGGGAGTCAGATGGCATAAATATAGTACATTACAGTATGTATGCCATGTGATACTGTAAACTGATTACCATGGTAGAGACTGCCACATTACTGTAACTCACTCTTCATCTGTAAAGGTCAACTACAGTATACAGTTATATGGCACAGTGACAACATTTACTGTATTGCCAGCAAACTCTGTTCTAGCACCAAACCTCATGGCAGTTTCATAACTTCATCACACCTTTTGATAACACACGACTAGATAGATACTATTACAAACATTATGGTTTCAATTTCATAAGTTATGTAAAGTAAATGTATTGTCTAATGTGGCAACTGTAGCCTGTAATTATTTAAGCAACAATGGTGAATTGAAACATGTATATTGCATTGTTTGCTGTTGAATTAATTGATTGTTAAAAGTACTAAACTGAAAAAGATCATACTGTTGTGTTTCGGTGATTAAACCAAATGTTCTCATTACATATTACAATAATCTTGTGTTTGAAACAATGATCAGGTGGACTGAAATATAACTGTAATTAAAGCATGGGATCAGGTTTTGAAAGAATGACTAACTGTGTTACAAGTGTGATCAGTTTGAATTTTTGTACTAAGAGTTTTGAAAATGTACACCTTACCTGTGAAAATAGAACCAAAGCGAATAAATCAAACTGTAAGTAGTGATGTAAGGAATACTGTTTCTTGGTCCAAGCCTCTACTCGTTTTAACTGAAAATTATACCTTGACAGTAATTTATGAGCACTATTTATTCATATCACATTTAAACAAAGCTTTTAAAAACCCTCCATTCCGGAAACCAATATTGTTACAATTCGTAAAAGATGAATCATTGTCAGTCCATCTGAAATTTGAATATGGAGATTAAGGTTAGGATCATGTTATTTTCAGTAGTGTTACAGCACACCATGAGTGTATATTAGCACCATTTATTCTTTGCTTTTAGCATCTGATTGATAGAACATGTTTGAGCAATTTGATTGCTCAGTCTAAACGCTTCAACCACATGGCATCAAAGATGAATAGTTAAGATAAAAAAATAAAAACCCAAAATTACAAAAATCAATCCATTTCTTATTTCAATTCACCCCTTCAACATTTTTCCCGTAAAGAACAGGATATATGGTTGCCAGATTTTAAAAGTGTGATTTCTAGGCCTGGAAACGTCAAGCAAATTAAACTTCACAGGCATTTTTTTACTGAATATAAATTGTTCTAATTATGCCATGGAATTGTGAATAAATAAAAATATTTCTTTAAAATCCATAACCCTTATTCAGTAAAACTGGAAAAGTCATGTGCCTTTGTTGTGGACAGTGGGGGAATCTTGGTGTTAAAAAGGTTGAAAACTACTGATCTAAACAATCACTCAAAGCTGGTCCAAAACATTTCACGTTACCACTTTGACATGCTGATGGTCAGAGCAATATCAATTTATTTGTTGCATATAAGAATCACATTTACACATACATACACATTTCATACATTTTAAGGAAAAATGCCCCTTCTTTCACTAGAGAGGTGTGACATTTTGTTCAGCCTGTATTGCACTCCGGGTAATGTAGTCATGAAATACATATAAAAAAAAAAATTCATGATTCAAGCAGCCTACCATCAGTAGAAAAAAAAAACTGACGTAGACAACAATTCCAAAACATTGCAAAGTCCAAAACAAGGTGAGACCACAGCATAGTTCAATCTGCACATAATCTCTCATGGGGTCAGACTGGGGGCAACAGAATACACACCTCTATCAATTCAATTCCTTTAAAGAATGAGCAGTGAAGCATGTAGATCACACAAACAACTCATCTTTAACTTTAAATAAAAATTTCACTTTTCGAATGGATTAAACTAAAAATCAGTTCATGCAAGTCTATGGAGTACATACTTGGTCTGATCTCTATTAAATAAGGAATAAGTCTGAAGGCTGTGTCAGTCCAATAGTGCAGAGGTACACTGGGAAAACCATCATGCTTTTTATGGTCTTACAGTATTTTAAAGAACATATTTGGCTTTTTACATAACATTCCATAATGGCAATAAGTATTGCATTGCATTTTGTCTCTCTAATGCCTAACTGGACTGCCCAACAGGAAGATCTCTTGTTCCATAAACTGATGGCTTGCAAGGCTTATAAGTTTGCTTTAAGGTCTTGAGTTAGGATAGAAGAGCTGTTGACATCAAAAGACAGGAAGAGTTTAGCATGCATGCCATTGATCTCAATTTTCCTCACACACATACACAAGCAGTGAAGCAGTGCTACTGAGATGTTTAGCTTGTGTGTATATAAACATATACAGTGCTTCTGCGTCAGGTCCCCTCCTAAACTACTACTTTGTGTCAGGAACAACGGGACAACTGTCTGAAAAGCCAAAAGACAGGCAATGATGGAGAAAGGGGTAAGACAGGTGAAGTGCGGTCCTCCCTTAGTGGGTGTAGCGGTCACTCGCAGCAAACCAGGCGGATGGGATGTCCGGAGAAGGGAAGATTGGAGCATTCGGCTACAGCATGTCTCGCTGCTTTCTCACTGGGGAAGGTCACCAGTGCCTCCCCACTACGCTGACCACTCCAGTTATACAGCACGAGCACCGAGTCCGCCTGGAGCTACACCAAAACAACATTTAAAAACCAAGTCAATATTTACATGCATATATAGATATAGATATATACATATACAGTGCCGGTCAAAAGTTTGGAAGCATTACTATTTTTAATGTTTTTTTTTTAAAGTCTCTTATGCTCTTAAGCCTTCATTTATTTGATAAAAAATACAGAAAAAAAATCTTTCTATTTCAAATAAATGTTCTTTTTTAACTTTTTATTCAAAGAATCCTGAAAAAAAATTATATTAGCAGCATATTAGAATGATTTCTGAAGGATCATGAGGCACTGTAGATTGGATGATGAAAATTCACCTTTGCATCACAGAAATAAATTATATTTTAAAGTATATTCAAATAGAAATCCATTATGTTAAATTGTAATAATATTTTACAATATTACTGTTTGTACTGTATTTTTGATCAAATAAATGCAGGTTTGATGAGCAAAAGAGACTTCTTTCAAAAACATTAAACATAGTAATGTTTCCAAACCATTTCCAGACACACACACACACACACACACACACACACACAGTAGTAGTCAAAAGTGATGCCCGGAGGGGATAATCATTTTAATGACTCTACAAGTCGAAATGAGGATTTTTTTTTTTATGCCAAACTGTGCGGACATAATATTGCAGTTTCATTGCGTTATCACAAAATTGATTCCAAGCACAACTTAACTTACAAATGAACAGTTTTTAATAATATTTGAATAAAGGGAGATTTTGAATAAAGATCACTTTTGGCCACTATTGTACATATTCCAGTGGTGGCATTTATAAATAAATATATAGAAGGGCAAGATCCCTCCACATGCACATACAGCACACAGAGTTCTATAGAGAGAAACAGGATTTGAGTTTGGATTAAACACCATTTAAGCATTTTTGCATAAACCCTCCACACACAGAATCTGTCATCTTACAGTCAATCAAATCAGCAGAAAAGATGTGAAAGTATATATACTTAGCCATTCATTAGGAATCCCTTAGGAAAAGGCTGGAGCAAGTTAAGAACAATGATGACAATCAAACCCCAAACCAATAAGTCACATCGGAGAAAAAGAGCATTATTACAACAAGCTTCTTAAAACAGCAGCACACAGATCATTTAAGCATACTGGGAGTAAATTATGCATGAAGCAGAGAGTGAAGATTAATTTACACATATTCAAAAACAGAAGAGCATTACTGGACTGCAGTACCGATTGGAGGTTACCCCGGAGGTTAAAAAGTTAGCGTATTAGTCCATGCAGAAGCGAGGGGTTCGGGTCACGGGGCATGATGGGAGCTTACCTGGAGGGGCTGCCCTTACAGACAAAGCCACTCTTTAGGCTGAATCAGGCTCCGGCCCTGCTCACTCACTCCAACCAAGCTGCTGTAGTCTTCAGGAGCGTACTACAGCACAACGAGCCACAGTCAGTGCCACAGGCCTCACGTTACACTCACAACAATCAGCACTTCAGCTACAGGTCACGCTAGAGTAGTATGCATTTCTACTAAGGGTGTCAAAAGATGTGCATTGACATGGCAGTGAAAAAACTTAAATTACAGTGTTGAATTGATCATCATATAAAAAAAATAAGATGCACTAAATTGATCAAAGATTTCCATTTTTAAATAAATTATTTTGACCTTTCTATTCAAAGTATCCTGAAAGATAAGCAGCAAAACCGTTTTTAACATTGATAATAAGAAATGTTTCTTGAGAATCAAATCAGCATTATTTCTGGAGGATCATGTGATACTAAAGTAATAGAGAATAAGTATAAGTATAGAGTAATGATGCTGAACATTCAGCTTTGCCACCATAGAAATAAATTACATTTTAAAATATATTCAAATAGAAAACAATATTTTTAAAATTGTAATAACATTTCACAATATTACTGTTTGTACTGTATTTTTGGTCTAATAAATGCAGCCTATATTTTGGCTGTATGTGTATGTGTGTGTGTGTGTGTGTGTGTGTGTGTGTGTGTGTGTGTGTGTGTGTGTGTGTGTGTGTGTGTGTGTGTGTGTGTGTGTGTGTGTGTGTACTTGTACAACTGTCTTTGTGAGGACCAGTTTGAGTCTTAGACCGTTGGAGTGAGGACAAAGAGAGCAAAGTGAGGACATTTTGGCCGGTCCTCACTTTCTGAGACCCCTTTAAAGGCCTGTTTGAGGGTCAAGACTTGGTTTTAGGGATAAGGTTACAGGTTAAGGGTAGGTTTAGGGTCAGGGTTCGGGTTAGGCACTTAGTTGTGATGGGTAAGGTTAGGGTAAGCGGCTAGAGACTGCATTGTGTCAATGAATGTCCTCATAAAGATAGATGTACAAGAGAGTGTGTGTGTGGTTTATCGGTTATAATGTTTGGAGATTTTTTTTTTTTAAAGAAATATCTTCAATATTAAGAATGGTTTTTGCTGCTTAATATATTTGTGGAAGCTGTTAATACTTTTTTTTTTTTCTAAAGGAATCTTTGATGAATATAAAGTTCAAAAGAACAGAATCTGGGATGGAAATGTTTTGTAAAATAAATGTCTCATTTAAAAAATATATTATTTTACATTTTATTTATGCATTTAATTGTATATAAGAATTAATGTATCGAGAATGTGGGAACTTTAGTGGTATTCAGACAGACTACCGTAATCTTGGTATAAGTGTAATTCAATTCCAAATTCCTGATTTCATTTATTAAGAATCAAATCATTGTCAGAGCACATATTCAGACCCCTAAGTCTACAGTATGTTTGAAAATGTAAAAACTAAAATGTAAACAAAGTACTGGGCATACTGAAGTATTCGTTAAAGACTAATTCTTCAAGTATTACAGTTCATTTAAAAGGTTCAAACACAGGTCTGAAGCGTAGTGCCTTTTATCATTCAGAACCAAAGTAGTGACACCAGTGTATGCCCAGACATTCAACACACCACCAAAATTCACTGCACTGCAGGAAAAAAAAAAAAAAGGTAGAACAGTAAGCATCGTACAGGGTTGCATATAAGATGTTTAAGCATGAATGCACTATATAGAAAGAAAGAGGGGGCCTGCAGACCACCTGCCAAAAAGAAACACTTCCCACACACAGAGTCCATAGTGTGCATTTTGTATCAGAGGTTAAAAGCACACTTGGAGGGTGGACTGGGCTCGGATCCATTTCATTGGTTCAGCCAGGAGTCAAACCTGAACTCAGCATTTCACACACGCGCACTGTGCTACGCTTTGTGAACAGTGTAACACGCACACCGCTCAGGTAAACGCACACCGCTCAGGTAAACGCACGCCTTAGAGGAGAGTGCAGGTACTCTGCATGCCGAAGACAGTTGTACTACCATCCCCACCACACATCTGGAAAATCTCCATGGCTAGACATTAATATACATACACAGAGAGAGAGAGAGAGAGAGAGAGAGAGAGAGAGAGAGAGAGAGAGAGAGAGAGAGAGAGAGAGAGAGAGAGAGAGAGAGAGAGAGAGAGAGAGAGAGAGAGAGAGAGAGAGAGAGAGAGAGAGAGAGAGAGAGAGAGAGAGAGAGAGAGAGAGAGAGAGAGAGAGAGAGAGAGAGAGAGAGAGAGAGAGAGAGAGAGAGAGAGAGAGAGAGAGAGAGAGAGAGCACACAGACCCGTGCCCAAAACAAAGCAGCACTCTTTTCCACCTAACCATCCCTCTGTCTGTTATAACCCCCCTTCCCTCCTTCTCTGAGTGCAGGTGTCATACCGTCCTCTGAAGTCTCCGCCTAATCGGCTGTCAGCTAATGAGAGGACAAAATGTACACAATGATTCATCATAAAACACTATGCTATAAAACACTACAATACAAACGAAACTTCAAGATGTCTGCTGCTTATCCAACAGAAGCAGGGTCCTGATAAAGTCTCAGGTGAGAGGTGCACTGCTTGGGAAACCCTAGTTTTTTTACTTGTTTTTGAACTTGAGAACCTTAATGAATGAGTGAGTAGTGGAATGAAGAGTCACCTGATATCCCTGAAAGAAGCTGAGGATGTCTTTGACCCCGGCGTTGTACGGCAGGCCCTGCATTCGCACCAGTGCTCCGGGCTGAGGGGGGAGGAGGGCAGGGGCAGACTGGGCCGCCACAGCTGCCGCTACTGAACCCGGCGGGGCCGCAAAATAACTCATCGTGGAGGGAGAGACCGGTGGACTATTCAACAGTGGGAAAAAAGGTTTTAATCATGGAAAATAGATTTATGAAGTGATAAAACAAATTACATTATAAAATGGACAGTTTAGAATTTAAATTCTGATTGGAGAAGCTACATTTGAAGCTGTTGTAAAACAGCTGACTGATGTATACGTGACCACACATTTGATGTTAATGTGTGAAGTTGATAAGTAGCTTGGCAACTGTTAAATGGCACAGTTAGACAAATAAACTACACTACCATTCAAAGGTTTGGGGTCACTTATGCTCTCAAAGGCTGCATTTATTTGATCAAAAAATGCCATAAAACAGTAATGTTGTGAAATATTACAATAATAATAAAAAAAAAGTTTTCTATTTTAATATATTTATTCCTGTGATGGTAAAGCTGAATTTTGAGCATCGTTACTCCGGTCTTCAGTGTCACATGATCCTTCAGAAATCATTCTAATATGCTGATTTGCTGTTAACACCATGTCTACACCGGACGCAACAAAGCATTTGTCCTTTGTGTCAGTTTGCAATTACAAGGTTAACAGGTGTTTTTGGAATAAGATCAATTTCTCTTTCGTGAGATTACTTCCTCTTCTTGGCCAGGTTACGTTTCTCCATTTTGTAAATCCTAGGGGCAAGGCTTCTAAACTGTACATTTTTAGGGGCATGATATTTAAATGATGATTGTTTTCAGCCGCCACATTTATCAACGTACAATCATTTGTACAATGGGATTGGTGGCACACATAGTAATTTTTTAGTTTTGTTTCATAAATCACATGTGAACCCTGTTGTAAAATGATTTCTGTGCTTGGATCTACGTCAGATTGATAAATGAGGCCCATTGTTTGAAGTCGCGTCACGCCGCTCGCATCCTGTGTAGACAAGGTGATAAGAAACTTTTATTTTATTTTATTTCTTACAGTTATCAATGTTGAAAAAAGTTGTGCTGCTTAATGGTTTTGCGAAAACTGTGATGCATTTATTTTTCTGAATTTTTTGATGAATAGAAAGTTCAAAAGAACAGGATTTATTTGAAATATATTGAAATATTTTGATATTTTCCTACAACAGTAGTGTATTTTTCTTGCTGAAAGTAAAGTTAGTGATTATTATTACAACAAATACATTCCACACACATTCATAATTTTTTCTAAAAAGGTGATATGATACATGACACTGTTTAATAAATAAAATAGTCAATTTTTCTTTCACCATATGCCAACCCTTTAACCAGGTGGAATGAAAACTGGTAAAATCTTTGCACAGATTTTTGTCTTGTACCTTGGGTAGTAGGTGGTGTAGCTCATGTTCATGTTCATGTAAAGCTGTGGAGAATAGTAGGCTAAAGCATGTGCAGGGCTGTGTGTTGGGGGCTGTGGAGTTCTTGGAGTGGCCAGCAGGGGGGACTGATACAACGCAGCCTCAGTGGGAATCATAGTTGGAGTCGCATGAAATGCAGTGTATGTTGGTGGAGATAGACCTGAGTGGGACAAGATAAAGTGCTTTATATTAAAATAAACAAATACATTTGTTTTCACCAAAACAGGCAATGTGTAAATCTCTCTCATACACACACACACAGCTGACCTTGCACAAGTATGTGAATGTCATGTATACTTAGCTCATATGGCACAGGAACAACTACAGTGTCCTCTGATGTGGCGTGAGCACATACGGCCCATTCTCAAGCCAAGGTCAAACAACCAGATCGAATCACTCAGTAAACAGCCCTTCCTTTAGTGCCGCTACAGGCTTGCTCTTTCTAAATGCCAAAATGTTGCACCTTTAGATCCATGAAAGAGGTGATCACACTGCTTTCTTGCAGATAAGCTGAAATCTAATCTCAAACAGACTGGAACACTGCACACAGATCAGTGTCTTTAAAACAGGAACTGATTACAGCTGCTGGCTCAGGCTAAATACTAACTCAAATGAACAGAGCAGTTCCATCTACAAGCATTTGAAATAAAATAAAAAAAAATCTCCATAAAATGAAAAATTCCATTCAGACAGTTTCTTACAAGGTAGTTTGCAAGGAGGCGGCGACAGGCCGCTGCGATTAAGCGTTCCCCCCATCAGCACAAAGCTCATCTCCTCAGTGGAGCACTGGAACACCTCCACATAACGATCCTTCATCATCTTCTTGTGGCACTTCTGAGACACCATAAATGCACGGTCAGATGACTTCATCTGAATGAAGGCATCACCAGAGGGTCGACCCTAGAAAGATGGACAGAGAAAAGACAAAAAAGGGTAGGTCAAAGTGTCATTCTAATAAGGCCTGATGATTTTTGTTTCATTAGGTTCCTAATTAAGTCACCTGCTGGTTAAGGACCATATGCACTCCATGTGGTTTGATATCAATGGTGTGTTCCCCCATAAACTCTAGGATGTCCTCGATGGCGGCGGTGTATGGCAGACCTCTCAGTCGGATGCAGTCTCGTGTGTTTCCGGTAGTGATGAAGGGTGGCGTGGCTAACACAGGCATAGATACCATCGGAGGAGGAGGAGGAAGTGTAGAGATCAGTGGAGTGGACATGTAGCGATTCAGCACCTAGTTACAAGATACAAGAGGTCAAGGAAATGGCAATAAAGAACTGTTGGTTTCCTAAAAAATTTACACAAAAGTCAATTTGTTGGTTTTTTTGTTCCGATTAATCCTCAGCGTAGCAGAATTGCAATAATACAAATTTTCACTAAATGTGGGTAAAAACATAACTGCTGTAATACATGTCAGTGTGTCAGCTACTTGTTAGGGAGAAATACATATTAACTGCCACAGCTTATATCCTCTACCAAGCAAGCATTTGACATCAATTTCTTTAATTAAATCTCTGTGCGTCTACTGACGGGAAAAGGTTTACATGCCTTGAAATTTTAAAAGTACATAACTTTGAGACCATTAGCAAAACATGCACAGAGGGCATTAGGGGTCAAAACATTTCTATTGTTCTTACACAATGGAGCCTGAAAGTCAAAATAAAGGGTACACAATTATTCCTTGTTTTTAGCCGTTTCCTGTGCCGTTTCGTCATTTTCTCATAAATTATTTTTTATTAAACGGTATTAAAATACATACATTAGTTAAAAAATTATTTTTTTTGCATTTTAAGATAATGACTTCCTAAAGACATGTTAAAAGGTAAAAAAGTAATGCACCATGAAAAGCAATGCTTGGGTCACTAAGGGTTAAATAAAATGCATCAGTACCTGCTGGACCTCAGCTGCAGTGCTGCGGAACAGCTCGATGTATCTCTTGCCCAGGACCTGTTTGTGCTTCTTCAGGGAATTCTGGGCATATTCCTCACAAGCAAAGAGAACAAATGCATCGCCTGTGGGACGTCCATCTGGGTACTTCACAAACAGAAGCCCCTCCATCCCGTCCGTGACCGGGCTCTCTGGGCCCAGGAAGCCCAGAACATCCTGAGGAGTAGCAGTGAATGGAAGCCCGCGCATTCGGATTATCACCTGGTTTTCCTTAGAAAGGAACTGAGCTACCTCATTGGACGTGCCTGTCAAAAGAGGGGGAATTTTACATTTAAAATGGTGAGTAGTTACAGAATGTCAGAGACACTCTCAGCTGCTCTAAAAGCTTTCAGCAGACACATCCACACGCACTGTAATGATATCTCGGCAGGCCGCTGCACTTTTACACCTGCTGTGTGTGAGGGAAGTGTGAGGCTTTTGAGAGGCTGCTGACCCATCTTCCTCCCTGAGGGAACGGCTCCCTTTCTCTGTGGCCTGGCCAGATCAGGGGGGCAGGAGAGGGGGGGGGGGGGTAGTTTCCCCATCTACCTGCCCAACATGAGTCAGCAAAGGAAAAAGACTCACAAAGAGCCTTTCATTCCCACAGGGGGGGTGAACACACACAAACACACACACCAGGGAATAACGGACCGAGATTTACTCTACAAATGCTAAGAGTCTACTCCTATTACAACTGAAGACTTCATGTAAATGTCTCACCTCCTGCAATCTTCAGAAATTCCTCCCCAGTCGCTTTATACACCTGTAACAAAATAAATGCAGAATGTCAACCATGATGCTTATTGTATATAGCCATTTATACATGGTCTGTCTGAATACTCGATTTTGATTGACTGGAAGGTGTGCATTAAAAATTGTTTAATGCACAGGTAGTTCCAAATCAGTTTAATCACTTTTCTATATTAATGTACTGCTTTCATTGAAGCACATACACACTTTACTCGCACACAAAGATCAGAGATCGCTCTGCGCACACACAAAGATTCAGGAGCACAGAAACTGCTGGTCAACGCTGCCCCAGTTAAAGACATGGGTGTTATTAGACAGCAACATGTCAAAAATCATATTACAAAAGCAGCCTTTATCCACCTCAGAAAAATCACTTAGCTATGGAACATGTTAACGGTTTCTTATGCAGAAAAGTTAGTTCATGCATTCATGACCTCTGGACTGGATTACTGTATTGCATATGTGGTTGTTCTGCATCCTCAAACTAGCAGCAGCATTTTGGACTAAATTGTAGCTTGAGTTCTTACCAGGTCAAAAAAATATATATGATCACATAACATCAATTTTATCATCTCTACACTGGTTACCTATTAAGTTCCATATAGGTTACAAAGCATTGCTACTGAACTATAAGGTCCTAAACAGTTTAGCTCCTGTGTATTTAAACCATCTTCTATCGCCTTACAATCCATCACACTCTTTAAGATTACAAAACACTACAAAAAACTTTTGGTAGTACCTACGATTTCTAAGTCCACTAAAGGAGGGACAGCGTTTTCACATTTAGCTCCTAAACTCTGGAATAGCTTACCTGATAATGTTTGGGGCTATGACTCACTCTCCCAGTTTAAATCTAGATTAAAGATGCATCCCTTTAGCCTAGCATTCACATAATGCATATCATAACCTTGCTTTCCAGAGGGCATATGTCAGATCAGAAGCATATACCTCCTATTTACATTGCCTTAAATTTGTATATAACACACACATATTGTCAATTGTCTATTTTGTATATTGTGTATTTTTATTATCTGCATCTCATCACTGTCATTCTGTCTGTGCTGTGGAAGCCTCAGTCACCAAGACAAATTCCTTGTATGTGTAAACATACTTGGCATAAAGCTCATTCGGATATGACCATGTATTGTTTGAAACGTTATGAACAGCAGCTACACTAATTATTTTCCATTTGCTTTTGGTATCAACCTCGGGATGCCCGTAACTAGAGATTACACCATCAGTTAGAATCTAGCCTCTTATGAAGACTTCAGATGACAAAACACCTGTGAAGAGATGATGGCAACCCCTACGAGCTCTTCAGATGACACACAATGTTCTATGTATTGTAATCATTACGATCACAACTTGTAATAATTGCTTTAATGAGCTCATATTCTCTGTCTAAATGAATACATGATATTAGTATTATCTTATCTTTCCATTAATGTTGTTCTGACAACATTAAATTGTAATGTAGAAAGTGTAAAGTTGCGTTGAAATGATATGTATAGTGAAAAACGCTATAGAAATAAATGTGAACTGAAAATGTGAATCAAGATGGAAAATGTAATCAAGATGGTTGATTTGACAATGAGGCTGACTGTTTTTTTCTTATTTTAGCAACAAAGCTTTAAAAGGAATTAATTTAGATATGCAGCTTCTTTGGTGTGCTGTGCTTTAGCATGCTGTTAGACTGTCATGGTAAACTCTCCAAAAAACTCTCTAAATTCATCCTCAACTCAGACTAGTCGGTTATGAGAAAATTTAGTTTCTCACATGCCTAATGTAAATTTAATATAGAAGAATTAGGATTATCTCAGACTAAAGTGAGTATTGGGACTATGCATATTATTAGAACAGCTGATGAGAGTAAAACAAAACAAGCTCATGGTTAAGATGCTGTAAAGAGGTGAACTCACTTCAATGTATCTGTTGCCCATGTGGTGTTTATGTCGATCCAGTGCCATGTCTCTGTGCTCAGAGTTTATGAAGCGAACCAGAGCTTCCCCGTTCCTCCGGCCCTGAGCATTTAAACACAGCGCAACGCCGCCTCTGATACACACACAAATCAAAGAAAGATAGAGATGCAACATTTAAAAACTAGCTTGTAACCTTGAACAATTTGCTCGTTATGATACATCAGCTTTGACATTCCACACAGCAAAAAAATGCTTTTCTTACTTAGTATTTTTGCCTTGTTTCCAGTCCAAATATCAAAAAAATTCTTAAATCAAGATGCATTTACTAAAGTAGTAAAATGCCATAGTATATTTTGGTAACACTTTACTTGAAGGGGTGTGCATAAGACTGACATGATACCTTCATAATCATGACATGACACGACACATGTCATGAATATGAAGGAGGATTTATGCATGTTTATGACAACTGTCATTAAGTGTCATTCTCTCAATTATGAATTTTTTTATGCAAATATGACATTGTTTCAGATGCCTTTGTTATGACAACTTGACAAACCAATACATCATAATCTGTCATAAATGTGTCATAAACATGACATAGCAGATTAATTATCAAACTTAAGAAACTACTTAGCATTATGGGTTAACATTACATTCAACTGTCATGTGGTTGGTTTTGACATTGGCTGTCATGATACCATTATAACTGTGTCATGAATATATTTCTGACCACTTTTTTTTTCCAGTATTCCAGTATTAATTATAAAATAATTTGACAGTATTAACACTTATTGACATTTTAATGACAAATTCAATTTGTACCACTGGAAAAAAAAAGTGGTCAGTAATATAATGAAATGTTAACCCATAAAGCTAAGTAGTTTCTTAAGTCTGATGATTAATCTGCTTGTTTATGAAATATTTATGACAGGTTATGTTGTCTTGGTAATGTCAAGTTGTCATGACAAAGACACTGACAGGTTATGATGTATTGGTTTATGTCAAGTTGTCATAACAAAGACATCTCAAACAATGTCATCTTTGCATTAAAAATGACATTATTGAGCGAATGACACTTAATGACAGTTGTCATTAACATGCATAAAACCTCCTTCATATTCATGAAATGTGCCATGTAATGATTATGAAGGTGTCATGTCAGTCTTATGCACACCCCTTCAAGTAAAGTGTTACCTATCTTATCTAATTTGACTTATTTAGTAAATGCATCTTGATTTAAGAATTTTTAGATATTTGGACTGGAAACCAGACAAAAATACTAAGTAAGCAAAGCATTTTTTGCAGTGCAAATAAACCTTTTCCACTAGTGAAAGTCCTGATGTGACATTTGGCTGGATTTGCTTTTGAGGTCTTACAGAGTTTTGCATTACACTGTTAATGTGTCCTAAATGGTCTTTTCTGAGTGCATGCTCAGTGTCATTGTGAGTGTGTGTTTCAGTGTTATGCTGAGATGTAATCTTACTTGGCAATGTTGAGGCCCTTGAAGAAGCGAGCAATGTCCTGATCAGACGACTGCCATGGCAACCCACGAGCTCTGATGACCGTCTCGCTGTCCACAGCTTCTGTCTTACTGCTGGAAACAGTGCACATATGCAGACATACAGATAAACCTCATGCTCAGAAGCATTCATATGGGTATTATAATGAGAAAACTCCACAGATGTATTTTGAAACCTATGGTCAAAATCAACAACTCTCAACAAATTACTTTTTGGCCAGCAGCAGTAAAAGGGAAACTTCTCACTGCTTACACAAACAAAATACACTGTTTGTTTACAACATCAAAAATCAGACCACAGCAAATGTGACTGAGTACATACCACGCTCCAGATTCGAACTTGTAGTTTACAGTTTCAAAAGTTGAGAATTTGTGATCTACAAAGGAAAAAGTTGAATTATGAGATCACAAGCAACCTGGTCAGTTGTGCACATCAAAAGTGAAATACGTAACATGTTTTCTCAATACATAAACGGTACAGATCAATCCACAACGCTGCATGACTCACTGTAAGGCTCAGCCAGGAGATGCAGCATTACCAGAACCATGTTCTCCACTTCCCTCAGTCCGGCCTCCTGCTCCACCACCGCTGGAATACACACGTCTGACAGCAGCGTCAAGGCACATACATGACATATGCACACACATGAATGCACATATTCCTATTAAAACAGCTGAACATGCTTTTGAAAAGAACTAGTACATGGCAAAAAAAACAACAAATGTATATGTATGTATGTATGTATGTATGTATGTATGTATGTATGTATGTATGTATGTATGTATGTATATTTATTTATTTATATATATATATATATATATATATATATATATATATATATATATATTATATATATATATATATATGTATATATGTATGTATGTATTTATGTATGCATGTATATATATATAAAAAAACAAGTCACAAAAAACAATAAAAAGTCACACACACACACACACACACACACACACACACACAAAGAGTAAAATCAAAAGCATATGCAGGATACAGTCCAGCATGGAGGACATAGTGAGATCTTTCATGGGGCCTGCGTTGGGGCAGCATTTGTGAAACTCTTTCTTCAAGTCCACAAACGTGTAGAAGCATTCTGGCAGAACCAGATTCTACAACAAAACACACAAAGGCAAATTAGGTGGATGCAGGTAGGAAAATGTTTAGGCGGAGCCTGAGGGAAGGGCAGAAGAGAGAGAACAGTAAAGAAAGAGGAAAAGGTATAAGGCAGAATGGATTGAGAGCGCTTTAATGTCCTCTGGATGACATAACATTCCTGTGAAGATTATAACATGTTGCTGCTAAACAGATTATACCTCAAACTGACAGCTAATTTAGAAATGTCAGAAAAACACACACACTTTTTCCATTTCAGTTAAAGCATACACTCAAGGATGAAGGTGTGTTTTTGCGGATTACCTTTTTGGAGGCCTCGGGGTGCAGCACCTGTCGGATAAGAAGTGGTCCGTCCACACAAAGTGTGTAGGAACTTCTGCCCAGAGACTTTAGTTCAGCTGACACCGACTGATGAAACTGGAGACAGAAATAAAAGCATTTAAAGAGAGAAGGAATGGAGAAGAAGAAGAAGAAGAAAAAAAAAGATTATTTCTAATCTAAAACACCACAGCATTAGACCATAGGCATTAGATTCACTTCCCTTTATATCTACACTGTTCAAAGGTTTGGGGTCAGTAAGTTTTGTTTTTGTTTTTAATGAATAAAAAGTGTTTTCAACATTGATAATATAAGAAATGTTACTTGAGCAGCAAATCAGTCTATTAGAATGATTTCTGAAGGATCATGTGACATTGTAGACTGGAGAAATTATGCTGACAATTCAGCTTTGCATCACAGGAATAAATTACTTTTTTTTTTAATTCCTTTAAAAATATAGTCAAATCATATTTCACAATAATACTGTATTTACAGTATTTTTGTTCAAATTAATGCCGCATTGGAGAGCATACGGGCTCGGAAAGGGAAGCCATCTATAAGATAGATCTGTGAGCAACAAAATCCCCTACGAAAGGTTGTTACTTAAAGCGTCAGTTCACCAAAAAAAATCTAATTCTCCATTTAATTCTCCAGCTACACAACTGACATTTTGACGCTTCAAAAACATTTATAGAGAGATTGTAAAACGAATCCATATGAATTGAGCGGTTAAGTCCAAATTTTCTGAACAGACATGATCGCTTTATACGCTGAACAGATTTAATTTAGGCTTTTATTCACATGCAAACATTTATCAACTCACACATCAGTTATATGATAAACTGTGGCTCAAGCAAGCTCACTTGACGGGCGAGAACCAATGAGATTCATTCTCATGTTACGCAGCACGTTTGAGTTTCAACAAAAACCAATGAGGTTCGTTCTCGCACACCAAACATGTTGGGTTGTTGAGCTGCTGTTTATGTTCGCTGATCAATGTTTACATGTGAATAAAAGCCTAAATTTAGTCTGTTCATCACAAAGTGATCGGGTCTCTTCAGTAAATTTTGGACTAAACCGCTCAATTCAAATGGATTAGTTTTACGATCTCTTTATGAACATTTTGAAGCCTCAAAGTGGTAGTTGTGTAGATGTCTATGGAGAGTACAGAATGGGCTCATATTTTATTAAAAATATCTTAATTTGCGTTCCAAAGATGAATGAAAGTCTTACGGGTTTGGAATGACATGAAGGCGAGTAATTAATGACAGCATTTTCATTTTTGGGTGACCTAACCCTTTAAGGCTGTTAGTAAAATGCACTTATGCACTTTCATACACCCATAAAATCTTACCAACCCCAAACCTTTGAATAGTAGTGTGTGTATATTCTTAAATTAACAGCTTTAAAAAAAAAAAAAAAAAAAGAATTATTCCCTGCAAACCTGTAAAAGCAAAAGACCTCACACAAACCACAGATACAGGCAATCAGAGGAGACACTAAAAGATTTATTATT
This sequence comes from Squalius cephalus, assembly GCF_949319135.1. Taxonomy (NCBI): domain Eukaryota; kingdom Metazoa; phylum Chordata; class Actinopteri; order Cypriniformes; family Leuciscidae; genus Squalius; species Squalius cephalus. Next base: position 23,879,476 of record NC_137124.1, on the reverse strand, counting down.
AGTTTATCATTATTAGTAGCTTGTAAAATAAACTGCAGTAGGAAGTTCAGGAGTTTCAGTTTAAAAACAAGCAATGTCAAGGGCAGCACAGAGGACACCCACATTATGTTGTAATATGTGCACATGCTGCTTCGTGTACAAGCGCATGCGTGTGCTTGTTATTAAGCAACTGGTCAGACTGGTTTGGTGAAAATACAGGAAGTTAGCCATGGCAGTCATTTCGGATGAAGTATTTCACATGACAGAGAGCGTTAGATGACAAAACAAACGCAGAGCGTTTGTCCTACTCTTAAAACACAGCAACTGTTCATTCCCAGCTATAGGGGCTCCCACATTCACCTGTGTTTAACAAAAACATTGAGTCTTTAATGAACCATTATAGATGTTTAGTAAACGTATCCATCTCTGCATCAGTCAAGAGCAGTCCAGGCAAACCACCAACTATGACTTGACAATTGATTTGAGTACTTCATGTTATTCAAGTTACAGCAACGAAAAAAACATGTCAAAACAAAGAAGAATGTGTTATAAAGGGCTGTTCTTAGGCTCTGAATGAAGCAAAGTTTAGTTGTTTGTGGTTGCCAAGCAACTTGCCTTATTAAAATACACAATTTTACAAAGACTCTGAATAAGAGTTGGAACGATCAGTTTTATAATATTAGTTTTATTGTTTTGTGTGTTCTATTTTTAACTCAAGTGTTAACTAATGTAAAGCTAGACTCATCTTTTGGTTTGCCTTCATAAGTTGAAAATACTTGAAAATATGCTGTATAAACAAATTAATTATTATGTGTCAACATTTGTTTTAAAAGCATTTTATTCATTGGATTGTCCAAAAAAAAAAAAAAAAAGGTTCTAAAAAGGATTTTATATATTAGATAAATATATAAAATATATTATGATATACAATTTCTCTGTGATATTAAAACCACACACACACAAAGGGGCTTTTTGATCAAACAAGACTCCAGTGGCGATGCTACATAAGGTCCAGGGTGGCACCGGCCCACTGGATCTAAAAGCAATCAGAAGCAGCAGCAGGCAGTGGTTCGAGTAAGAAAATTCGAGTCTCTGTTCCGTGGCCAGGAGAAGGCTAATCCTTGCCCAGCCTCAGTGGCACCTTTTATTTTTCTTCTGTTCAGTGGTTATTTTTTTTTTATAAATGGATTTAGTTGTTTTCAATAAAACACTGGCTAATAAAACACATTATTACACGGCTCTTTGGAATCCTTAATTGTAATTGGTGAAATCGCGCCATCAAGCGGTATGTTATTCCCCGACAACAACCGCTGAAAACAGATAACACAGGCTCACCCGGGTAACTGAAGTCAGCAGCGCTATACGCTTGCTAGGAAAGTTTTTTCCTCGTGGAAGTTTTGCGTTTGGTGAGCTAATAAAATATTAAGACTCAGTCAATTCAATACATTGAGTACAGTTATTTAATTACGTGTTCCAGTATTTTGGACTAACTCTCTCGTTTCATACAAACGCAGCTGTTGCCATTTTGGGACGATTGTTTTGTCCACTGTTGGATTATAAGATAACAATCAGGTGCGATTTTAAAACCGTTTAATATAAAATCAATATCTCTTTTCCCCATAATTATTTATGTGGCGAAATGCTGTGAAGTTGTATGACTGTACAGTGTCCCTTAAATGTCCGTCTAATTTGAACTGCTCTCTCCGAGGATGCTTTGCGTTTAAAGAGCTAATAAAATATTTATAGTCTAATTATTTACTTATGTGGCAGTAGTCGTGTAATAAGCGGGATAATGTACATCCAGCCGGTTGTTATCTCAGATCACCCTGTCGGGGGTTTATTCTGAGATAACAACCAGCTGGATGTACATTATCCCTCACTTAATTTAACTATTCCTAACTGTCAAATTATTTTTATCCCATGTATTGTAAATAATGTAATTTAAGAGTAGCCATAGAGGTCCATCCTATTTTACCAAGGTCCACTCACTTAAAAATGTCTGGCCTCACCACTGCTCCGAACAGTTGGGGAAAGGAATCATTGAACATTTCAAAGATATAAGCCAATCTGCAATGAATTACAACAGAGAGCGGATGAACCATTACAGTGTTAGTTAGACTCTAGCATGCAATAAGAGAACAGATAGAACCTTTGTGGCCTAATTTTCATATCATTTAGGCCAGCACTGATAACAGAAGCCAACGTCGCCTTTACCCAGAGCAAAAAAGTAAAAGCAGCCAAGGCACATTGACAAAAGTTGAAAAGATCGTTTAACCTTACAAATCTACAAGCTGGGAATTTCAGAAAATCCTAGAGCAGTTTAAAGCTCTCAACCAAATGAAAGCATCTGAAGGTAGAACTGCAGCTCATTTAGCTAGTGTACATTCCCGTCATGCTCTTGGATTATGACGTGCTGTTTTTCTACATAACCTGTCCATCTTCATACCTCATCCTAATATGAGGCTTCAGTTAGTCATTAAGAGCTTAACTAACAAGACTTTTGTAAATACCCGACAATTCCAAAAGTATAATTCAAGAGCTTTACATCTCAAGGAAAGCTTTAGTGGTATACAGTGAATGTATTATTTTGCATGCGTGCGCTTTTGTATTGTGTTCATGACTGTTTTTACTGCACAACCCCACCTTGCACAAATTAACAACTGCAATAATTAAGTGCAAACCTAATTTCTACTACACAAACATTGAGCTGAAACACAGACACACCCTGTGCCTACAAATGATTAGAGCAGATCAAACTCCAGATATGAAGCAAGATATGAAGGGTATCATTTCACTGGCCAAATGTTTTTATTTTCCTTCTTTATATGAAATACAAAAATGCAATCAAAACAATGATGATTCATTTGATTAATTTGTATATTAAGCAAAAAGACAGAATGAGCAAACTAGCCTGTCCAGTACTGAGAAAAAAAAGTGTTTGTGTGATTAAAATGTGATAAAAAAGGTAGTTAAACTTGATCTGAGTTTCAGTTTCACATTCTCCTCTACCATGATGTCATTGAGAGCGAGAAATAAATCTGATCTTTAGCATGACAATCAATCAGGTTGTCTTGTTAAGCCATGTTTGCTCAGTGTGTGTGTGCATGTATAAAGACGCCAAATGGTCCTATTTAAGGTCGATCAAAAAGCAAGTGAGCAACAAAATCCCTGAAAGGTTGTTCCTTAAGACTATTAGTAAAGTGCACTTATGATGGTCATTTACGGAAATTTTGCCACTTATGACCACATGATTTTGAAACCTGTGGATTTTTAAATCCATCAATCGCTCGCGTACACACAAGGGCTATCAGCAGAAAATATTTCTTACATACACTACTGTTCAAAGGTTTTGGCATCAGTAAGATTTTTTTAATGCTTTTTAAAGAAGTCTCTTCTGCTCACTAAGGCTACATTTATTTGATCAAAAAAGTAAAAGCTGTAATTTTCTGAAATGTTATAACAGTTTAAAAGAACTGTTTTCTATTTTAGTAAATTATAAAATGCTATTTATTCCTGTGATGACAAAGCTGAATTTTCAGCATCATTACTCCAGTCTTCAATGTCACATGATCCTTCAGAAATCATTCTAATATGATGATTTGCTGCTCAAGAAACATTTCTTATCATCATAAACATTGAAAACCGCTGTGCTGCCTAAACATGTTTTGTGAAACATTATCATTTATCATTTAGAATACTTTCTTCAGAATAACTGACCCCAAACTTTTGAGGGGTGGTATGATTTCATGTTTATCAAACACTGAGCATGCAATTTAATAAAATAATTTGAAAATCTGATTAAATAATTCTGAAATGAAGATATAGAGAAGCAATATCAAACAATCTTAATAGCTATAAACATGAAATGTTCTGGCATGTAATTAAGGTAATATTAGGAAACAAAATAAAATGTTAGTGAAGTTTTTTTTGTGAAGGGTGTAACAAATTATGAGATCGTGAGACACAGTAATGCCCTGTACTCACTTTAGGTATTCTGCCCTTCAAAGTTTATAGGACATATAGTGATGCTTACTTTTGAGTGAAACTCACCTGGAGTGTGCAGGATAAAGTAAAGTGGGAGTGTTGTAAGATAAGGTAACAGGATGTACCGGGGAACTAGCAGGATGTTTAAGCAACAATCACATACAACCGGTTTTCACTTAATCCATCTATTCTGTACTTACTTTACACAATACTGCAAATGAGACTCAAAACCCATCTAATTCGTGTCTATAAATGACCATTTCACTGATGGGAAGTCTGTGCTTTCCACTCTAAGGCTGAATGAAAGAATGGATGAATGTGTCACTCATCCTTTCATAGAGGCATTTCTTAGAATCCTCCATGAGCATTGACAGTCTGTAGAGTAATAAAGCTCTCTGCTCATCACACAGGTACTGACATGCTCCTGCCAGCCTGATGTGCTTTCTCAGCAAGCTCAGAGAACAACACACACACACACACTTTCTCTAACACACCCTCTGTCTCTTAAACACACCCAAGATCCTTTTCTCCCACAAACACACTCTTGGGCTCATAGTAACAATTTTATTCTGCTTAAAGTCTTTTCTCCCTCACACCCACACAGATGTGTTAACACCACACCATTCCCACAGCGTTAGCGTCTAAAGGCAGGTGCAAAGCCAAAGCGAGTCATCCAGAGAGTGCCAGCAGCTATAAATGCACAGCACGGATCAACCACTAAAGCTCAGAAAAACAGGTTTGACTTTGACTCAAGTGTGTTAGTAAGATAGAATGAGCCACATTAAAAGCCTTCCAAATACCTGCTTCCTAACCCAGACACACGGGTGAGAACCTATTTTATCAACCATTGAGTCACAACAGTGAGAAAATGGATGTTAAGTTGTGTTACAATTCAATAAATATGGGATCTTTCTTGAAAGAATCTTTCACTGAAGAAAACAGGCCAAGTTCCTCATCGGACCGCCGTACCAGAGTGAGACCGTCAGCCCTTCCTCAAAACTCCTCACTGTTCATTATAGGGCTGAGTATGGCATTAAATATATTGTGGTGACAATATAAAGTGTATAGTGATAGAGATTTTCCTATATGGTGTAAATCGCAGTATGTAAATATATTTGTGCAGCAGAGACCTGCTTTAAGTTATTGACAAGTTGGAGTAATAAAGAAACAGTTAAGAATTAAAAAAGCGCATACTTGATGTTAAAAAGAGTTAACGAAAAGAACTTAAGGCTGTGCTCTAATTTGTGGTTTTAATAACAATCAGTGTATATTTAATTAATTCAATGAATGGAGATTTTTTTACATTTGATTATTCAATTTCTTCCTCGAATGCTACTGTACCTGAAAAGCTTCAAGCACTCTTTATTTCACTTGTATCTTTCATATACTGTATTTAACCTATTGTTTATAAAAAAAAATTCTTATTTTTATAACAAAGATAAAATAAAATAAAATTGTTATTGTAAAAACAAAACACATCAGTAGCGAACAGCCAATCACATGCCTTGAAGCAGAGAAACTGTGATTCACGTCTCGTGAGGGAATCAGCAAGATTCTTTTCTTTCTTCTGACGAAGATTAACAGATTGAATAATATGAACTACATAAATGCATGATAGATTGATAGATGATGGATGGATAGATCCTTTTTAAAGCTTTATATAATAATTCCAAATCTTATTTATATTACATATTATCTGTATACGTTTAGATAGATCAAATAATTATAATAAATAATCATGATTCATCATTAAAAGCCAGAAATTATTATATTTAAAAATATTTTACTATGTAGTGGCCTTTAATTTGGAGAAAGAAAAAAAACTGGGGTAGTGACTATTGCGTCAGAGATCTGTCACTTTGCTCACAGCTGATTGGTCCGATTTTGGTTTGAGATCTCTTACCCAGACCATAACCTAGCCGTGGAGCACAAGTTACTATGGCGTTGAACACCGCTAAAAACCAAGGGTTGGCGCAAACTAAACTGAAACATACCTGCCTATCCAGCTAAACCAGAAGGACAAACACAATAGGAGAAACTGAACTGAACCAATGGTTTGATAGTGTCTGTCTTTCTCTCTCTGGCAGGGAGAAATTGATTTCACTAGTTAATATTTACAGAGCCCCTTGGGGATAGGCTACAACTAAATCAAGATAACCTGCAAATGCCACCACCTAAATGTAACAAAGGTATGCAATACAAATGTGAGAAAATGATAGCATTTAGGTCGCTCATTTGTACGTAAATTTTTTTTTAAAGAAATATGTCAATTCCAACAAACGCATAGTCCCACAACTGAGCTTAGACTCTGAGCTCTAAATACTTTTCTGTGGGATAGTAATGAGAAGGTGTCCATTATGAAACAGTGGGGGGTGGGAACAGGTTTACAGAGTACAAACAAATCTCTCTGCGTCACAGTTGAGAAACACGTTTGGCGACAATCACCTTTTGTCAAAACATACGTGCAAAACTCGGGAGCAACCCTTAACTATCCAGATCCAGCTCGATAAATGAGCTTAACATGGACAGCAGATGAAAAGAAAGACTATTAATTCTACTAAAGAAAGAATTATTTCCATTGTATTCCCTCTGTTATTCTGTTCATCATCCCCCTGTATTCGTATCACTCTTGCTCACTCTCAACTCAATGGGTCTCAGGTGGGTGCACTCGCAAGTAAACATTCCGTCTTCCAGATGTCTGCTGAACACACCAGTCAACAACAAGACTAGACCTGCACACTCGCTTAGAGCAGAGCGTCTGTGCCTTCCTTCCCACACCCAAACCACAGAGCAAGCCATTTAAAAATCAATCCAAGTGTGCAATGCCAAAGACTTCTTACCTTATGCTGACATAAGAGCCACTGTATAATGTGACTTGGTTTGAGTTCAAGATATTACAGACTAAAATGTCTAAAACATTCCTAAGCATCGGCCATGAGATACACAAACACTGTATAAAGACACAGACTGCATGAAGGCGTCTCTCTCTCTCTCTCTCTCTCTCTCTCACCTGCTGCAGGACGCTCTCCAGCGGCTCGGCCTTGCACAGCTCCTCCGCCGTGAGCCCGGTCTCCTCCTTGCACTGCTCCGACAGATCCACACTGTCCGGCTGTACTAGAGTCCGCTGAAGCTTGCCCACCTGTTAACAACATCATCTCTTTCAAACGGCCTCGCAATGCAACTCTAGCGGGTTTTGTCATTGGCGCGCCCTTACACACCTGGCCGTCGAGAACACAGAAACAAATGTTCAATGTTCTCCACGCACCAATGCTGGTCTAAGTAGGCAGCTCAGTGGCTTTGACACCGAGTTACTATAGCAAAGATGTTGATATTATTCTCGGCAGTGTGTTTGTGTAAATGCAAAGCAGACACGGCAGGGTTACTGACCTACAGGCGATGACATGCACCAAAAAAAGCACGCTTTCGTATCTCGTGGCTCGAAAAAAAAAAATCGCATTATAATGCTCTAATCAAGTTGTCAAATAGATCGTCAAATTAAACAGCTGTTGAATATAATGTAAATCACAATGTAGAGCATTTAACTATCTGAAAGCGCACCTTGTTGGTGAATGTCAGCTGTCAATGTGGTTTCTAATACTAGCACATTGTGGGTAGTTTAAAGTTTGAGACCTTACATCAGGGTCAAAAGGTCCGTACCTTATTCTCATGTAGATCCACAATTTGCCACACCAAGAGAATTAATTCCCTTTCATCCGACCCCAGTTTACCCCCATTTGCACCAGCTGTTGCCCCAAAGAACACCACCAGAGTATCACTGTGCGAAGCCATCAGGGACCACAAGGGTAAAAACTACAATTAAGAGCAAAGATCAAATAAAACAGTAACACGAGGGTTCACCTTTCTCCAAGAGAAGCAAACAAAAGAAATGGAAATTCAATTGAAGTACACGAGGAAGGACAGAAGATTACTCCAAGAGAAGGACACGAGAGAGAGTGCGGCACGAGACTCTACCTGTTGCTGTACTTGTGTGCTCTCTATCCAGAGTTACTGGTTTGACTGGTAAAGAAGGCAGAAAAAAGTCCTGGTTCGTCTCACGCTACCCCATAACAAGCCCTGAAGGCTTTTCTCGCTGTCTCGTTTTTTCTTGGTTACCTGGTTTTGGTTCGGCCTCCCTGTTTGGAGTCAATCTCCTGGGGGAACGCTTTGATTGGTTGGTTTGTAAAGGTGAGGGCGGAGCGTATTGCCACGGAACCTATGTAACCCGCTCGGATTGGTTTATATGCTCTAGGAAGTGGGAGATAAGATCAGAATTCACGTTGTCCTGCTTTGCTGCTACACACACCTATATAGCTGTGCTGCTTAGCCAGCCTACTTTATCTTCTGTTCTTTTCTCTCTTTTTTTAAGTTTTTTAAAAAAAAAGTTTTACGTTTGAAGAAACAAACAGTATAGGCTAGCTTTGAAATATAGCCTATGTTTAAAACACGAGTGTTCATGATTTAACTGATGTTGTGAACACTCGCCCGCCATATCAGTTGCCTAAATAAAGTCTTTAATTATTAAAAGTTTTATTTTATATATGGCCAGTGCGCTTTCATAAACACAATCTGCCAATACTCTCCTCTGCCACTCTCACTACTAGACAAATAAATAGGCTGATAATCTCACAAGACAAGGTTTTAGACTATCGACATTAATTGTGCTGCATTTGTTTGTTTATTCTGGTTATGCATTCGCTTTTGCAGTTATGAAGGGAAAGTTTGACTGGCACATTGAACCACCAATCACACTTCACTTATTTTATATGACGTTTAGGGGCGGGTCTTACACATTGCACCTTGCAACTACAATCTGCCGGAAGGATTCGATGCCAGAAACATCGTAAATCAACAGACCTACTAGGACATAGTTGTTGTTGGTTATTTATTTTTTTAGTTAACGCAATTAATGTAAAATTTTGAATTTGCTTCTTTATATAGCCTGTTTTTTCTTGAATATGTTGACCTAATGCTTTTGAGTGTTTAATCCATTCAGCTTCTCTCTAAAGAAAAAACAAACAATTATCGGCTATGTAGGATGACAAAGAAACCACAACAGGACAAAAGAAAAAGAAACCGTTTTAATGTCATATTTGGTAAATGATAGCAAATGAAAGACAAAAAAAAAGTAATGACAGTACGTTATTGAATGGCACAGAAAAAAATCAATTAATAAATAGCCTAATAGCTAATTTGGGAGCTCAAACCTATCCTTGGCTCCTACATACATTTTCTATATATAGCCTAGAAGCACTGCGTTGAGATCTGAGTTTTGTTTCTATTATTCAGTGCTCTTGTGTGCCTGTGTCAGTAATTTAGTTGGACAAAAAAAGCCAGACAGAGAATGTTTGTCTACCAGTCCTCTCACTTTTCCATTGCGTGGCAAACTTAAGTGAAGATTCTATGCCTTCTATACTCAAATAGTCAAGCATCTCCCTCCTTCTCTCTCTGGTTTCATCTTGAGCAACGGTCAGCTGATTCTTTCAGTCATTATATTTGTGTTGTAAAAGAGAGAGAAATGTAGAAACACAGATCAAGACGAGCATCTCTCACGTGACGTCACCACTCTTACTCAGATGGATAGGCTACAAGTTTTGCCTTTCAAAAATGCAATATTTTAAAATGTTATACTTTTCAATACCAATAAAGGTCTGTCACTAAAATGTGTCAAGTAACGATTTCACAGAAGAAACAGCCTGGTGAGTTTTTCTTCTGATTTGAAAAGCGGGCCTATGCAAGATATGTAAATGTTTGGGTTTTGAAAAATAACTGATGTTTAATTCTAACATGAAAGGAGAATTATAGAAAAGAATGACATTTCAGTGGCACAGATGGTATATTCTTCCAGACTGACCTCTGTTCCTTTTAATTCCTGCTTCCTCTTTCACACAAACACACACGTTGCAATATGAGAAAAAGGAACATGTTGAAATCATAATGCATTTAATCCCAAATAGACACTTATAAAGGCACTTGAGTTATATCACAAATGTAAAAGTGTTTTCATTGTAGAATCTGCAGTTGCAATCTAAGACACGTCTCAGTGAGTATACCTAAAACGCAAAAAACAAGGCACAAGCAAATATTTGACTAAAAATGATTTCAGTTTGTTTACATTTCAATACAATTCTGAAATACAAAATTACATTTAAAGTTTCATGCACTCTTTCATGAGAGACAACAGTTATAATGGTTAATTTTGATAATGTTATATAAAGCTTCATACAGGGTCAATCTGAGACACTGATGTATGATTCCACAGCCACATATTCAGGCAGTTTTGAGTCTGTGAGACCCTGTGAGTTGGTGCTGTGTGAACTTTGTCTTTTGGACACGAATGATAACTCTTTATTCCCTTCACCAGATGCTGAACTTGACAGATGTTTGAACAGCTTCTGTATTCCAGTTTCCCGGAGCGAGCTGCGGAAGGTACGTGCGGCAAACACATAAAGCACTGGATTGATTGAGCTACTGATGAACACCAGGGCTCCTGCTATAATGGTCATTGTGGTGCAGGCATCCTCCAAACTTTCTGCCATGATTGGGTTTGAATGCTTGAGAGCAATTGAGATGAGGGAAAGGAAGTTCCCCACATGATGAGGTATCCAACAGAGCGCGAACATCACAACCACACTGCAGATGAGAACTGTCGATTTGCGCTTGGACTTGAAGTTCATCTGCGCTATGCGACTAAAGAGGCAGCCGTAACAGACCAACATAGTGAAAAAGGGGATGATGAAGCCTATAAGAGTTTCTAAAATGAGCAACACAGCCTCTTGGATCTCAGACTTGTACTCCCTGAAAGTACACTGTTGTTGTCCGCCAACTTCTCCCAAAGTGTGAGTTACAATGACGGGAATACTGAGGAGAAATGAGGCTATCCATATCACTAGAAGTATCCTGTTCAGTGCTTGTTTCCTCCAGCGGATTGAGGTGAAAGGGTACCTGACAGCCAGGAAGCGCCCCACACTCATGATGGTGATGATGAAGACGCTGCTGTACATGCAGGCATTGATGATGTACACCATGGCTTTGCAGGCGACCTCTCCGAACACCCAGGAACGGGCCAGCGAGTAGATCCACAGCGGCAGGGTGATCAGCACCAGAAGGTCTGCGGCTGCCAGGTGGAGGATGAGCAGCACCGTGTGAGAGCGCTGTTTCACATACTTCAAGATGGTCCACACCACCAGCAGGTTCCCAGGTGTACCCACCAGGAAGCACAGGCCCAGGATCACACAGGCCCCCACCAAGCCCAGTTCGGTCTCCTCATCTCCCTGAAGATAAGTCGTTGCGTTCATGATTGCCTCTCAGATCCGTTCGAGTCTGCTACAAGTCTAACCACTGAGCTAGAAAACCAGTCTGCCTCAGCAAATCTCACTTCCCTTATGTGAAAACTGAGGAAAACAGAACACTCAAACACAGAAGAAAAAAAAAACAGTGGTTGTCTAATAAAAAAAAGACAACCAAAATGTGTGTGAGAATGGGAGGAGCATCTATAGGGGATTTCAAGATGAAATTTCAGTTCACAAAACTCATGCATTTCTAAGTTTAGACTTGCTCCAGATTATTAATGTGTCTCATGGAATCTCTTTTTTTCCGGATACAATTATTGAAATGCAAAGTAATTTAAAAAGAAAGAAAATGTATTTTAAAATGTTACTCTACATCATCAGTGGCAGTGTTGGGGGTAACGCATTACAAGCAACGTATAATCAGATGACTTTTTTAAGTAGGCTAACTGGTAAAGTAATGCATTACTTTTAAATATACAACAAAATATCTGAGTTACTTTTTAAAATAACTAACGCAAGTTACTTTGTTTTCCCGTTTATTGACTGAAACCTTTTCTGTCCGTATGATGAGGGAAATCGTGAGTGAGGTGAGGCGTTGTGTGCGCTGTGTAAACATGACAGTTATTTTGTACTTCTAGACGAAATGTGAGCAGGCATTTACTCATCTCTCTTGCACAAAATGATTAGGTATTCTTCAAAATTAATCAAATCAGTGAAATGCAAACTAAGAATATTAAGCAAACCTGCAATAATTAAATGTGCCTAAGTGCTTAAAGGTGCTGTAGCCTAACTTTTCTACTAAAATGAATCCATTTTTTATTGCCTGTGTGTGAAGGGGTTGTAATCTCACATTAAAATGATCCACTTTGCGGGTTTTGCTATTACCTCTGAAAGCAAGTATTCTTATTTTTATGTGAAGGTGCCGGGTCGGATTTACCGCGAAATCCAGTGACGTGACCTGCACGCGCGCTCCGACCGACCACACTGCATCTTATGACATGGACTTATGACTTATGCACCTTATGACATGTCTGATAACACTAAGAAACGACCTGCTCCCAGCACAACACAGACTCCAACACAAACTCTTCTGCTGAAGCTCGTATTAAAGGCAAGACGTGAATCGCATGAACTTCGGGTGAAAAAACACGGCTCAACATCGGCAGGGCATTTGAATCATGGAGAAACCTTATCTACAAACCTAGAATGTACATCTCCTGAAGAAAATGTGAAGTGGTGCTTGCAGTGGCAAAATTCGGCACGGTTGATAGGGTTCCATACTTATCATGGTATGAGCATGGAGCATTAGTTCAACGTCAAGCTGATAAAAGTAGCCTATTATTGTAACGTTGCAGTGGGAGTTTACCCGATTTTCCAGCATGTTGTGTGATGCTTTCTCCGGTGTGTTGCGTCTCAGTCTGAAAGGTACTCACAGTGCTCGCTCATAAATTCGAGCACGCGCTTGTCAACTTATTGGTTGCAATCTGAAACATCACCGCTAGAGGTCGCTGAAACCTACATACAGCACCTTTAAGTGAGTGTTTAACTTTCTTCTCCTGTCCTGTGTCCTATTCTTCTGCGATCCAGAATGGCAGCACAGCTGAAAGGTTTGTTTGAGCTGCGCTCTCTACTGTACAAGTGTGAATTTGCATTTTATTCAGTTTCAGGATTATTAATTTCACTTTAGGTGTGAAAGGGCCTTTACATTTGCCAAAAATATAACTTTTTTATCATTAAAAACAAACAAGCAAGTCCAGCCCAGATGAGAAAAAGCAACTGAAAAGTAACGTTACATTACTTTAGTTAGTTACGTTTTTAGGGAGTAACGCAATATTGTAATGCATGACTTTTAAAAGTAACTCTTCCCAACACTGATCAGTGGTATAGTGAGTGACACAAAATGTATATACTGTAACTCTTAAGAACATTTCTGGGAGAATGACATCCAGGGGTGCGTTTCCCATACAACGACGTAACTCGCTGCTGAACTACCATTCATCGTTGAAGAAATCAAATAGCTAGTCATGACTGTTTCCCAAAACAGTTGTGTTTTTATAGAGAAGCCCATATACAGTACTTTTTCAGTAGTTTTTACCTCTTTATTAAGTCTTACATAACTATTATGGCATTAAAACAATTTTGACCACAAAAGGAATTTGAACAACTCTGATCAATAAAAAAACAATACATTTAAAACAACTTTCATAAATATTTCATTTCTTTTGAACTATTAACAAACGGGAATATTATGACATTTTAAAAACTACTGCAAAAAAAAAAAAAAGAAAAGAAAAAAAAGGGGGGGGGGGGGTATTATGGCATTTAAATAAATTTGACCATTAAAAATATCTAAACTTCTAATGAGTCTAGCCGTTACTCAGAGATCCACGAGTTCCCTCTTTTCACCATTAGTTTGTTCTTCCGGGATATTTCCATTCTGCAGTTCAGAATCCTGTAAGATGCCTTCTTTCGTTTGGGGTGTTTGTGTTGCTAAGTCTTGAAACAGCTTTACTATCCCAGACTTTTTTAGATTTCCATGGACGTTTCTGGAAGCAAACGCATAAAGCACAGGGTTCACTGAGCTACTGATAAAAGCCAGAGCTCCAGAAATGAAGACAGCACTATTTGGGATAGGAGACTTTTCATCTAATTGTCCTAGAAGAACCACCATCCCTGCGATATTGAGGACGTGGTGGGGTAACCAACACAAAATGAAGGCCACGACCACTCCACCAATGAGGAAGATGGATTTCTGCTTTATCTTAAAGCGCACCTTGCGGAGCTGTGTGGCCACTTGACAGTAACAGATCGCAAGTGTGAAAAATGGAATGATAAAGCCAAGAAGAGTCTCCAAACAAATACAAAATACTTCAAAAGACACAGAGCTGTAGTCCCGGGACAAGCAGTGTTTCAATCCATCGTCATCAACATCTAGACACTGAGTCAGGATGACAGGAGTCCCCAAAATGAATGACAGGATCCAGGTCACTGCCAGTATTTTGGACATGGATGTCTTATTTTGCCAATACAGCATCTTCAAAGGGTACCTGACAGCCAGGAAGCGCTCCACACTCATGATGGTGATGATGAAGACGCTGCTGTACATGCATGCATTGATGATGTACACCATGGCTTTGCAGGCGACCTCTCCGAACACCCAGGAACGGGCCAGCGAGTAGATCCACAGCGGCAGGGTGATCAGCACCAGAAGGTCTGCGGCTGCCAGGTGGAGGATGAGCAGCACCGTGTGAGAGCGCTGTTTCACATACTTCAAGATGGTCCACACCACCAGCAGGTTCCCAGGTGTACCCACCAGGAAGCACAGGCCCAGGATCACACAGGCCCCCACCAAGCCCAGTTCGGTCTCCTCATCTCCCTGAAGATAAGTCGTTGCGTTCATGATTGCCTCTCAGATCCGTTCGAGTCTGCTACAAGTCTAACCACTGAGCTAGAAAACCAGTCTGCCTCAGCAAATCTCACTTCCCTTATGTGAAAACTGAGGAAAACAGAACACTCAAACACAGAAGAAAAAAAAAACAGTGGTTGTCTAATAAAAAAAAGACAACCAAAATGTGTGTGAGAATGGGAGGAGCATCTATAGGGGATTTCAAGATGAAATTTCAGTTCACAAAACTCATGCATTTCTAAGTTTAGACTTGCTCCAGATTATTAATGTGTCTCATGGAATCTCTTTTTTTCCGGATACAATTATTGAAATGCAAAGTAATTTAAAAAGAAAGAAAATGTATTTTAAAATGTTACTCTACATCATCAGTGGCAGTGTTGGGGGTAACGCATTACAAGCAACGTATAATCAGATGACTTTTTTAAGTAGGCTAACTGGTAAAGTAATGCATTACTTTTAAATATACAACAAAATATCTGAGTTACTTTTTAAAATAACTAACGCAAGTTACTTTGTTTTCCCGTTTATTGACTGAAACCTTTTCTGTCCGTATGATGAGGGAAATCGTGAGTGAGGTGAGGCGTTGTGTGCGCTGTGTAAACATGACAGTTATTTTGTACTTCTAGACGAAATGTGAGCAGGCATTTACTCATCTCTCTTGCACAAAATGATTAGGTATTCTTCAAAATTAATCAAATCAGTGAAATGCAAACTAAGAATATTAAGCAAACCTGCAATAATTAAATGTGCCTAAGTGCTTAAAGGTGCTGTAGCCTAACTTTTCTACTAAAATGAATCCATTTTTTATTGCCTGTGTGTGAAGGGGTTGTAATCTCACATTAAAATGATCCACTTTGCGGGTTTTGCTATTACCTCTGAAAGCAAGTATTCTTATTTTTATGTGAAGGTGCCGGGTCGGATTTACCGCGAAATCCAGTGACGTGACCTGCACGCGCGCTCCGACCGACCACACTGCATCTTATGACATGGACTTATGACTTATGCACCTTATGACATGTCTGATAACACTAAGAAACGACCTGCTCCCAGCACAACACAGACTCCAACACAAACTCTTCTGCTGAAGCTCGTATTAAAGGCAAGACGTGAATCGCATGAACTTCGGGTGAAAAAACACGGCTCAACATCGGCAGGGCATTTGAATCATGGAGAAACCTTATCTACAAACCTAGAATGTACATCTCCTGAAGAAAATGTGAAGTGGTGCTTGCAGTGGCAAAATTCGGCACGGTTGATAGGGTTCCATACTTATCATGGTATGAGCATGGAGCATTAGTTCAACGTCAAGCTGATAAAAGTAGCCTATTATTGTAACGTTGCAGTGGGAGTTTACCCGATTTTCCAGCATGTTGTGTGATGCTTTCTCCGGTGTGTTGCGTCTCAGTCTGAAAGGTACTCACAGTGCTCGCTCATAAATTCGAGCACGCGCTTGTCAACTTATTGGTTGCAATCTGAAACATCACCGCTAGAGGTCGCTGAAACCTACATACAGCACCTTTAAGTGAGTGTTTAACTTTCTTCTCCTGTCCTGTGTCCTATTCTTCTGCGATCCAGAATGGCAGCACAGCTGAAAGGTTTGTTTGAGCTGCGCTCTCTACTGTACAAGTGTGAATTTGCATTTTATTCAGTTTCAGGATTATTAATTTCACTTTAGGTGTGAAAGGGCCTTTACATTTGCCAAAAATATAACTTTTTTATCATTAAAAACAAACAAGCAAGTCCAGCCCAGATGAGAAAAAGCAACTGAAAAGTAACGTTACATTACTTTAGTTAGTTACGTTTTTAGGGAGTAACGCAATATTGTAATGCATGACTTTTAAAAGTAACTCTTCCCAACACTGATCAGTGGTATAGTGAGTGACACAAAATGTATATACTGTAACTCTTAAGAACATTTCTGGGAGAATGACATCCAGGGGTGCGTTTCCCATACAACGACGTAACTCGCTGCTGAACTACCATTCATCGTTGAAGAAATCAAATAGCTAGTCATGACTGTTTCCCAAAACAGTTGTGTTTTTATAGAGAAGCCCATATACAGTACTTTTTCAGTAGTTTTTACCTCTTTATTAAGTCTTACATAACTATTATGGCATTAAAACAATTTTGACCACAAAAGGAATTTGAACAACTCTGATCAATAAAAAAACAATACATTTAAAACAACTTTCATAAATATTTCATTTCTTTTGAACTATTAACAAACGGGAATATTATGACATTTTAAAAACTACTGCAAAAAAAAAAAAAAGAAAAGAAAAAAAAGGGGGGGGGGGGGTATTATGGCATTTAAATAAATTTGACCATTAAAAATATCTAAACTTCTAATGAGTCTAGCCGTTACTCAGAGATCCACGAGTTCCCTCTTTTCACCATTAGTTTGTTCTTCCGGGATATTTCCATTCTGCAGTTCAGAATCCTGTAAGATGCCTTCTTTCGTTTGGGGTGTTTGTGTTGCTAAGTCTTGAAACAGCTTTACTATCCCAGACTTTTTTAGATTTCCATGGACGTTTCTGGAAGCAAACGCATAAAGCACAGGGTTCACTGAGCTACTGATAAAAGCCAGAGCTCCAGAAATGAAGACAGCACTATTTGGGATAGGAGACTTTTCATCTAATTGTCCTAGAAGAACCACCATCCCTGCGATATTGAGGACGTGGTGGGGTAACCAACACAAAATGAAGGCCACGACCACTCCACCAATGAGGAAGATGGATTTCTGCTTTATCTTAAAGCGCACCTTGCGGAGCTGTGTGGCCACTTGACAGTAACAGATCGCAAGTGTGAAAAATGGAATGATAAAGCCAAGAAGAGTCTCCAAACAAATACAAAATACTTCAAAAGACACAGAGCTGTAGTCCCGGGACAAGCAGTGTTTCAATCCATCGTCATCAACATCTAGACACTGAGTCAGGATGACAGGAGTCCCCAAAATGAATGACAGGATCCAGGTCACTGCCAGTATTTTGGACATGGATGTCTTATTTTGCCAATACAGCATCTTCAAAGGGTACCTGACAGCCAGGAAGCGCTCCACACTCATGATGGTGATGATGAAGACGCTGCTGTACATGCATGCATTGATGATGTACACCATGGCTTTGCAGGCGACCTCTCCGAACACCCAGGAACGGGCCAGCGAGTAGATCCACAGCGGCAGGGTGATCAGCACCAGAAGGTCTGCGGCTGCCAGGTGGAGGATGAGCAGCACCGTGTGAGAGCGCTGTTTCACATACTTCAAGATGGTCCACACCACCAGCAGGTTCCCAGGTGTACCCACCAGGAAGCACAGGCCCAGGATCACACAGGCTGCGGTGCTCCCTGCAGATGACCAGTCTTCCAGTGCCGTGTCATTGTCAATATGGGGAGAGGAGCTGTTCATATTTGTCTCTGGTTTCAGTGAATCAGAGTTCTGACTGAAACTCACTGCTTTTTGTTCCGTATATGGTTTAGCTTACAAAGCAAACCAGCCTTCCAATGAACATTATTCATGATTTCACAGAAAAAGGAGGAGACAAATCAGATGCCTTGCCCTATAGTACAGTAATCATTCCTTTCTTTATTGTGTTGTGCTGTACTTTCAGTATTTTGAAGTTGAATCTGTCAATATGAAACTGAAATATGAATAAGCAGAATATGGATTGAGAAGTGTGAGAACCTTTAGCTAACTAACTATAAATTAAAACCAAAAGCAAAAAGGGGGATCCCAGGGAGTGTTGCCACACACTGTCTGTTAAATTGACTTGAAATGAGTTACGGAGGTGTCACTATCACTATCACACATCAGCACCACCCTCCTGAGGTGACAGTGGTTTCTCTGTAAAAGCATTCATTTACAGGAAATAAGGAGACAAGAATATATAATTTCATGTCTGTCTTAGTTACAAATTAAATTTGAAGTCATGTAACGTGTTAAATGACAAAACTAGCATAATCTAATTTACAAAGGTATCTTATTTTGATATAATTAAAACATTTAAAATACTAATGGCAATTATTTTATTCATTGCGCAATTTTAAGTTCTAATGTTACATTCTAGCAGTGGTAGCAACAACAGCACTCTTTTTATATGACTATAATTCACACAAATAATAGATTTCTAAACAACCTCAATTCATAGCAGACAAACATTGAATACTTAATTAAAGTTTGAGGCACATACTTTGTAATATTTGTATATGGTCATTAAATAGGTCTACTAACAATGAACATATGGGATGTTTTAAGGAGTTACTTTGGTGAACCATAAATATCCAATCAAATATTTTTTGAGAAAATCGAAAAATCTGGACAATCTTAAGTCAGAAAAACATTTCTTACGCACAGAGAAGTCAACAGCAACTGGAACCGTCAAAACAACAGCATGAAGTCTGTGTGCAGGTGAATGTGACAGTAGCGCCATCTGCTGGTCATACTTCATACATACACCACCAGCCAAACCTCAATGCATTTGTTTCGTTTGTGGAAGACCTCGATTTTCCCTTATATAGCCATATCATTTGTTGACGCATTTGACTGATGGATTTAGACATTATGTTTACGTTTATACATTTGTTTTTATTCATTCCTGCTAATTTTCTTCAGATGAGGAAGTACTTCCTGATCCAGGACCACTTCCGTGTCTATGTGTTATGGCAAAAACAGCTGGTTTGATCAACATAATACAGGGACTGCAGGAGCTGACAGATTTCAGCCTAATAGTTTTATACACAGGATGAATCATTTATTATAACTTTTGTTACATTTTATATAAATATGCGAAAATGTTAATATCATCATACCTCACCATGATACAAATACATTATTTCTTTTACTTATTAAAGCATTCAACACTGCAGGTTTTCACCCAGTCAAGCCCAAGTACAGAAATCCAAATGCAAATTTAGATGGATACACCTGTGCAGTGTCTGTATGTTTTGTGTTGTGATCCTCCCTAAGCCAGCTGCACATCAACGTATCACAACGTAAGACATATCAACGTTTTATGACGTTGTTTGCCTGCTGGGTTTGACGCAACAATGCAGTAGCCATACTTTTATCTCGATTAAAGACAAGCAAACAGAAATAATAAAAATGTAATATTCAGCAGGCTATTTGTGCCAGTTATCAAAACACTGCGATTACAATCACGTAAATAATTTAATGAGATTAATGGTCTTAGTAGGCTACATTTTGAATAGGCTATATGTTTGGGAAAATGCGATTATAGGTTATATTACAATTTTTAAAAAACGCCAGAGGGAGGAAAGTCGTAATAAGTGAATCATAGCATCAAGCAACATTTCTGCTTTGTTTGGAACTATTTTCATTGTCAAAATAGAGCAAAAAGAGTCAAAAGTGACAATATGTCTAAAAAAATCATATTGTCAGTTTATATTGTGACGTCGTGACTCGTGAGACGAGGATCCGGTTTACAAGCACCAAACGGCTGTGGTTTATTTCCTGAACGTGTACAACCTAAATACGGGTATCATTTAGGAGGTGTCCCCAAAAACGCCCAAGAAGAGATGTAACGCTAGACTAACTTTCCTCCGCTCCCGCTCACAGTCCCCTCTTTCCGCCCTTCCGTCTTTAGACCCGCCCTTAATTATTTCCCTCCCGGACACCTCCCCCCCAGAGCCATAGTCAGAGAGAATGGCTCTGCTCCCCCCAACAGCAGGTGGATCAATAGCCTGCATATTTATAACAGAGAATAAACAGTGTCAGCGCCACAATATAATCAACTTATTGGTTATTGAACTTAGCTACAAGATCAATCACATTTGCAATCGTGCTGATATTAGAGAAAACAGCACTCTTGCTCGTGTAATATTGCTTAACTATATTATGTTATAAACACAAAATACAAGAACACATACAAGGGCAATTCATATCTTGAATTTTGGGGGCATTTTTATGCAGTTTGGTGGTATTTCCGACCTTGCATGATGCTACTTTGTCAACGCAAGACTAGCTTGCTTTGTTAAGCTTGAAGGTAATGTTCACCCAAAAAATACACACAAATGAATATGGGTTGCCAAACATTTGATGGGCCCCAATGATTAAAAATAAATATCCTACTATTTAAGTCAATGGGGTCCATCTGCTGTTTAATTAGGCTACTGACATTCATCAAAATATCTTCTTTTTGTGTTCAGCAGAAGAAAGTAACTCATACAGGTCTGAAACAACTTGAGGGTGAGTAAATTATGAGAGAATATACATTTTTTTGGTGAACTATAGGCCTACCTTTAATGGAGGGCTATTGGTGTTTTAATAGTGGTTAATTTCTGTTAAGCAGTGATATAAAATAGACTAGCAATAATAATAATAGAAAATAATAGTGTACCCAAAATTAACATTTCACAATATAAACCTTTTGTTTAACTTGTTTATCATCACAAAATCATTATTTATTCATATAATTATGCATAATTCCTTATTTATGCTTACTTATATCAATAACAGTGTAGGCTAGATCAATGTCAATAATTTGTTGTTTTTGCACAAAAAAAAAACAAAAAAACGTATTTTATATTTTAAAACCATTTGATAATGCCTATTTTCATAATCCAGTGATTTAAAAATGAAACAGCCTACATTTAATCTAATTGGAAGTGAACGACCATGTCATTTTATAGGGAGTCCAGACAGTGCTCTCCTCTCCACTGAGACCTCTAACACACACTCAGAGCAACAGCATATGTTGGTTTTCCACGTTCTCTGTTTGATTTTTCTTACACATGCTATGAGTGTGAAAAGATGGTGGCACCTGACAGAGATTGAACAGATGAGGCGTCCAAAGCATCACCTGGGAACCATGCACATATCCAACAGGCAACAGCCGCTAATAACTTGTTGCTCTCTAGATTGGCCCAGCACGGTCCCTCTGCCACCTGCTCCAGATTTCTTTTTTGGAGAACCTGATATGCAACAGCAGTCTGTCACCTGTTACTCAGTGCATTAGAGAACTGCTGGAGTAGAAATGCCCCCCATGATGAATATAATGTGGGAGATGAGCAGACATAGGAGTCTGTTTTTCCCAGATGACTCCGTTGGACAGGATGGCTATATCTGAAGCCAGGGTGGGCGGCTTGAGGACAGGACTGTCAGATTGAGCAAAGGCTTCAGTGGTGATGAATGCCATCTCCATCAACAGACAGATGATGAGTGGACACCTGCAGGACCCGGATGCGGGCAGAACTAATACAGCGCAACGACACAGACCATTTACAATGCAAAGAGATATACTATGGCACCTGGAAAGTAATGCAGACGCCCAGAAATCCGGGACAATCACTCAGCACAGTGTCAGCATGACAGAAGCTCCTGCATTCCAGCAGCACAGACCAGTGGAAACTTGGTTGAAATAAGGCAAACAGCATTCGGAGGTGCCATATGCCAAAGAAAGCATTGGTGTGGCACAATGGTAATGGTATCAAATGGTAAAACCATGGTATTTTAATATTTACTCTAATACTAGATGATTACCATATTCATATGCCATGGTACTTTTAAAGTCCTCAAAAAGAATATAATGGAAATAACAGACGTGTGTGTGTGTGTGTAAGCTTGCCCAGAGACATCAAATTGATGTCAAAACTTGTCATCAATTTGACATCCACATACCGATGTCCTATTCTCGACCAAAATAACGACACAAAAGTAATAAAATGCTGAAAAGATTGAATCTTCTTGAGTCTGCCGCCTTATACCGCTCAGCGGTTCTCGCATACACTAAAGGTGATGATACACAGGGCAACTTTTTGGGCAATGTTGCCATCAATGGGCAACCAGATGAGACACAGGGCCCACGACCGATCTAAATTTATTTTCAATGGAAAAGTGCCCAAGCAACAACCACTTGGCAAGATTGCCCAGCAGCATTGCTCAAAAAGTTGCCCTGTGTATCATCACCTTAACACTCACATCACTTGCCAGAACCTGGTATCGAACTATGAACCTTTTGTTCATCAGGCTAATGCTCTCAACAAAAAAAAAAGAAGAATAATACAAAATACTTTGTGGGGGTACAGCAAAAATGCTGTTTGTAATGAATTACAGTTCAATGTTGTTAATCAACAAATCAGTATCATTTTTAGTAAATGTAATAATCACTTCACTGCTTCCATTTCAGAGTAAATAAAATTAGAAACCAGTCCAAAACTGTCATTTTTTTTATTCAGTTAAAGTCCACCCACAGCAATTTTACAGTTGGACACACGCACAACGGCTGCACACAGTTCAAAATGAGATGTGCAAATGGATGTTTCGATGCCTCAGTTAAGAAAAAATGCTATTTAAACTAATCATACATTAAACCAATTTCAGTGTGGGTATTTACTTTCTCGTTTCACCTAAATACCACTTGAAGACATTGCCTTTCAAACTGACCTTAAAATGATATGCAGCATCTTGATCAAGTCTTAACTAACTTTTGAGGTCAAATTGATATCAAGGTGCCCGCTGCTGGGTGTGTAATTGTTTTTAAACACAATGAATAAATGTTTTTTTTTATTCCTCATACCATTTATTGGGAATAGATGAACATCTCACAGTAAGAAAGTTCTCTGGGGAGCCACTGTAGTCAGTCTCTCAACCTATAACACTCTCTCTCTCTCCTTTCTCTCTTCATATGGTGTAAAATCTTCAAATTGTTAATATTTATTAAAACGATGTGAACCCCCAGATTAGAATATGTATAGAAGTTTTTTGACTTATGTTGTTTCCAGTGTATCATTCATAAAGGCTAATGTATAAAAAAAAACACATCAGATGAGGCAGAGATGGATGCCTGTGCGCCACCTGCTGGGGGATTTGTAGTACGGGTTGATCGTCCTCCAGTGCTCCATAAAACTTGGAAACAGATTAGCAGATAAATGTCACAGCATTCATTCTTGGCACAAGATCAAGGGAAAGAAAAGAGACTGCATCACAAATATGTAAGCAATAAGGTACGAGAGGCTGTGCTGTATCGTGAATAAGTAACGGCTGAAGGGCGTTGTTAGGCACGAAGCGGAGCGGAGCATACATCACTTGCCTCGAGTACCTTATTGCGTTTATAAAACGGTTACCACACAATATTAGTGCAACTTTCATGAAGTTAAATCAATAAAAGCATTCCTTCCGCTAGAAAAAAATAGTCCCTGACCGTGAACAACAACGTTCCAATGTGTAATATTCACGAACATATATATATGTGTGTGTGTGTGTGTGTGTTTGTGTGTCTGTACTGGACAGATATTGAGTAATTTCATGACCGACTGGATATGTGTACTAAATTTGACATGAATCAGTAATGTTTCCATTGTTAATATCCAGCTTTTCCCACTTCTTCAAGTTTAGATTTGGCTGTAATATCATTAATGGTTGATGGTGCAAAATATTCTAGGTGAGAAAAACAAATAAACCAACACATGCAGCCTCACTGGAGCACTCAAAGCTCATCATACTGACATGCACACGGTGTGAATGATTCAACCAATCATGCTTCATTGACTTTCACTCCACTCTAGGGTTTGTGGTTTCCATCCATGTGGACAAAAAACGCTGGAAAATTTCTGTGGCATTTCCTACATGCAAAAGTAGTTAACTTTGTATCTCCCTGCCCAGATGTGGCCTTTGCATACTTTTTCTCACAAGGAGATGATGTTGGCCAGCGAATGCCATGCTTTCCTGATGGGGATGCCTGACTCCACCAGAGTGGACTCGAGGATTTGTAGCAAATCTAGTCTATTTCCTCCAGTTGAGATTTTAAAAGAATTTGAATGAAATATGTAATATCTGGAAGCCCATTCTGATCTGTTTTTAGATTAAGATTAAAATTATTAATGAAAGATCAATGTATTTCCTCATTTTACATTTTTGCAGAGAAATCAGAAAGACCACAAAAAAGTAAATTGTGGTTGAAGGTAACAATAATTCTGTCATGATAACTCTAGGGAGATTGGTATGGTAATAGAGATTGGCATGGTAATGGATATGGGCGTGTTAATGTGTTTGGTCTAGGCGGAATAGATCTGCAACGCTGATGCTACTGTAGAGCTAGTACAAGAGACTCGCTACAGCCAATACATTCACAGACATTACTGTGAGCATGTAAGACATACTGATGCTGCTGCTGCCGCATATATAACATACATGAAATACCCGCCGTAGCAGACCTGTACAGGTGGAGCTGGGGAAGGTGGAGGGTTTCTGAAAGCGCGGTGCAGACTTCTAACAGCAACACTAGTCAAGTCAAGTCATCTTCATTTATATAGCGCTTTTAACAATGTAGAAAACACTACCGGAATTTGTTGAAATTCAAATTCCGGTAGTGTTGAATTTGTTTGAATGTTGAGCCACAGCTCATTGGCCGCTGATGCAATAACAACCAATCAGCTGTGCTATGTAGATAATGATGTGATCGCTACCAAGTTAGACCTGTCAGCCTGCACCATCTAGAGTTTCATGCCAGAACTAGGTAATTTCAGAGCCACAGTAAACAGCACAGTATTTCCTGACACATTAGCCTGTTTAAGCACACTACATGTCTGTTGCTCATCTCATAGGCCTATATGTAAATAAAAAATATATGGCCAACAGAGTACAGTTGCTTTCCACAAGTCATTCACAAAGAGTTACTGTGAAAAAGCTATTGGTGGCAATGTTCCTAAGGCTAAAACGGTACAGTAAGCTTAATTGAGCATTATTTCTCACACTGCTTGAGTTTAGACGTATTTAAACCACATACTGCTTGGCCCCAAGGCAGAGTTTATCATTAGTAACAATGACTCTGTTTGTTAGCTCAGTCGGTGTGCAGAAATTGAATACCAGCCTTCAGGGTTTGTGAGATACGTCTCTCTACTTAATGCCAATCATGGAAGATTAAAGACAACAAATAAAACACACTTCCGTTATCGGTACAAAGCAATCCGTCTTTATTACTTCTGTGTGAACTTGTTAAGATTGAAAAATGAAACGCTTGAGTACATACTCAATGCTCCAGCTAGAAGTGGAACTTGCAATGCTCTTTTTTTAATTATCTTTTGTTTGTACACTTCCAAATTAAATTGGCAACAAAGAATGGCACTTAAGTGATTCCCATGTTGACTGGTTAATACATGTATAAAGATTACTTTCTAAAATGCTATGTCCTTAAAGCACCAATGGCGCAACTATTTACAATTTACATGTTGTTTTTTTGTTATACTTATTAATGTAAATAAGAGAACTGAAATGAAAACTTTCCCATTTCCAAACAGGTAGCAGAAATACCCAGCAGCCAGGAGCAGCAGTGCTGGGCAGAGCTGACCTGAGGTCAGTCGTACGATCTGAATTAATGCTCTCTTATTCTGGATCAAGCCAGCTATCAAAAACTGTTTCCACCGCACTGACCACAGGCCCACAGACTATGGAAACACTAGAAAGAGCAGAAACTCTACAACAAACGCTTTAAACATTGCTTAACACCTTTAGTGTAACTGATGCTCAGAACATGCCTTTTAACATTCAGGCATTTTTCTAAATCAAACCAGCTTAAGTCTGCAGCAAAGTGGGCAACACAACAACAAAAAATAGTGGGAACTGAATAACCGCAAAAGTTCAGAAGTGTTTTGTACACTACTACAGTATTTACAGTTAATAATACATCTGAGAACACTACTGTATCTTAACATTTGAAAAGAAGATAAATACAAGAATATTTATTCACTTTTATAGATCATTTTTAAATTTATATAAAAGCTATTGAAGCTAAAAGTGGCTTAAAAAAGAAAAAGAGAAACAGTGCTATTTCGAGTGCTTTTTAAACTCTGCAAGAGATTTGCTTGCACTCAGTAGGAACAATAAATACTAGCTCTGTACTCCTCTTCGGTGTGGCAACGTTGTCTTCTCAATCTGAAGCAGACAGGTCTTAAACCTACAGGACAAAGCAGGACAGAATAACATGCATTACGTACAAGCATATGTGTAAAAGCTCCTAGTTAAAGCATGAATGATATTTTCAATATGCTGAGATGAGTGTATTAATGCACATGCACATAGCTGTGGAAGTGTGATGTCATAGAGCGAAAGCCAAACTTACTGCAGCAGTGGTTACTGAGCTCACACTATAGTAGAGGGACCAATCACCTGAGATTCCCCCTGTGACGAGAAGGACATGGGCGCAGGGGTTATCACAGGTTAAAGGGGAGGCTCTCACTTGATCATCAGTTGATCAGTGTCTTCTGGAGCGTGTGCATTAGTGCTAGCATAAGCATGGGTGTTACGACACGTTTCTGCATCAGTGACATTTGATGCGGACCTGAAGATGTGCGATCAAAGTATTGGCCATTTGAAATGGACACATGTAATACTAACCGCTGAGATGTACTGGCTGTTAAAGCAGGCTTTCTCTTGGGTGGGAGAGGTGATGGAGGAGTAACAGGAGGAGTCACATGGTGAGCTGGGCTCCTCGGACAAAGCCTCGGGAAGGTGACTGGACGCACATCCGCTGTCTGACCCGCTCGAGCCACTACCAGACAGACAGTGAGACGACGAACCCGAACTCTCTGTAGCTGCAAACACAGACAAGTCGCACGTTATATGAGGCTTCTGAGAAGACGTTCACACTTTCAAACATGTTATAATACATACTCATAGACGGCTGACTGCTGGTCTCATGTTCAAGCTCGTCTTCCTCGATGCAGGGGCTGATGAGAGGTCTCTCCCCTGTTAACAGGCTTTGGCTGCTATACATATGCAGATTTAAGGGTCCTAGCAGTGTGGAAGAGGAGGGGCCACCAGCCACCGGGGGGCCGCTAACAGGAGCGTTTACTGCAGCTCGTTTAAACGGGTTTGAGTGGTCAAACAGCGAGACGGCAATGGATGCTCTCGTCCTGGCCCCTGTAACAGAAGAGAGAGCATGATGCTAGTAAAATACACCAAGAGAATCATTTGCTGCTTCTTTAAAAAAAAAAATTTAAAAAGAATTTAGCAAGTTATTCTGATGATTATTTCATGATAAACAGGCTCACCTCTGCCTTTCATAATGTAGTCTATGGCTCTGTCGTTGATAGCAGCATCGCTGGGTTTAATGTCCAGAAAGGGTTTATTGCCCACCCCCATAGAGACCATCTCCTGCATTCGAATTTCTGCATACACACACACATATAAACATTTAAAAACGCTGCCATGACATGTATCAGAAAAGGAGTGTCGCAATATACTGGCATTGGCGATAATGTGATATTTAAAATGTGTATTTAATGTGGTATATTGAGTGTGATTCATTCGCCAAAATACAAAAGAGAAAATACTAAATAAAGTTAAAGATTAATTTGACTGATAGCATTGTTTATTTATTTCAAAATTATTTTAGATATTGCAATACTATTGTTATTTTAGCACAATGATCATGTCGTAAAAATTGTATAATGTGACAGCCCTAAATTCAGAATAAACACAAACATGTTGACATCAAGATGAAGAAACGCATAGAAAGCGTAAAAAGTGTTTTTGAGTAAATATGTGCAAATACAGGTTACATGATGCCTCAGATCTGCATCGGTCTCTCAAACTCGAAATCAAACTGTAGAAATACAATACTGGTGTGACTCAAAAGTGTTTTAAATATCTGCCTGAGGCCTTCACAGATGAACTGCTGAAAAAATCTTTAAATATGCTAAGATGGTATGTGACAGGAGATATTATCTGCAATTATCCTATCATTCTCATTTGTTCTTTCCAGCTAGATGAACAAAACAAATTCAAAGAACTTGTTCAAGCTCAGCCACTTCAGTTCTTTCTTTCCTACCTTTATTCCGTGTGGCCTGCTGCCATAGTATCCGTGCGATGTCACAGGTCCAGGCGTGTTTGACGTCTGCATTGCTGGCCTGGAGAACGTAGGTCTGGTTCTTTGAAGTTCTCCTCCGGAACCAGACCTCAAACCTCAGAACGTTCTCACCTGATGTCTCTGTCATACCCACATCAGCCGTCTACATAGAGAATGATAGAGTAAAGAGGATATTCAACATTTAATCACAATCAATATTGAGGGCTAATGGCATTTTGTTGTTATCATGGCTTGCAGGAGACCAGCCTGATTTGCAGATCTTTAAACTAAAGCCTTCTGTTTATATTAACATTGGTCAGAGGAAATATAATAAAAGAATGTGAGTGTATTAGTAAAAGAAAGTAGTGTAAAGATCCTTTCACACCAAGGACAATAACTAGAACTATAATTGTTCTAGATTTAAAAGAATAGCAGAGTCCATACCACAACTATAACAATAACAGTGAAAGAGAAACAATATCATTGGAATCACTTTCAGAATGCTTTTTCTAGCTGATGAAAGATAAAAACATTGCAAGCCAATCAGAATTGAGCATTTCAAGCAGCAGACAACATAGCAACAGTGCCTGCTTATAATAAACAGATGGTGTGGACGCTAATATAGTTATCATCATAGTTATCTTGTTAGTAATCCTTCTTGGTGTGAACGGGCCTTAAGTCATAATGCTTGCAGCAAAGTGTGTTACAGCTGTGTTTTCATTTCTGGAGATGTTTCTTGTTCCTCAGAACTTCTGATGTCTTTTAGGTGCTTACCTTAAAAGAGTGCTTGTATATGTAAACATCTAGGCCACCCTCAATGCGTTTGGGTTTGCTGAATAGCACCAGATCCTCAAACAGGAACACATGTCTTTGGCACTTCTTCCTGCCATACAAAATCGTGAACTCATCTTGGCGAACTAATTGTCCCTGTTCCTTCAGATTTACCTGGAAGAGTGTGTGAAAAATGATGAAATGGCAGTTTAGAAGAGAAGATATATGCTTTCCTATGTTTCTCCACGTTAAGTGTAGCACATATCGGCTGTGCCATACACACTTACATCACAGTCTCTGATGGCGTCCATGGCGAGCAGATCGTTGCCATGGCGAAGCTGGAATTTGACCATCTCGGTGGCGGCACGTAGGTACGTTAGCTCCTGCTCTTGGACCTCAGTCACTTCTTTGATCAGGTCTTTCAGCAGCAGGGCGTACTTACTCATGCGCTGGATGGGCTTCAGCAGGTACGACGCCAGGTCCATCTTATCCCCCAACTCCAGCTGCTTATGCTGGAATGAGAGAGACTCTGATTTTACAATCTCAGGCTGAGGTGAGATGAAAGGAATGAGATTAAAAGATGCTGAACTAAAAGTTTATCATAGGTGGTCTAGAGTGTAGTATGGATCCAGTTGCTCACCCTGAAGAAGCTGTTTCCATGGCTGGCCAGGAGTGTGTCCGACTTTGGCTTGTTCTTGCTGTACAAAGCATACAGGCTAAACTGGTCTTGCTATATGTTCACATAGAAAAAAGCACAACAGAACAATATTTTAAGTGTTATCATCCAAATTTCCAGATCCACTTCTCTTGTTGAGAACTTCTCTCTTCCCTTTGTTTCATTTTTCAAATTTATTTCCAGGTTGACTTTTGTTTGGAAAGACTTTTTTGTGTTTGGGTAAATTAATATAAGACTTTCAGGTTCAAATGGAGGGTGCCGTAATTTCAGTGCAGGTTTTGCTGTGCCAGAAACATGTTAAGAAAGATTTCGGCCTGGTTCATACACTGCTGTAGGCCAAGCAGCCTGCCTCTGTGTCTTCTCTGTGAAAGTTTCATATAGTAAAGCTTTTAAGGGGAGCCAGCACTATGAGTTGACCACAACTACAAAGAATGTAGGCTGGTGGTCTTGCACTCATTTAAAGACCTCAGAATCATTACTTGCGGCTCAGTTTGATTTCCATATTCATGGAGGGTGAATGAAAGAGAGAAAAAATACACCGAAATTCTGGATGGTTTAAGACTTGTGCTTTGTCAAAAATGAGCTAGTCATGGACTGGGAACAAACAAAACACTGACAAATTAAGCCCCTTTGTTTCATCTCCAATGAAAACGTAATTCAGGATCCATGAATGATCACTATTAAAACTATTAGAAAAGTCCAGCAAACATCCGAACAATAAGAATTTATAGACTGCAGAATTGCAAAAAACAGACCATGCAGTTTGATGAAAGTTACTGTGAAAAGACTGTAAAGGGACTTCTCTTACATGTCGTAGGAAGCAGTGGCTGACACGTAATGGATGGTTGCAGCAGCTTTCCAGCTCTTTGAGGAAATACTGGCTGTGGAAGTCCACTAGTTTCTCTAGGTTGCCGAAGATGACGCTGCGTTTCCCCCGCAGATCCTGCGGCAGGTCAGCCCGCTCCATCTCAGGGAAATAGTTGTCAATGATGTACCGCAGAGAGCGTACATATTCCCGCTCGGTTGTGACCATCTCATCTACAATATGGCGTAGTTTACTGAATGACAGAGAGAGTGAACAGTTAACATACTTCAAATGCTTACATTTTAAGAGATAAAACTTTTAGAACACATTGAACACAAAGTTTAACTCTTTATTTCAACTCTCTCCAAAAAAAATCCTCCATCCATAGACATGTTAAACTGATGACAGCAAGTCTGAATGCTCAACATGTCTGATAGGCATAGAGCACCTGACTTCTGATTGTCTTGCAGATCCTTTAAGATCCCAATATACTTTAAGCAAAATCGAAGAACGAACTGATGTGACGTTATTTCGAACAAAATCAGGCCGGAACAAAGTTTGTTTTGGGAGTTCGAAACCGCTTGCTAAAACAAACTTTCCGGAAAAGTTCGATACAGCTGGTAAACACCTTTGTACTACCATTGGTCCATGGCGATTACATAATAGGTAGGTGTGCATTTCTCCTGTTGAGTCCGTCGAGGTCAGACGTCCGCAAGTGAAAACATGAACACACTGGAGATCTGCTTTATAGTAGAAAATGAAGTTGGACTTCTGATGAAATGGACACTGACACTGTTTTTCATGTTTAATAAGGTAAAGCTGCTTGAATTTAAGCAATCTATTGTATAAAGTGCTATAAATAAACATGACGTGACTTTCCTGGCTATGATCAGATGCTTTTCTTAATTTTGTTTCCTCAATTTTGTTGTGTGTTGTGTTTATTTTGTTATTGAGAGGAAAGCGTGCAGGACATATTTACATACTCATCTATACTATCCTTCTCACCACACAGCTACACATGGTGTCTGTGTCCAGTACTGAGAAAAATTAGATGATGTTTTAGTATTCACATTAATCTCAAATTGGGTTCTTATCAGAATGTTTTCATCTGCCTTAAATATTTGCAATAACTAGACCACACAGAGCCAAATGCCTTGTTTTGAGTTATTTCTTATGTCTGAAAATATTGTCAACATCACATCTGCACTGCAATCTTGGAGAGCAAAGCTAAATAATGTGTTTTGAAAGGAAGACGCACAGATGTAAAGACCTCCTTAAGATGTCTATATAATCAGATAACTATCCATCTCTTCTGTGTGGAAAAGCAGAACACAAACATGTCCCCCACTACTTCAAAGCCCAGAGGACCAGCAGCCACCTGGGAAAGTGATCTGCATCTCAGGCCCTTTCCCAAGGGGGTTAAAGGGTGACCAGTAGGACCACAGCTGGAAAAGACATCCATGGAGATTCAGAGGATTAAAGTGCTGTGACCGTCTAATAGGACACATATTGAGTTCCTTCATGTAGAGATTGAGGCAAGACTTAAGAGATTCAGTCCATATGTGTTTCAGCTGGAAAAAAGTTTTTTTCCTGGAGTAAAGATATAGGAGTTTTCAAACATTTTGATGCCATCAATGGCCAGATATGCAAAATACCCCCCTTTCCTAAGATATTAAAGAAGTTATTTTGTAGAATGTTGGTAACCAGACAGTTTTGACTTCACTGACTTCAACTGTATGTAAAAAAATTCAAATGGAATATAATGGGAACTAAAACTCTTTAGTTACCAACATTCTTCAGAATTTCTTTCGTGCTCTGCAGAAGAAAGAAATGGATACAGGTGTGGAATGAAATGAGGTTGAGAAAATGATGACAGAATGTGACATTTTTGGGTGGACTATCCCTTTAAAGACAGCTACATTGTATATTTTTATGTATGAAGACCAATTTAAAATAGTAAGTATGATTGTATATATTAAATCAAAGACATGTTGTTTGAAAAATAAATTAGCTTTTAGATTGTTCATGAATTAAATTGAAAAAAATTATCAGAAAAACTATATTTGTACTGTTAAATTTAGAAACCTGAAGAGAATTATTTCCAATCCAATTCAAAATTATTGGTCCCATTTTATATTAAGTGGCTTTAAGTACTATGTACTTACATCGAAAAAGAAGTACAAAATACTTATTGTGTTCATGTTGTATTGTAAAACACTTTTGCTGATGGTCTTTTTGGTAAGGTTAGGGACAGGTGTGGTGGTATGGGTTTAAGGGTGGGTTAAAGTGTAAGGGAAGGGTCAACAGTGTAAATACATGCAGGTATTTTCAAAATATAAGTACAATGTAAAAACATGTATGCACACAATAAGTCCAATGTATCAAATTATTAATTTCAATGTAAGTACATAGTACTTAAAGCCACTTAATATAAAGTGGGACCCAATTATTAATACAGCATAAATTCATAATTGATATATAATATTTATTTATTATAAATTATATAATTATTTACATAGTATATTTACATAATTATTTTATCTATTTATATATCATTATTTAAATAACAATAAATTATAAGTAGCTTAGCAGATAATATTGTCTTGTTGCCTGAAAGTTTTTTTAAAAACCTTTTTTGTAGAGTCGATGACCTGCGGACCTGTTTTTGTTATAGCAAGTGAGTGTGGGTTAGCACTTACAAGGGTGCGCTGAGTGTACCCACCTGCCCTTGCTGCGTGTTTCGGGAGCAGGACTCCCACTGCAGTGAGTGTCTAGAGAAGACCATCCATGCATGGGCGGCAGTCGCGGGCTGTATGGCCGATCGATCACTTCAGTGCTGCTCACCTCCAGACCTTTAATGAACACCCCTGTGTTTCCTCTCCGTGCAGGCTCACTCAAAGTTCTCTGGCAGGTCCCATACCGTGACACAGAACCGCTACCGGCAGTATCGAAGCTCTGGGTCTTTCGTAAAACCCTGCGGTTGGGTTCAATAGAGGCGAGGCTCGGGCTCGTAGCACATGCCAGCCCCTCCAGATGCGGCTGCTGAGGAGACTCGTCTGTGGAGATGCTACGTGTTAGCCTGTGGGATCTGTTGTGAGGAATTCTGTGCTCAATGCTATATAGACTCCCTGTCGGGGTTCGGACAGAGTCACGGGCGTCCAGGCGTATACCTAAAGGGCTGCTGGGAGTTGAAGACGTGCTGGACTGTGAGGAAAGTCTATCCCGGCCCCAGCCACCGCCGAACGCTTTCCGACATGAGAAGGAGATGCTACTGCTACGCTCCTGAGGTTTAGCGCTACTGTCCGAGTTCCGCCGAGAAGAGTCACCCCTTGCTGATTTGGAGTCGCTCTCGCGGCGGGAGCGCAGGGCCATCTCCAGCTTCTTCTCAAACATCTGCTTTGTCTCCTGACACTTGGACCAGGCGAACTTCCACTGCTTGAGTCCCTGCTCACTCTTCAGCTCCCCAGCGAGGTCCTTCATCTCCTGGAAGTGTGCGTCTTGGATCGGTGGGTGCTGTGTGCGATAGGTCTCCAAACATGTGATCACGCCCTGACATTTCTCAGACATGCCACACTCCTCCATACTAACACACGCCAAATGACGCATGCCCTCTAGCGCCCATTCATACGCCTGAAAAAGAGAGGGAAAAAAAGTCATCCGATGTGACCACCACTGAAAAACAATGTTAAAACCAAATATTTAATAGTCATTTTAATAGTTTATTTTTAGTTAACAATAACAACAATGGGTAGAACGGCAGCTTTTGACAAAAAAAGAGAACGAAGACTCTTGGTAGATGTATGGAGAACGAAGGCAATATGTCACAATAAGATGTTTTTATGCATATTTGAGAAGAGACAAGAGTATAAAGGAGACTTTTTATGGAAAACAACTACAAATACTCTGTGAATGGGAATGAGGCTAGGATAGAGTGAGTGAGAAACCTCCAAGCACTTCTTTCATGTGAAATAAAGAGGTTTTTAGCCAGGAACTGGGAGGTCTGGGTAAGAAGGCTTTAACATGCAGCTCAGCAGCAGGAGGGCCTATAGTTTCAACTATGTGTGACAGCACCCTACCACAAAGACACATGCCAACCGCTTTACTAGCTGTCTCTCCATTTAAGAGAAAACCTGATGGCCCCTTCTCACACTCCAAGATGCTGTTACATCAACTGGGAGGCACTCTTGTTTTTAGACCTTTTTTCATTAACAACCTAGCAGGAAGGTTTCTATAGTGACTGCTCCTGAGGATTCGAGTGCTCTCCATGCTGGAAAATGAGTGGTTAAACTTCAGAGGGGATTAACACAGATCAAACACAACCACCTTCCACCCCACACAGACACACACACACACGCACGCACGCACACACACACTTCAGTGCTGGCTGCAAACACAGGCTTGTATTTAGACATTCCTGAGAAAGGAGCAAAACTCCCCCTCATCTCTCTCATTCTGTGCATACACAAAACCTCCACACTCTACTTTAGCTGATATGTGACATGGTGACATTGCTTTGCTCCCCAAGCCCCTAGGCTCTGTCTCTCTCTCAGGTTAGGGTGACACAAAGGCCACATGCCAGCGTATGGGCCTTCGGCACCCAGATACTAAAGTCTCTCACAAAAGCAGGGGGGTCAGAGGTCAGCTGCCCACACTAACAATACACACGGCTAAGAAGTGACAGAACAGATAGAGGAGAGAGACACACACACATAAGACACAAAAAGATGCAAATGGTACATAATTGATGAGTAAGAACCAAATGGCGACACTGAATTTTAAGGCCCTTGCAAATAGAGATGCAAAAATGTGTACACATTTTTTTGTGGTTTAATTTCTTTAAAGCATTATTTAGGGTTAAATACAACTTAAGCTCTTCGAAAACAGAAAACCACTTTTAAAAAAAATTCAATTAACATAAATCGGTGATTGCCGATTTGGTGGCCGATATATTGTTCATCCCCAACTTAATATTTGAGATGGAAAGTCTTAATTGAAAGTGTTCATTTTTAATGTTATCATTATTGGCCCAATAAGAACATTTTGCAGATATATTAAATTATTTCCTTCAGCTGAGACACTTCAGATGAACACTGTTCGCCATGATGGTTTTGAATTGCTTGAAATATGATTGGAATCACTTAGAAAAGGAAAATATGGTTAAGTGCAACATATGCAGCACAAGTCTGTCATATAGGCTACATAAAATTATAATGAGAACATTACTGTAAAAGAATGTTGTGAATGTTGTGAATTATTACAGGATAACTGCATCCACAAAGGATATACACCTTCATGACTAGCACAGTCACGTTTGTTTGCGCATTCGCAGCCTTTTGTTTTGTATATATCTGATATTATCTCACAAAGGATGTATTTGGATGGATATAGGATGCATATGGTTTAGTTAATGAACCAAGTAACGAAGCGCTTCAGTTTCCCGGTGTTCATTCAGCTTCAGCGCACGCAGCTCAAACAGCAATGCTATTATTTGAAACAGTAATATTAATTAAAAATATATATTTTTCACAAATATTGATGCATTATTAATAATAACTAGCATTTTTTTGTATATTATTTTAGTAACAATATGGTTTAAATAAAATCATTTCATTATTGTCCGTGCGAATGATATTCCATTTTATTTATCAATGGCACATGCATTTTAATTATTTATATGCAAGTAAGGTTGTCCAATGACTTGTTTGAATTATTTAGGCATTATGTTATTTATTTGTAAGGCAATAGATTTTCTTTTTTTATATATATAAAGAAAGTTGGTCATAGGAGTGTAAAATTAATTTTAAAACTTAAACTGGCTCAAACTAAGCAACTGTACTGTATAGGCCTATGTTTGATTTATTGTGAAGTGTTTTGGACAGGGCTTTAAATGAGACTTTTGTTTTTGTAATCAGTAGGGCTGGGTAAGAAATATCGATTTCTCGATTTTAATCAATTCTCATTTTTATGAACCGATATTGATTCTTAAATCCCAAGAATCGATTAGTCATCCTGTTTTCAGTTGATGAATGAATGGAACTTTGTAGCGCGCATCCCATCCAATAAATTGCAATAATCTTTGTGCTTTGTTACTACTGATATGAAACAAAGTCTCAGATTTCAAATTACGTCCATTTTCTTAACATTTATTAAACATAAATACCGTTTTGGCGCTGTGGCGTGAGATCGCTCTGGCGCAGCTCAGCTCGAGCAGCAGCAGTGTGGAGCGCACATGATCTTCTCTTCCGCCTTAATAATACCAGTTACAGCGCAAAATAAACATGAATGAACATCTGAAAGTGTGTTAAAAGATAGAGTACAACTTATCGAAATCCGTATCATGTCATGTAACGTCACATTTACCTCAGAAAAACCATCCAGTGACCATAAACTCGTTAGTCAGAAAGAAAAATTAACTCTAGAGAGGAATATATGGAATATTTATATAGGATATATATAGGAATATATGAATATTTTGTTAAATATATGCACCATATTACATATTCATTATAATTTTTAATGTTCTTCAATATTTAATGCATGTTTGAATAAATCTGGAAAGTTTTTTATGACAGCCACCATTAAAATTTTTATATAATTTCATATAACTTTATTATTATAAAAATAAATAAAAGTGTATTTTAAGTGTTTGTATACAAATCAGTTAATTTTTACCCTCAATATTATAGTAGGCTAATGAAGCCTAGGCTACAACTGACTCCCATAGTTTACAATAATAGTTAAGAGATTTGTTTTCCTTGAGAAAATTTTCAATGTATTGTACCTGATATCCAAAATAATCGATATTGAATCGAATCGAATCGTAATCGAATTGCAAGCTTGTGAATCGAAATCGAATCGAATTGTGAAATTTGTGTCAATACCCAGCCCTAAATAATATATTGATAATTGTTTCTCTAGAATTACAGTCAGTGACTTCAGAAATGCTGTTAATTCTCCAGTGCCTCCCTGTTCTGGTAAAGTGATGTGCGAAACAGACACGGGAAACACAAACAGATGTAAAGAGCTCTGTTCCTGTAGTAAAACAGCACCAACGGTTGACGGTGATGGAGTCTGCCACGGGTTCTGCAGAGAACCTGGGGTCAGAGACTCCCCTCGTGGAAAAAATACCCCCCACCCTGCGCATTCCCCTTAGTGAAATAAAGCAGACACTTTGATCTATAGCCCAATATAGTTCCTCACTCTATCTGATGATGCTCATAATAATGTGGGCAGGGGATGACATCATCGTTAGGTTGGTTAGCGTGCGAGGTTCTTTGAAGTGTGAATAGTGTGTGTGTGTGTGTGTGTGTGGTGGGGCTCTGATTGGTGAGAGCAGAATTAGTTTGCCTGAGGGAGGCTCCTCTAAAGGCCCCACTATTCAACCCTGCACAAAGAGCAAGAGAGAAACAGGGAAATGGAGAGAGAGTGTTAGATGTGCTAAAACAGAGCAGTGGGAGTGAGACAGATCCAGTCTTGGACTAGGCTTTTGTACACTCCCATAAATGAATCTCTTAGCAGTCTAAATGGGTCAAGAGGAGCATTTTAAACTTGAAAGAAACCATCTTTTATTATTTCCCCAAAAAGAAATCCACAAAAAGGGGAAAAGGTTTTCATGACATCAGCCGGTCTCTGATCTCATGTCTAAGACATGCCAAGAATGTTTGCTTTTTTCTTAAAAGGATAGCGAGTGTCAAAATGCGAGTGGGGTATTATGCACACTGTGTTTTTAGGAGGCACAGGCTTAAATTCCTCTGACAGTTATTGCTCTGTAACTCACTGTACCAATCTCGAGACAGGGCCGCTTAACCCTCGACACAAGACCCCGGCATACATCTCTGTCATTTTGGTTGAAATTACCCACTTTCTTTCTAAGCCGCTGACAATAAAGGTAGGGTGACCAGACGTCCCGTTAGGCGTGATCGTATAAAAAACTTCTGTTACGCGAGAATAGCCTAATCAAAGGTACCCAATCTCATCACAGTATATTTTGGAGAACAA
Organism: Squalius cephalus; assembly: GCF_949319135.1. Classification (NCBI taxonomy): domain Eukaryota; kingdom Metazoa; phylum Chordata; class Actinopteri; order Cypriniformes; family Leuciscidae; genus Squalius; species Squalius cephalus. Next base: position 23,840,772 of record NC_137124.1, on the reverse strand, counting down.
AATTACCATGCAATCACAATTCCAAAACCATGCCCATCATGTGGAGTATCTCACGTAAATACTGTTGGTTATGGCTTAAGTGAACTTAAACAGCTCGGTGAAAACCAGATATCTGTCAGTATTAGATCCTAGCATTCGGTCTTAAGTGACAGCAGCCTAAAATACCTGTCTGTGTGTCATCAATGTTAATCAAACATCAAAAGATGTTAAATTAATGTATTGATGTCAAATAAACCTACTGTACCAGAAAAACTTAGTTTATTTAATTTGTTACTCCTATTTGTCCTATTGTTTGTAATTTGATTCTTTGTTCTTTTTTATGCAACAAAAATAAAATAACTATGTGTATATATCATTGTCATGAAATATAATTTCTTATTATCATGAAATATGTGGGTGGGGGGGCCTGTCCAGTGTCCATCCTGTCCCGTATTCCACCATGAGAAATCTGGTTACCCTAATAAAGGAGGAATGTCAAAATGAGGTAAAATGTTTGAAGAATGAACTGCGGACCATCCTAAACCAAAAAGCAGGATTTGGATGAGTGATTCTGGCAAAAGAGAATGAAAAGAAAGAGATGGAAACAAATAAAGAGAAAAAAAAAATAAGAGAGAAAAAGGGGAGAGAGGGGAAAAGCTGATTTGCTATAGGCTGCAAGAAATGAGAGCGAGAGATGGAAAAGACCCATTTCCTTTAATGAAGACACCCTGTGGAGTGTAGGAAGACCAACCGGGACCAGTACCACAAAAAAATACATTCACACATTAGCAACACAATCTAAAATAGCACAAATATTTACCGTACTCTTCATGGTTAAAATAAAATACAACTAAATGATTAAAAATCTTTCATTTAGTAATAATTTGTAACAAATAATATACATTTAATTTATTTTTATAACTCAACAGAAACAACAATTATTATTATTGTACAAAAAATATAGCCTATATATTAATAACATCTGTCATAAATAATATAAATAAGGTTAATTTTCTGTTCAATGGCAGCATGTCAGACACCATATGCTATCTGAAAGCTTAATCTAAAGGAATGCAAATCAAATGAAATGAATAGTAAAGGATGATGAAGAGGGATGGAGAACACGAGAGAGACAGCACCTGTATGATAACTAGCCCCTTGTGATTTTGGCTAATTCAATCTAATAGTGGTTTTTAAACAGAATAATGGTGCATTAAATTCACCAAACCTAAAACTCAGTAAAGGTCATTAATCATAAACCAATCACTTAATGCCTGATGCTGTTGTATGATTGATGAGGAATGTTTCAGCAGTTCAGTTTTTGTTCTTTTGTTGTGTGTGTCAGTGGTGACGCATGCAAGTATGCACGTGTCTACTGCTGGGGGAACGTCTCTGTGTTTCCTACGAAGCTTCATGAATGTCAAAGCCTAAAGAATTAGGCTCAAGAAAGGAGAGTTCAGCAATGGCATGCGCACACACACATAGAGGAGGGAACACGCAGGCCGTGACAGATGTGATTGCAGTCTTCTCTCTCTGGTTTAATATGTAGAGTATGCTGAGAGACAAACGTGTTGCATATGTAGAGTAATGTGAAGCACATACACGCCAGCTGCTTCATAGCAATAGAGACCATGAAACACTAAACATGCCCACTAAAGGCCTGTTGGAAGCACTGGGCCTTTGCGAGAGCTTCATTTCCTGCTTCTACGGTTCAATTCAAATGAAGGAAAATACTCATAATTATGCACATACTGCTGCATAATACTGCTTGATACTTCAAAAGGCACAAGAAGTGTGTCTATACAGAACAGATGTCAAACAAATTGTTGGACTGCAGAGCGCAGGGTCTGTTTCTGATATAGTAAGGGGTTGGCTGGCTTTACTGGGGGTAATGACTGTTTGTAAATAGGAGCTGAGAGAACCGTGGGACTTCTGATTTTTGCCCTGGCCTGGTTGGCAGCAAGCACACATGAGGACTATAAAGTTGCCACTGTCTGCCCATTAGTCCAATTTTATGAGTCAAACAGGAAATAATACTGCTTTGCCGGAGAGCATGGGCTTTTTGAACACAAGTGTGAGACCGTTCAAGAGAAAAAGAGACGTGTTTCGAATCTTTGAATAAATTCCCACATAAAAATATTTAATTTAAGTATTTTAAGAATAGAGATTTAATTCCTTAACATAAAAGTGAATGTGTACCACGTTTTAAAGTGAAACAATGAACTTTGTTTGCAAATACTTTGCAAAAAACCTTCCGTTCATCTAAACACAAGCAGAAATATTGAAAAGTGCAAGCAGTTACCAGTTGTTTTATAATAATGAAAAACAAAAGTAATAAATGTAACATTAACGTTAAATAGATTATTGTGATTATAAATTAAAAACATCTAAAACTGACAATTTCCCGTTTTGGGCCTTTTTAATATTTATAATGTCTAATTAATGGAATTTTATTCCTGGAAAGTGGTATTGGTACTGACACCAGCAGTATTCGTCTTGATGGTACTTGGTATCGGATCGAAAAGAAAGTGATATCTCCAATTCCTTGAATTGTTGAAAGGATGGTCATTGGTTGGCACCATATGCTAATGCTAATGTGTGTGCACAAAAATCACAGCAGTGTGTTGCATGTTGTTCTGTTTGAGTGAGTTAATTTGATTGAACTGTGCCTAGGAGGGGGCTGGGGGAAAAGGTTTCTGCATAGCGAGCCAATCATGCTGCATTTGAACCATCAAAGTGGCATTAATCAGACCCGATCACAACTCTGATCAGACTGAGTGGCTACTTAAACGCCTCGCACACGCACAGCACTGGAAAAGCTTATGAGGTCAAGCAAACACTCTCATGCCCTAAGGGAATACACATTAGCCAACCCAAAATGTAAAATGACAATCAAGGCTGAACGAAAATTTTAAGTAAGACCAAAGTGGTCTGCTGGCTCTGTTTTTACTTTCCCTAAATTGAAAGGAATCGTTAAGCCTAAAATGATGGAAATAGTCTTCCCAGAATTCACAAGTGTCTTACTTGTTTTGGATGCACTTACCATTAAAAAAAAAAACTATAAAAAAAATAAAATGTAAATAAAAAAAATAAAAAAAGACAAATAAAGATAATAAATATATAAAAAATATTTAATAATTTAAAAAATAACTAACAAATGAAAATAAATCAAATTCAATATCTTAATTAAAACTTTGTTTTAATTATTAAAGTTTTATAAAATTGTTGTCTATTTTTAGACCAAGCGCAATAAAAATCAGCTCTCAGCACTGTTTCAGCACATGCTATCCAGGTGGCTAATGAGTACAAGGTGCAAACTCAACAGAGATTAGTCAACATGTCATTAACAAGCTGTGAACAGAAAACTGACAGCCCTTTTACTTTGTCCCTTCCTCCTCCTATTCTTTACACAACTCTTTAAGGGCAACATGGGAGGTCAACCATCATACACGTTTATCATCTTTCATTTCTTGTCAGTGAACGGGTGTGGGGGTCAGTGTTTTGTATCCACAGGTGCTAACCCCAGGTTCTGCCACAACAGAGTAGGACACAAGGACTGAGAGACAGGAGGCCACAGTCAGACCGCCACAAAAGATAGACACACCTAATTAATAGTGCATGGGGCCTGCTTTTTTCCTCAGACTGTTGTCTCCTGTTGTTCGTTGGGGGTTTGCGGGGCAATGAGGTGTAGAGAGGGGTCTAGAGTTTTTTGGGGAAACGGTCCAGAAATGGGAGTCTGCATAGAGCGGTACATGCCTCAAGCTCAGTCAAGCAGCTTGATGAGAAAGAAGACACACCAGTCTATAAATGTTAGAGAAGAGACACACGGATGATGAGGGGAAAAGAGACAAGGAGGTGCTGTTCGTAAGTAGGGTCATAAATGCACACACACGCTCATTGGGATTGGCATATGCCAGTGGTGACTGAATGATGAGTTTTCTACGCAGGGGTCCGACAATGTCAAAGCAGTCACCTGCATTCTCTTAAGCAATTAAACAGGGCTCCCTCTGAAGCACCTACTGTGCTTTACTGACCTCCTCACTGCCAAACCCAAGACCACAAGTCCAAAATCAACTCACTGAAAAAGAAACTGATGAGAAGGAACAACAATAATAACAAACAACTAGTCGAGACGCAACAACAACAGACACCTGTGGTGACAAGCATTTGTTTGAGGAGGTTAAGAGATACCCAAAACTCTAGTTTGAGTACAAAGACATTTTATTGGCCATAACTTCTGGAGTAGAATAGTGCACACACACTATATTTTGAAAGGCTATAGTGTTCGGCTGTACGCACGCGCTAAGCGTTCCCATCAAAACCCAAGTATGCTTTGGGCTTAACCCCCTGAGGTCGGCTATCGCGCCGGCGCGATAGGCTCGTTTTTTTCCGTATGAGTGCAAAAAAATAATAAAATAAAAATATTAATTTTTATCTTATATGCTTGTGTTGTACATCAATCTATCCTGTTAAGTGTGTATTATTTTTGTGTACACTCACAATAAAAACAAAGTGTTGTGCTTTTCGCCAAATAAAGAAAAATAAACGTGATGCGAGTTCTGCCTTCTATCTTTCAGTGTAGTCCATTCTGAAACGCGTCCGAAAATGAACAATAACTCAGCGAATACTCAGTCAAACAGGCAAACAGACATACAGGCATGAAGCTTGAATTCTCTTCTCTTAAATGAAGTAATTTATATAAAAAACAAATATTCTCATCTTGTGAAATCTGTATTAAAAGAGAGCGATTCCAGTCGAGCTAATTAGAGCTCATTCAAATGTAATGTGACTCCGCCTACGGAGAGCGCGCGCTATTCAAACGCAAATGAATGAGGCAATCCGCGCAATCCTGTGAACGCCCCCATATCAGCTCGAGAAACACAAGTTTATTCAGATCATTACTTGTTTACACCGTCTCGCTGCGCTGTGAGGAATAACAATAATGAAGTACCTCAGAAGTGCGGGTATATCGAGGAGCGAGCTGATGAGGAATAGGTTACTGTAAGTTTTTTTTTCTTCTCACGTGAATCGGGTTTCTGTTTTTGATGAATGAACGGCAGAGATGCGCGCTGTTTACCACAGCTCGCAAAAAGACAGTTTAAATTTAAATTGCGTTCCTGTGTGAATGAATGATGATGTTTTAGCAAACTGTATTGCCGTACTGAGTTGAGTAAAAATCGACAGAAATATGTTGAAATAAAATGTAGGCTATTTGTATAAGCAACGTTTTAAACTGAAAATTAACATTTATATGCCCTAATATTTCATAAAAACAATGTTACAGTCAGGCGTTTCTGTTTGTGTATGAATGTTTCGGTTTTAGCAAACTGTATTGCTACACTCAGTAAATATCGACTAAAATATGTTGAAATAAAATGTATTTGTATAAGCAACGTATTAAACTGCAAATTAACATTTATATTTCTTATAATAAAAATGAAAGACCTATATTACAGACATATGAAAGACAACATTTCGTTGATTAGTTTTGGATAGATTATACATTTTTAATGTAAAATATCTGCCACCTCAAATAAGCTTTCAAATAAGTTTGCCAATATTTGCTTATGTTAAATATAATATGTTTTGTCAAAAATAAAGTTATCAAATAATCAATCAAATCCTTAACTTTGAAATATGTATGATAAAATGTATACTTTAGTTTTTACAAAGAAAGATTACACTTGAATTGTTGTAATTGTAACCTTTTTAATAAAAAAATATATTTACAAGGTAGATGTAAACAAACTATTAAAAGGTAAATATAAGCCTTTTCTTTAAATAACTTTTATTGTGCTTTATTATTGACAAATTTGGGGAGAGGAAAAATATTCCAAAACTGAAAATACAGTATGAGAATTAACTGCACAATTACTAGACATGTTTTCCTTGGATATTATAGGCCAAATTGCAAGCCCAATATGTGGAAAAATAAAAAAGAATTGAGATGCTTCCAACTGTTGCTCTTGCATTCTTGTGGCTCAGTGACTCACCTGAATGAAGGGCTAATTAAGTATGCGGGCCCCATTGTCTCCTCAGGTGTGAACCACTACATATACATGACCGTTGACGCCCACTCCGCATATGGCCTTTCCAAACAGAAAGTGCTTTGCAAAATTCAAATCAATGTATTGTGTTATGTGAATGATAAGGCAGGGTGATTTTCACTTCATTTTGAAGAAAAAACACTAGGCGATGACATCTTTTAGACAAAAGTCTTATTGGCACATATTTAGAATGTGTTTTATGGCCTTATTTCAGAAACTTTAGTTTTTAGTTTTTTCAATAACCACGCATAAACATTATTCTCTCAAAAATGCAGACATGTACATTCTTGTTGCTCACATTTCATGGTAGCCCTGTTTGTGCTAAATGGTGTGTAATTTTTTTTTGCCATTAATATGTTTATAAGCAACTGAAAAAAGCAAAAATGTCAGGGCATGTCAGAACATCTCAAGGACCCCAAAAACACCTTAGACCCCAGAGGGTTAAGTGGTAAACCATTAAACCACTACTAAACAGACAACAGAAATCAACTAAACATCCAGCATTAATATTAGAATGCACACACACACACAAAAAAACAGAATACACAGCAAATTTTGAGTGAAGAAAGAAAGGACCAAGTGGTGTAGTTACCACATCTACTAGCAGGAGTTAATGGGGCCATGATGAACAGCCAACACTTTACAGTGATACCGTTGATCAGAATCACAGAGCACTCTGCGTATAATACGTGAACAACAGCAATATGTTTTACATTTCAATCACTTTCAGTAAAAGTATATCACCATTCCATTTAATGGTTAATTGAGGGTTAAATCTGAGAGACAAGCCCCAACCCTAACCAAAACTCTCCCAGTCAACATGCAGCAAGTCAGCTTCTGGTCAGGACAAAAATACATTAATGAAAGCCTTGTAAACTATAAACAATCAGACAATTATTCTAAGAAAAATAAACTCATGATAGGCTACTACTGCAGCAACTTTGTCCTATTAACTGAGTGTACAGGTATCAATAGGGTTCCATATGCTATGAGACTTCTGAGGGCACATTCATTTAGAGACTAAAGCAGATGGTAACTGAATGACCTGTGTGATATTTTACATTAAATGTAGCTAAATTATTGAAATGTACCAAGAGTGACAGGAAATATACACTACCGTTCAAAAGTGTGTGGTCGATATTTAAAAAAATATATATATATTGCGAAATATTATAACAATTTAAAATACAAAGCAGAATATTCAGCAGCCCTTACTTCAGTGTCACATAATCCGTCAGAAACATTCTAATACGTTGACTATATTCTAAATATAAAAACCTTACTGTGGGAAGTTGTACTTCCAGTGTAGTCTTTAAGCAAATACCACTGACTTTCACATATATCACTTTCACAGTATAACATCACATCACACTACAACAGCAGAAACACACAACAGCAGAAACACACAACAGCAGAAACGTCCTGTGGGCTGGAAAGTGAGTAAACATACAATGATGTCACGATCACTCATGTCATCTCTAGAACTAAGATGAGCAAAAAAACATGCTCCTGGGGCAAAGCCGTTGTAAAGTAATCTACTTCCATAATGATCTGACTAACAAGGTGTGGAGTTACACTGAGATAATGGATGGCATAAACCCCCTGATGTGGCCATTTGCCCAGGGCACCAAACTCCAATCTAAGCTGTGTGAGAAATGTTGGTCAATACCACATGCAGAGAGGAAACTCTATTAAAAACACTGCAGTTCACACACTTACAGCCTGTGCTTGCCTCACATACACACTTTACCAGCGCATGAATGAACAGGAGATTGAAGAGAGCCAGAAAGTAGGGGGTGGAGATTAAGTGAGGAGTAAGGAAATCTCCACAGACAACCGAAGAGCTCCATTCAAAAGTGTTTTGAGCAACATTTCAGTTGTCCCTTCAATTAGAGTGGCCTCTCATGAAAACATCTCTTATTGTACAGTTGCAGTCTGTTAAGCCTTGACAAGTCTTCAAAGATTAAAGAACAAAAACTTTCTGTGCACAGATAATGTACCACATATCAGTCAAATGCTCCTGATTTAATCACCACAATGCTCCTCTAAACTCCTACCTCTCCATGACTATATCCGTTTTCCTGCTCGGCTAAGACGCCGGTGGTCCCATGACCGGAGCACGGAGCGGCGGCAGTCATCCTTTTCTCTCTCTCTCCCAGACTGACAAAGTAACTGAGAGAGAAGCCAGTGGCGCCCACTCCCCTCCTCTCCCCACCTCCCTGCTATTCACAGGCAAATGCAAGTCTAAATACCAGATGGGTCTGCCCCAGCAACTTCACTAGAGGGGCGGAGGGGGTAGAGGGCAGAGAGGGAAGGGGGGATGGGACAGGAGGGTGTCTGTCAACAAAACTACAAAGCTCCTCACCAGAAAGGGCAAAGGAAAGACGGCAGAGCGATTGCTGAAACTTGGCATGCTGGTGCTAACTAGACCTTGTGAACCCATATGCAGGCGGAGTGAGAAATCCAAAACATTGATGGGAAATTTGGAAGGGTAAATGAGGCCTAGCTGATGACTTATAAACACACAGATACACACATGTATGATGTGACTGCAGGAAATGGTGTATTATGACATAATATAATCATGTGAGTTCTGACTGGGTCAAAACTATATGCGTGTTACCGATTCTGAATTTATAACGCTTGTGTGGTTGAGTAAGTTGTAATCTTGATCAATATTCAGCTAGAGTTGGATTAGAGGAAAAACAGCAGCAGAAGGCATGTGGGAAAGAATTAATTCCTTGGAGACATTGAAGTATCAATAACCTGATCAATAACCAACCGCTCACAGTATGTTGTACACATACACACACATTCTTCCAATACAACAACTGCTGTTTGTGTCACTGCTGGATTTGCTTAAATGATAAATTATACTCTCTTGAAATATAATTATAGTATATAATTACATTTCAAGTAATTTTTTAATGAAGATAAAATATATTTCCTTCATGTGCAAAAAGAAAGCGCCAGCATATTTTGCTTAAAGAATATTTTTTTTTGTTTTTCATTCTAGTTAATTTATTGTAAAAAAATAATATATTATTACATTTGTAAAGTATTGCATAGTATGAATACATCATAGTATACATATTTGCTGAAATAACTTATGCTGAATACAATCAGAATAAAAAGAGTTATCAGAATATATGTTATCTTTTTAACTAAAACTATTAAAAATTGTTTTTGGTAATTGAAATAAAATAATATTAAATATTACATGAAAAACAAACAAACTTAAAAATGCTACATGAACTACTAACTAAAATAAAACAAGTTTAAGTACTAAAATTAATCAAACTAAAAACGAGAAAAAAAATTACGCTAAATAGAAACATTAAAAAACTAATAGAAATGTCAAACACAAAACCCAAAATTACTAAAACAGAAACATTTAGATGAAAACATTTTTGGGATGAAATGTGACTTGGACATGTCTTTGTTAGATTCACAAATTTACATTCACTGTGAGAGGGCATAAACATGCTCATCCTCTCTGAGCAGAAGCCTGCAGTGCAGTAACACAGCTCTTTAGTGAAAAGCCTGTGGTTTAAGTATTGTCATTATAATAACAACATGGAGGTGCCATTTCCTTTGACTTGCAATGTCTGACTGTATGTGTTTAGGCTTAAAACCATGTAAAACAAAAGAGGAAATGACTTTCCTCGTAACATTACAGAGATTGCATTTCCAAACACCTAAATGAGGGTTTGAATGAATTGAAAATATAATGCAGGGGGCAAATGAAATCTTTTCTGACAATAAACTAGTCCCATTGCATAGATGAGCATTACAGGTCAATACATCCTGTGAGACTGTGACTTTTCCCTCATCCTTCCATCAAACACAATCTCAGTGATTCCTCACTCTCTGCACTCTTACACACGAAGACCATCTGGAGCAGGAAGGACTCGGTCTCACACACTGGGCTGTACTGTCTGCTGTGCCTCAGGCTGCATCACTGGGCTGATGCTCACAGCTCTGCTGTCACTTTCTGCACTGCTGGCAGCTGTGATTGCCTGCAGGGCTCTGATCCAGACAATACATTGTCAATATTATGTTTGTCACCCAAAGTGTGTCAGTGAGCTTATACAGCGGCCAGTAAGGTCAGAGTAAATTCATTCATTTAACACGCTTACTGACTGAATGTTTATTTTGAAGGGAAACCTTTTAGGTCACACGGAAGTGAAAACACTATAATTCTACAGGATACTTTCTTTGGTTGAACTTCTTGCTGATTTAGAAAAAACGTGTGGTGTACAAAAAGTGCGGTTAAATTTCAAATTAAAGCTGTTCTTTTGAATCTTGAAAAAATTGTATCACGCTTTCTACAAAAATATTAAGCAGAACAGCTTTCAACACTGATAATTAGAAGAAATGTTTCTTGAGCACCAAATCAGCATATTAGAATGATTTTTGAAGGATCATGTGACACTGAAGACTGGAGTAATGACATCACAGGAATAAATCACATTTATGAAAAAAGATATTAATATAGAAACATTTAAAAATCTTACCGACCCCAAACTTTTGAACGGAAGTGTATATTTTACAGCAAAGCTAGATTAACATTAACTACAGAAACGTTTTATATTTACTATAGATATATCCATGACTTTTTATGATTTTCTATTTTTCCATGATTTTTCCTTGGATGAAAATCACAATATTATAAAAACATGATTATTTTCAGGTCTTCTACGACATTAGAAATATACATACAAGTACATATATACATACAAACAGTGGTGGCCAAAATTATTAGAACGGTAAGATTTTTTAATGTTTTAAAAGAAGTCTCTTCTGCTCACCAAGGCTTCATTTTTTTGATCCAAAATACAGCAAAAACAGTAATATTGTGAAATATTTTTACAATTTAAAATAACTGTTTTCTATTTGAATATTTTGTAACATTATCACTACCGTTCAAAAGTTTGGGGTCAGTAAGCTTTTTTTGTTTGTTTTTTTGGAAATTAAATTAATTAATTTTAAATTAAATTAAATTTTATTCAGCAAGGATGCATTCAATTGATCAAAAGTGACAGTATAGACATTTATTATTTAACTTTCTATTCATCAAAGAATCCTGAAAAGAAATATTTCACAATATTACTGTTTTTGCTGTCATATTTTGGATGAAATAAATGAAGCCTTAGTGAGCAGAAGAGACTTCTTTTAAAACATTAAAAATCTTACCATTCTAATAATTTCTGCCACCACTGTACATGCATACATACATAAATTCATGGTGTCCTGTTGTACTATGAATAGAATCTCGTGTCCTCGTGTTCAACCTCAGCTGTCATAGCACAAATGACGTGTTTGATGACCACAATCCACATTGGCCAGTTCATCAGCCGTGCTTGGACCGGTTGCTAGGCAATGCACTCAAACAGTGACTTTCTAAATCTGGGATGAGCTGGTCTGTCATTGAAGACAAATCAAGCACTGGAGTCCAGCATGTGGTCACTCACAACGCACAAAAAACAAACAAGACAGAGGTTCTGTACTGTCTCAATCACACACAGACACACACGGATACAATGCTCACACAAGACTAATACACATCTGTACACTGTTATACACTGACTACACAACCATCAGTGTTGAGACTAATCAAAAGCATGAAAATTCATGCATAGGAATGGGTGTGAAAGGACAGGTGGTTTGAATAAGCATTCATGTACGCCAGTCAGATGACACCAGTGATTTCCACAAGTGTCATCGCGCACCTTAACACAACGACACAAAGACTCTATCTGCAGTGCTGAATACTGAAAAGGATAAATGTGTGATATGTCAGAGACTGATCTAGGAACAGGCAGTTGTATGTAAATGAAGCCAGCTTTTGATTAATACACAATCAAAAGCTTTTATTATTACACACATATACAGACAACTTTTGTCAATATGCCAACAGACGGCAGGAGAGAGCCTGGATGAGTTCACCATGCCAACAGGGCAAGGCCTCTGGATGTATGGATGATCTGATGAGTCAGGAAAGAGCACTATGATTATGCTAATGATAAAATCTGATAGCGGTCAGCCAACAAGACCATCTGTCCCTGCTGGGGCTCGGGGGGAAACACTGAAGACAGACCGAAGCGTTCAACACTCACTCAGTGCCACAGAGGAAAAACACAATGGTCTGATCACAAAGACAATCGTGTGTGTGTGTGTGTGTGTGTGTGTGTGTGTGTGTGTGTTTGTTTGCCTGACATCATTGCCAGTCAGGGATTTCCGTAATAGCTGGTGCTTTAGAAACACTGTATGCTTTTCAGAGGAACTCTTGTCTGATGGATATAGAAATACATGTACATGAAATTGTGTATATTTCAACACTATATCAAGACCTATAATTATATCTGTTTTAAGTTAAGTATCTGTTAATTCTAAAGTTTTGATCATTATTAAAGAAAACTGGAAAAAAATAAGAAAGATAGGACAGGATTTATTTGACTAAAAGTCTATCTGACTATAAGGGTTATCTCTTCTGACTAAAGGAAGATAACAGTTTTTGATCAGTGGCTGTTTCAACATCCAACCGAGGTCAATTAAACACCAGAAGACACGTTAAAACGACGCTGCGCAGACCGATCAGTGTATGACTGATGTCATACACTGACCGGTCTGCTCAGCGCCGCTTTAAGCCTGGAACACACCAAGCCGACGCCGAACTAGCGCTGATGAAAGCCGACTGTGTTGTTGCCTCACGTTGGGGTGAAAAGCTGCACTTGAACACACCGAGAGAACTACAGCCGACTGTCAGCTAGAATGCGTGTTCTTCATCTGTGTGTAAATGAGACAACTGTCTATTTCTGCAGATATATTCATCTATATTCATCATTCAAAAAGGGAAACGGACGCTCCCGGCTGCAGATACACAAACCATAAACAAAGCAGTGCGTGCTTACCGTTTTGAATATCAATCCTGCTAAACACTTTCTTTATTCCACTCCGCTCATGTTAATATTGAAATATTCGCCAAGGAACACTCAGGTAAGATGACGTAACATTAGAACAGCCTTCTATCTGTACCGTTCTGACTTTTTTGCTTGCTGTTTTGCTATTATTCTCGTTCACTGACTCTTCACTAAGCTGAACAGCCAATCAGAGTTCTCTCTCTCACAGACGGCCCGATGCCGATTCAACATGTCGAATTGGCCGGGAAAAAAACAGACGAGGACCAATTTCTCCCGACGGTGCGGAACCGTGTGGAACACACTGAGAAAACTTAGTTGGACGACGCACAAAAACTGCCCGACAGCCGACCGTCGGCTTGGTGTGTTCCAGGCTTTAAGTGTTCAATAAAATAGGGTTTCACAACCTGGGGGTCGTGACCCCCACCAGAGGTCGCCAGAGATACTTAGGGGTTCGAAAAGCCAACTTGATTATAGGGAAACTACATTTAGACTAAACTAATTTTGAAACTAACCAAAATTGGATCCAACAGAATGAAAGAACATGTCCTGCATGAACAATCCATGAAGCATATGACTCGAAAAAAGGGGTTTCCTAATTTTTTTTATTATAAAAAATACTGCAACAATACTAGAAAAATAAAGTTAGAGAACTTTAAGTGAAATAATACACTACAAAGACTATAACTGGTCGAACAAAAACCTACTGAAGGATGGACACAGCTAATGCACATCTAATCTGAATTGAACAGATTACATATTAATTGATTAATGTATCAAGGTAATTATTCTGAGCAATTGAAACACCTTATAATTAAAAAGCAGTACAAGTAAGCAATCTCCCATTATCCACCAAACCTATTTAAATATTTCAATCAAGTAAAGCCTCAAACAATCCATTACATAATATTAAAGGGATAGTTAATCCAAAAAGAAATTCTGTCATCATTTACTCACCCTCATGTCATTCCAAACCTGTATGACATTATTTATTTTGTGGAACACAAAAATGGTTTTAAAACTAAATGGGGTCCAAACGATATTGCACCTCATTTGTTTTTTATTGTATGAAGAAAAAACCCCACTGTTCTTCTATCGTGTTCCACAGTAAAAAGAAAATTATACAGGTTTGGAATGACGTGAGTGTAGAGACATTATGATAGAATTCTCATTCTGGGTAACTTATTCCTTTACTAAACCATTCAGAAATCAGATAACAGACAACGCTTCTAACATTTCTCAAAGTCTTCTAAAACTTCTCACAACGTTTCACTGTGTTGCACGCACTACAATACAGCTCAATACCAAATGAACATTTTATAAAGGGAGCCTTAGTAGTAAAAGTAAAAACAGAAATACAGAGAACAGTCAGGTGAGTTTACATCAAAAGCAACTACTGACCACTTACCTTGTCAAAGAACTCGTAGAGTCGGACAGTCTTGTCAATTTTATCCTTGGTGTCCTCCACTCGCTGGGAGAAATCATGTAGATGGACCCAGAATGAGCGTACTTTCACCTCGTATACCTGCAGCTCTGCAGAGGAGATGTCTTCCCACTTCTCCAAGCGCTTGAGGAGAGCTTCACCACTCTTACAGTGCTCCTGAACACACACACACACACACACACACACACACACACACACACACACACACACACACACACACACACACACACACACACACACACACAGTATTACATAGTGGAAAGGTATGAAAGCATAGGGTGCGACTGAGGTGACTACATTTAAACATTGACAAACGCTCTTGAAACTCATGTTTACACAATTAAGCAAATGTTTGACTCCTGCAGTAAAATATTATCTCTCGGTCCAAATAAAAATGTCATGAGGCATTTGTTGACAAAATATGAGGACAACCCCAACTCCAAATGCAGATGCTGTGGGGAAGGGTTAAAGTGCTGTGTAAAACATGTTTAATAAGAGTTGACATACATATGCAGCTGCGTAAAATTCTCTGAAGACAGTCTGTTTATGACGTAACTGCTCCAAGGAATCTTCCAGCTCACTCAGCGTCTGCAGACGAGACTCTCCCACCTCCTCTATCCACTGACTCACCTAAGAGACAACATATACATACAATCAATTAACCCTGCTACTTTCCAGCTTTAAGACCCGTTCACACCAAGAACGCCAATTATAATGACAACTATAACGATATTAGTGTCAACACCAATGCACGATAACATTCTGTTTATTATAAGCACGCACTTAAGTTATGTCATCTGCCGCATGAAACACTCAAGCTCTTTAAAGCAGGATGGATTCTGATCGGCTGTCAATGTTTTTATCGTTCATCAGTTAGAAAAAATATGTTCTGAATGCTATTTCAATGATATCGTTCCTCTGTATCATTATAGTTGTGTTGTGGACTTCTCTATTCTCATAGAATTAGAATGTTTAACTTTATAGTTATCATTATAGTTAATGTTTTTGTTGTGAATGGGCATTTACTCTGTTATTCGTAACATATTTTTGCTTCTTGTTCTCTGTGACAGTAGACTTTGGCAGTAGACTGAAACATGAGCACACAAACACATCAATCACACGTGTGTCATCTGATACAGATGCTATGGTGCTAGTTTACATTTTCTCATGATGTGCATGAATGTGTGTGTGTGCTTGGCTAATCTGTTTCAGCAACTTCCACTATATCCATGCCAACAGGATTTTCCCCCCTCTTTATGCCTGCTAGGCACAATCATCCATTAAGACTATCAGATGAATAAATCACCAAGGCAGTGTGTAGCTTAGTAAGGCTGTTTGTGAGTGAGTGAGTGTGTGCGTGTGTGTGTGTGTGTGTGTTTGCAGCACTTCAGTACAGTATTCACTATTTTTCAAGTGTAATAGGTAAACTCAAAACTAAGAATAAGCCTTGAAGACACAAACTGCCCAGATGTGTAGTGGAGTTCAAAAGTCTGAGACTATTCATGCAAATGCTTCCCTTTTGCAGTCTTTACTAATATAAAAATGTATTTCTTCAAGAAATTTGTCATTATCAGCAAAAACAATTTAAGTGAAAAGTTTAATTAAATTTACAGTAATTTCAGTATTTTTCAGTAGAACTCAGTCTCTCACTTGCATTAATGGTTTTATACTTTAATTTATTTAATGATGAATTTCCTTTCTAAATGTAAATTAATTTATTTTTCTATAAAAAACTTTTTATGTCACTTTTTCTTAGTTTAATAATAAAACTTTGTTTAGTTTCAGGTTTAAATTATGAGAAGTTGTCACATTAACATGACATAACATGGAATGTTTTAATTAAAGAGAAAACATATAGTACCATTTGCTAAGTCTCACACACAGCTGTTATTGTCATCTGTCATGAATCGAGTTCATAAAAGCAAGAGCAAAACCTTAGTCCTCACCTCTCTGAATCCCTCCTCCAGGGTCTTAAACTCCATAATGAATTCCAGTTCTTGTGTGCATTTGTTGGACAGCATCACCAGTCTGTGAACCAGCTCATCCACTTGGTTATACAGATGTCCTGCATTCTCGATGGCATCTCTAAAACACACACCAAGAAGATTTCCGTAGCATATTAAATTTAGTCTACATATTGTCTTGACTTTGTTTCTATTCCCTGAGAGAAACTCCAGGCATCTGAGCTGTGGAGAAAACACCGACTGCAGGACTCACATCTCATTGGCTGAGACAGTCTTATAGAATATATTGATTGGACGAGGCTTTGAATGTAATTGGATGTGCAAATTGTGATCTGGCAATAGGAGACAGGGTATGGAGAAGTGCTGGAGGGAGGGAGAGAGAGAGGGAGAGAAAGAGAGAGAGAGAGAGAGAGAGAGAGAGAGAGAGAGAGAGAGAGAGAGAGAGAGAGAGAGAGAGAGAGAGAGAGAGAGAGAGAGAGAGAGAGAGAGAGAGAGAGAGAGAAACCAGTGTGTGTGGACTGTATAAGAAAGAAAAAGAGCATACATGAGAGAAACGAAGTGAGTAATTGAATGTACTGTATACATGTGCATATAAGTATGTCAAGAAAATATTTATTTTAATGCATAATTGTGAGAAAATGTGAGTAATGGTGCATTTTTGTGTATCTGTATGTGAATGTCCAGTGCTGTGATACACAGTGACAGAGCACACTGTGCACAACAGAAGAGGTTGATGTCTACTGGATGACTTCATCACCGCTGTAGTTCACTTACACAATAATGTATTGTGCTCTAGTCAAACATTTATACAACATTTCCCCTCAATGATATGCCAACTAACTCAGCCAAAGAGTTATCCACTCTCTGATCCATACACAACATCAATGTCAATTTTAAAAACAATTTTTGAGGAGTGCTACATTCCCATTTTGACTGCCAAAAGACTTATCAAAGCATGCAAAGACTTATTAATGCAGACAGACATGTGGCACATGCATAACAACACAGCCAAAAAATTGTGCCCCCTGCTGTTTCATACACAGATGCAAACACATATTCACATGGGTTTAAAAGATTTTCAATAAAGTTACCTAGACTCTTTCCACTTGCTTGTTTTTGTTTCTGAGCTTGACAGCCCTATTCACTTACAATGTGAAATAGAGCTGTCACAGAGTTCTACAGTCACACAGGTTCAGAAAATGGCAACTGAATTTTAATTTGGCTCATATCCCTTTAAGGTATTGGTTGATTTAAGTTCAGTGTTGGAAAGAATGTGTGTGTTACACACAATGAGAGGCATGAGGGGCAAATCAGGGACCTCAGAATCAGTCCAAAACTCACCAATTATTCACGGCACACACCCAGAGCAAACACGTCTTATCACAGCACGCAGGGGATATCAAAGACATTCCAGCAAGAGAGAACAACAAAAGAGTGAGTGAGAGAGATAAGAGTCTAAGACGGATGTATGAAAAATCAGAAGCCTTCATTACCAGCTCAATGAAGCATTCAGACATAGTATTGTTGATTAATTGTGTTTGGTAGACAGAAGATGAATGAACTTGATTGTTTCTTTATATATATATATATATATATATATATATATATATATATATATATACACACACAGTATTGCTATAGAGATCTCTATATATACACTTGGTGTCTCTAATAATAATAAGATTAAGATTAATAATAATAACATTTAATTTATTAATATGTAGCTGGCTGTATTTTTATTAGTGATTTTTACTGACAATTATTTATATTTATGATTATTATTACACTGTTTTACAAGGACTATAGAAAAGAGATGAAAAGGAGATCCAAGTTCCTGTTTATGTACATGTGAAACAAAAATTGGCAAAGACCACCAGTGAGTAAAAGCACAATCATTCTATTCAGTAAAAAAGTAAGGGTCATAGTTCACCTTAAGGATCCAATGGAATTGTTAAAAAGACAGTCTTGAAAGATTATGTGTGAGGGAAGAAGTCAGTTTAATAAACACAGAAAAAAGAGCCGGATTCGTTCACTATTGTTGCGCACTTAAGACTCAGTCACACCTGTGAGATTGAGCCCTTTGTGTGTCTGTCAGCATCCAGGTGAAGTGCTTGTGTGGGAGCAGCTCAGACAGCTTAGGTTTCATTTTGGCATTTGCTAAGCAACAAATGAGCAACTTGCACAGCCTTTAAACTCTAATTTCACCTAATATGAAAGGCACAAAAGGGATGGAGATGACAAGGCGGACAATAAATCAGGCTACAGAACCAGAGAGGCTGGCTTAGAATCATATTCATTGCATATTCATTTATTAGATGAAGCCTTTGGAAAAAGCAAAAACCAAGCCATCAGTCTTAATGAGCAACCCACTGGGTCTTTATCACCGGAATCTGTCATAAACACCGGGCTCGAGTGTTTTTGTCTGAGCAGGAGGCTTTGAAATTGCTTTTGAGTAAGCCAGGACAGACATGCCACTGTGTTTTAACGCAAGTCAAACAGGAAGCAGCACTAGAGCCCTGCTGCATCCAAACCATACCATGTTATCAGAGACAGACACATGCGCATTTGGTGTCTGTTTAGCTCTGAGATTGTGTGTATGTTTCAGGATGAAATGACTGTGTGGAGATAAAGACATTTCTCTTGGCTCAGCTGTGGGAAATAACATTCACACTCCCTCAACCTCCAGCTGAACCCAGCCCTGATCATCAGAGGCCTGAACATGCTCTCCCACGCTCTTAACACCTTTTCTCTCTCTCTCTTTCATTATTCCTCTCTTGTCTGGCACTCTCAAACTGTCTTTACATCTTTCATAATTCTATAATTCAATTCTAAAACCTAGCGAGCTGCCTCGTTACTGAAATTAAACTTCATTAGTGGCTCATTTGTAATGTTCTACATGGGCAGGAACTCACATGAAGCGAACAGGAGATTCAACTCACAGCTGATTTCAATTTGTGCATTAATATGCATTTCACATACAAACTTTATGTAAAATAATCATTTATAGTCACTTTTTTATAAATACCTTTTTATTATTCAATGAATTACATGATGTATACTACCATTCAAACATCTGGGGTCTGTCAGATTTATTTTTTGGAAAGAAATTAATATCCTTATTTATCAAGGATGCATTGAATACAAAAATAATAATATATTATCATAATAATATTTCCACAATATTACTGTTTTTGCTGTATTTTTGGTCAAATAAATGCGGCTGTGGTGACACTTCTTTCAAGAACAGAGAAAAATCTTACTGACCCCAAACGTTTGAATGGTAGTGTTTATTCAACATTTATCTTGGATTTATTTTTCCAATGAGCTTGTTGCAGTGCATTCTGGGATTGTCTTTTCTGCAAAGGACACGTCATGCTGTCTTAGAATTTGACCAAGACGTGGTATCTTAAGAGGTGGCATAATTAAGTTGCCTACCTTTAGCTCACTAGGTTTTGGAACAGAGCTTATTTGGTTATTTGTGATGTGTGCAGAGGGTTAAAGTCTGTATAATCTTGTCTCACCTGTAGTCCTCTGTCAGACTGACGCTGGTCTCTTCTTTTCGTAAACGGGACAGAGCGGCTCCTCCCTCCAACTGTAGCCGCACCAGCCTGCTGTCCTCCAGAACAGTCCTCATCAGCTCTCTGTACTTACACAATAAGATCTGTGCCTCCTGCAAACACACACACACACACACACACACGTATTACTATAAAACACAAACACTCCTCTACAGCTGCACACATTCCCACACACCTTATTATTACAAATACACATCATATCTACTGTTCTCTCACTGAGTAATATCTGTCCTATCTCCAGCATAAACACACATACACCCCATAATTATCTTCCAAACTCCTTTGACAGATAGAGTAATACCTGTAGCAGCAGACATTACCTGTACACACTCTCACGCACACAGGCATTCATTATTATTCATTAAAATTGTATCTACACCTCCTTCATTTAATACCAGCTCACGTTTGTACTCATTAAATGATCAAATGAGCTTAAGCTACAGTACAGTTTAATACGCGTAACTGCCAAACCTTCAGGTGTGTGTTTGTACTTGTGCTGTTGTACTTAAATCTGGCTTTTATGGATCTTTCTTAACAACAGTAGAACACTTGTCTTGCACTTTATATACCGAACCCTTTTGGTGTGGATGCAGCATAATGACAAAGCAAAAGTTACCAAATCCACTGCAGAAATGCACACAGATGTACAACAAATCAGCTTTTGATTGTGATTGTCAAGATTGTGTTTCTTGTATGTTCATCAAGGCTGGATTTATTTGCTCAAAAATACAGCAAAACAGCAATATTGCAAAACATTATTACAATTTCTATTTTAATATATTTTAAAATGTTGCAAAGCTGTATTTTCGGCATCATTATTCCAGTCTTCAGTGTCATATGATCCTTCAGAAATCATTCTAATATGCTGATTTGCAGCTCAAGAAACATTTCTTATTATTATCAATGTTGATTTTTTGTGGAAATCAAGGTACATTTTTCAGCATTCTTTGATGAACAGAACATTTTAAAGAACAGTATTTTTTTAAAGAGAAATCTTTCTCTAAAAATATAAAAGTTTCTTTCACTTTTGATCAATTGAATTTAAAGGTGAACTAAGTAACTTTTTTACCTTAACTGAACAGCTTCGGAGTCATTGGAATGGTTATATTACTTATTTCGGGTTGAATGGTGGTCGTTTCGCACCCCCCTGGTGCCCGTGAGAGGAAAATACGCACTTGCAACTTTGAGCCGGCGGGCCGCCGGCCGCCGCGTCAGGAAGTCTTGCGTGATATCAGGTCTCGCGATGTAAACAATTGCTTTACGGCCAAAAGAAATCTGCTAAAATGCTGTCATTATTGCGCTCCCTCACGCTGTTTGAACCCGAATGAAGAAGACGTTTTAAAGAATGTCCCATCTGCTTTGATGTCGTTGATCTACTAGCCTCTGGTGTCCGAGAATCGCCTACGAGTTTTTACAACAGTGTTGTCAAATATCTATTCCGAAGCTGTGGGGGGAGCTCTAGAGAGAAACCTGCGAGCAAAAAGCGAGAATACAGCGAAGAAATCCCGGAGTTACTGAGCCCCGCTTTAATGCGTACTTGCTGAATAAAAAGTAACTTCTTTACCTAAAGAAAAAAACAAACAAAACAACTTACCCCAAACTTTGAACCAGTAGTTGCATGATTTTAAACATATGTTTATCACAAGTTTTTATTCATTTTATTTTTATACCTCATTTCAGGTGTAAAATGGTTAAACATTAAAAATGTTTCAAATTACTTATACGTTTACATTACTGACAATTTCTTAACAAATTTATTGAAACCACTTCTGAGAATGATTCTTACTAGTAAACAAGGTTAATAAATTAGTAAAACACCATCTTAATCAAACGCTAGATGGTAGTAAAACTACCATCTTAATTAAAATCTATCTATAATCTGTAAGGGTAGCATTTGGAGCGTAATACTTTTTTAGGGTGTGTGTGTACCACCCAGAAAAGCATCCATAATACCGACCCGATGATGCAGATTGTGGTCTGACCACATTGTGCGGAGCTAACAACAAAAGGTTATATAATATCGAATAACCTCAGGAACCTCAACAAAAGCCTTCTTAAAGTGATTTTGAAAAAGTACTTAAAGAAATAAAAATCTCATAATTACTGTCATACGTCTACACCCTAATTAGCATGCGTGTGTGAAGTGGGATAAAATTGTAGAGCAATTACATGAATTACAAATGTCAGTGGATGTTTCTATGAGTTTTAAAACCTATTTGGAGTTTTGTTTACAGAACTGCTTTAAAACTCTTCATAGACACTATATTAAACTATTAAACGGCGGAGAATGAAGATACAGCATGTGAGGTTCTTAATACAAGGAGAAAATAAAAAAAGTAATCCAGGATTGTGGTGAAAAAAAAACGGGGGGAAAAGAGGGGACACATTTAGATTAACGGAGGGAGACAGAAGACATAGAAGAAACGGCAGAGAGATGAGCAGACAGGCCAAGACTTATTCTGGTTTTCTATTCATTTAACATCTAAGCATCACTTCATCCACAGGAGGGGCTGTTTTAGCATTCAGTAAGCAGAAATCCATACCCTCATCCACCAGACTCTTTCTTTGCTTCTCCTTTCAACTCTTTATATAAACCCTAGGTAAGTGATTTTGAAGATGGCTGCAGATAAACACTCCTCTGGGAGATCATTACTTCTCCTGAGGCCCTATTTTCCCCCAGAAGCCTGTGGATAAAAGGTCCTTCGTGACCTCCACTGACAGCCAGAGGTCAACTCGGTCAAAGCCTTGACACACTAACCACACACATACTGAAGTCTATTTTTCAAAACTCAACTTGTCTTCTAAATAGAACAGTCTTTAAAATCAATGTAACCGGACACCAGTGCCACTGCTGTACTTCATGGACACAGAATAAAAGTCCCTCTGAATAGAAGACTTCAGTGCCATGTGATGCCCTCCTGAGCAGAGTTCACTGTCATAAGGTCATAATGAGTCCTCGGACTGCAGTCTCAGTAAACATAACTAGAACTAAGAGTTTAGGGGCTCAACTGGTTCACAGGCAAACTATCTGCAATATATATTTCTGTAGCTCAAACAATAGAGCATGTTAATACCAAGGTCGAGGGTTTGATTACTAGGGAATGCAAGAACTGATAAAAATGTATACTTAAATACAAAGTAAGTCACTTTGGATAAGTGTCTGCCAAAATCATTAAATATATACAGCTCTCTCATTCCTGACAGGGCTGGGACAAAGCATTTTTTGTGGGACTGCTTTCGATAGAGCTGCTTTTAGAAAGTATTTTATTGACTGTTGCAGTACCTCTGCTGTAGGTGGCAGCACTGCAGACTCCAGTATGCTGATGGAGTTCTGAAGAAGGTTCACAGCATCCTCACAATGGCTGGTCAGCTGCTCCAACCTCTGAGATATAACAAAAATAAATGTTTAGGTTAGGAACCCATTAGGGAAAAAAAATCCAGTTTACTAAATAAACAGTTGTCAGATGTTGTAAATCATGTAATGTACGCAGTCTCTTCTGCTCACCAAGGCTGCATTTATTTGATTAAAAAGAAAAGAAAAGAAATATTGTTAAATATTATGAAAATTCTAAATAACTGTTTTCTATTTTAATATATTTTAAAATGTAATTTATTCCTGTGATCAAAGCTGAATTTTCAGCATCACTACTCCAATCTTCAGTGTCACATGATCCTTCCAAACATTCTTCCTAATATGTGGATTTGATGCTCAAAAAACAATCATCATTATTATCAATGTTGAAAACAGTTGTGTACAATTTTTTTGGGAATTCTTTGATGAATAGAAAGTTCAAAAGAACATATTTTATTTGAAATAGAATCTTTTGTAACATTATAAATGGCTTTACTGTAGCTTTTGATCAATTGAATTAATCCTTAATGAATAAAAGTATTGATTTCTCTTATTTCTTTCCCTCAAAAAATAAAATAACAATGATTACTGACCCCAAACTTTTTTAATGTTACAAAAGCTTTCAATTTCAGATAAATGCTGTTTCTTGAGCATCAAATCATCATATTAGAATGATTTCTGAAGAATCAGTAATGATGCTGAAAATTCAGCTTTGATCAAAGGAATAAATGACACTTTACTATATATTCACATAGAAAACAACTGTTTTAATTTGTAATAATATTTCATAATACTACTGGTTTTTTTTTTATCAAATAAATGCAGCCTTGGTGAGCAGAAGAGACTTCTTTTAAAAAACATTAAAAATCTTACCGATTCAAAACTTTTGACTGATAGTGTATATGCTAATTGGTAGAGGATTTTTTTATTGTGATCATTATTAATACACACAGCAGTGGCTAATTGCTGTATTAATCTTGTGGCTTACTGCTTTATATCCCCGTGCCCATAATACACCATGCGATTTTTGGCAAAATCTGTGAAATCTGTGAAGACTCAGACTTTCTGACTACAAATTGGTTTAAAAACTCAAACCTAGGAATGATGATGATTTCTCACCATTCTGAAACAGACCCAGCTGCTGTGGGAATAAGGGAAAGTGCCTTCAAACTCAGTGGGGAGTTGAGCGATGTCAGCATGCTTATAGAGAGACTTCAAAGATGTCAACAACTCCACCTGACAGATGCAAAAAGAACACAGAACATAACAGTCGTCAGGTCTTAGCTTCTGCATTAAAGGGGATAAATATGTATTGCAGTGCAATCATAAACACTTCAGCTATTCTAACAGCTTAGATAGATGTCTAGGCTACACTATCAGTCCAGCTGTTGTGAAATTCTCAACTGAAGCACTTTCCTACGTAGCTACAAGAGTCTATCTCTGGCAGTCTGATTTGTGTCAGGCACAAGCGGCGTCTCAGTACAGACACTTGTGTTTTAAAATAGCCATCTATTTCTCAAAGAGTGCAGAGTAACTAGGTGAAAGCCAGAATCTTGTCAGTGCTGGTAGATGCTGTTTATTTCTATAAAGGGGGCTATATTTTACTAGAGGATGTTAGCGGATTTCCTTTAACATTAACTAGAAACCTTCAGTAAACTCACATTGTTCTCCAGGACCTAAAGATGAACAAATTACCTCCATTTCCTCCTATATAGAGTAAAATATGGATTTACGTTTGTTTCTAATCCTTCCTGCCCTCATTAAATGCAAGTCACACGCCACAATATCACATGTGGCACATGTGGCACATCATGCAGATCTTGTCATACTGTGGCTGTAAAGTCATGCCAAGTTACAGGTGATGGGTCATTTTTGTGCATTACCTGTATAGAAGAGGTTTTCTCCAATCGCAGAGCCAAATCTCTGTCGGCCAGCAGCAGTACTGTATGGATGCATCCCGGCATAGCTTCCTGCAGAGATTGAATAGACTATAAATCACAAACAGCACCATGAATTACACACATTTCACAGACTAACCCAGAATTCCTAGTCCTATTGACTAATACAATTATTTTATAGTCATTTATGATTACTGAAAAAGTAATTATAATTACTGAATGCGAGCCTGTACACAAGAGAGAAGCCTGTCATTTTATGACGAGTTTTTTACGAGGTGAAAAAAAAAAGTAAGATGTAGAAATGTGTCTGGATCAATCTTTTACAATAAGATCAATAACACCTAACACTTCATTTAACTATGCATTTATGTCATTGAACAAAAGTTTTTAAAGGTTACATAACCTAGCAGACACTTTTCTGTCATGTGCCCCAAAAACCACAATAAAAGCCTTCTGTCAGTGAATGTACCACAACAAAAGAGCAGAAAAACAACACTCTGTAAAAACAGACCAGAGAAGTCTATTATGCCTTTGAGAGCTGTTTTAGTCTGTTTCCTTGTACGTCATCATGCATACTGATCATGCACACATTATCATGCCATCATAGCCACATCAGAACAGAAGGAAAAGAAAATCTCTGCTGGAATGAAACAATAGCATATTTACTGAGGAATGTTCCAGAAACATCAACAACCGCTTCAGGGCTGAGACTATTTACTGCTGATATTTATTGCCTACTTACTGAAACACTGCAGTTTTATTTTTCACTTTGCATTTTGAGTGTATTAAAATCATGAATACATGGTGAGACTGGGTCTGGTTTTATGTTGTTGTGAATTAAAAGTGTGTCTTAACCAAGGTGTTACTATATTGTTGTGTGAATTAGTTTATGAAAAAAATCAATTCCTTGGTTGGCCATGGTTCAAACTTATGTTTTTGAATACAGAAGCCTGATGGAAAAGTGTAATTGTCAGCTCAAACGGACATCTATAATGGAATGATAGTATCAGTGGAGGGAGAAGAGCCTGTGTCTGTTCCCTCAGGACCGGTCACTAAGCTACTGCATTCACTCAGAAAGACCTCATCTGTCAGTGTTAGCACTGACCCTGAATACACTGAAGGGCATTCAAACACGTGGCATTCACATAGTTTAGCAGTACATCATCAAGAATCTCTTATACTTTCAGTAAAGCCACCTTTTCCACAAGACAGCACTTGTACGCTGTCTATCATGGATTACAGATACAGATGGGAGATCAAAGAAATGAGAAAAAATAAACCAGGCAAAGGTCATATGGAGAATTTCTGCAGCTGTTTTAAACCTCAAATGAGTTCATAAAGACAATGAAAAGCTCTCACAGAGGCCCTGTGCTACTCAAAATAACGTTGTCATTAAAAGCATTCATCAATTTTACTTTTATATTGCTCATATTTATCTCTCTCTATCTCCCTCAGGATGTTTAAATGGTGAAGTCAGCATTGGCACATCCTCAGTCTGTCAAAGTAGGGCAGGTTTTTGGCAGAAGAAGAAGGCAGCATTAATCTGCATTAAGGTCTAGAACACAAACCCAGTCTGGAGTCACTTCCATTAAATGTTCTCAGGGATCATGTTCCTGCAGTTACTCTGAGCATTACTTACTGGTTTCCTCACATCACTCATGTAAATGACTGGTGAGGTGATTCTTCTAAGGATGAGATAAGCCATCTACTCTCCATAAACACTAAAAGAAAAATGTATATAATGAAATCTGACTGGATATGACGCCTGTGTTCTCTACTGCCACCTTGGTCAGGCCACTCTTGTAAAATAGTAACCTTTAACAATTGAGATAAGATCTCAATAATAGTAAATAACTACTAACAAGCAACAATCATGTCAGAAGTTGATGCATTCTGCAAAATAACCAATCCCAGATGAGGAAAAGAAATCCAAAGACATCACCCTCTCTCTACTAATCTCGTGTGAGCATGTCCTATTGTGTAATTGTGTGTGAATGCAACTATTTATTTCCACAGCTGGGAAATCACACTATATTTATGATGTGCTGCTTTTTGCCTTGTTTAGCCAATAATGACTGATTCTGTCGATGAAAACTCTTCTCAAATGTTTACTTAAGTTTAGTCAGCTCTTCTGAATTCCTCAGTAGCAGATGTCTGGTTGGAAGTAAGATTTAAATATCAAGATTTATGGCAAGTTTGCATTACCATTCAGTTTTGAAGAAAGTATTAGAAAGGAAACGCCTAGAGGATGTGAACTGCATGTGACAGTTCTATCTGTGTAGGATATGAACAAATGGTAGACTGTATATGTGTGTTACTACAAATTTTACGGTCATGGTGTTCGTACCTGGAGGATGTTGAAGGCTTTAAAGAGGGCGGGGACAGGAGAACACTTGCGGGCATCCACCAGGACAGTCAGTCCCAAAGCACTAACTTCCTTCCTGAGAGTCAAATCAAGGTCATGTGTTTGATGAAGGAAAGGTAAATAAAATAACATATCAATGGTTTATTGTTCTAAATGAATGAATCTTAGATTATAATAACAATATTACAGTTTTTTTCTGTATTTTTGATCAAATATATACAGCCTTGGTGAGCATTAGAGACTTCTTTTAGAATTTTTAACAAAACATATTGATTCAAAACTTTTAAACGGCAATGTGTGTACCTGAGTGTACTGAAGAAGTAGACCATGATCCGCACCAGCTCTCCACTGTTGCAGTTTGGATTCAACCAGATAGTGTTTCTCATTGTCACGGTCACAAGGGCATGGCCTGATTTATCTCTTGTTCCTAAAATTCATTTTAAAAGTTGAGCTTTTGGATCATATTGATGGCAGGACCATATTAAGGGCATTAGAAGCAGTCCCTCACCAGGTAGGCAGAGCACTCCTGAGTTCAGGACATCAGAATTGATGTCATGCACCTCACTCTGGACAGGCTGGGTCCTCTGGGAGATGGGCGGCAGTGGTGGATGAACTGCTGAGGGGTCTTCACTCTGGGTTTTAGCAGACAGGTGGCAAACAATGTGGTCTACTTCCTGACTGGATGCTGGAATATGAAAATCGGTTGGAGTTATTTCAACACAAACAACACTGGCACACACAAACAAAAACCTAAATGTATACAAAGAAACGGTTCAGTTTACAACACTGACAAGTCAATCTGTCTTATTATTAAAGACAATAATGCATCACTTTAGTCTATAGAAAGTTCACAGATAACGATGATATGATCAGTTGAAGTGAGTGTTTACTGCAATGTTTGATCACTCAGTATCAAAATTGATTTCACTGATATTCTTACTCGCTGAAGATATACAGCACAGCTTACAGATGACTGACTTGATAACTACATTTGGCTCTAAACCATAAAAAAAACAAAAGGGAAAAAAAGCTAAATCTCTGAGACACAAATCTATTCAGACTCTGAACAAAGCCAGCAGACCCACATTCTCTGAATCCCCCACTAACAAACAGCAATGTAGAAATGGTTGAACTGAGCGTAAGCATTTGCCCAATCTGTACCATTATGCAGCTCAAACAAGCACACTCCTAGTTAATTTAAAGCATTCCAGGTATCATCCTGTGCGTTGTTCCATAGGGTGGCTTGGATCTGTGCCCCATATACCAGACATTGATAGGGCTCAGAGATAACCAGAGATCAGCTTCCGACAGTCATAAAACTAAAGTTTTGCTTCGCTGCACTGCCACGCACTGCTGCTGCTGTGCAGAGAATAGATACTGAGATCAAAAACAGATGAGATGGAGTCCTGGGAATTCCAGCACTC
The DNA here is from genome assembly GCF_949319135.1 of Squalius cephalus. NCBI lineage: Eukaryota > Metazoa > Chordata > Actinopteri > Cypriniformes > Leuciscidae > Squalius > Squalius cephalus. The sequence continues at coordinate 23,811,801 of NC_137124.1, read as the reverse complement.
GTAAAACAGCTTGCACAAGGACAAGAAAAACATGTATAAATTGCTCTGAAGCATAATCTGGCTGAGATTGCTATATTTCAGAAGGGATTTGAGCTGGAACAGAAGAGGTTAGCTTCTGAGGAAAGAAATATAAACACAATGGAATGTTCTTCTTCAGTTAGGTACAATAGATAAGCTACGATAAATTTGACAAATAAGACAAAAATAGTTTTTTCTCTTTGCTTTCTCTCTGTCTCCTTGTCTACCCAAAATTCTCCTCGCCAGAGAATGCTCACATTGAGGAAGTAGACTATATGAGCGCCCCTCGAGCTGAGCTGAGTTCTACCCCAGACAGGGCAGAGCAGAGGGTCTTGGCTTCACACTCTCTCACCACAGTCTGGAGTTCAGTCTGGCCATGGCCCATACCCTTCAGTAATTATTCTTCATGCATTTCTTCTCCTTTCTATCTGATTATCTTTTCTTTCTGCTGTAACACTGGACCCTGAATAGTCAGACCATTAGGGACACCTCTAAAACAGGCTATTTAAACAGAATATATTTCCATATAGCAGACACATTTATTATTTTTATTGTAATAGAATGACTGTGATTTTGTGCCGTCATATAAATGTGTGTATATATACTGTATATGTGTGTCTGCTGTAAAGATCATACATCGGTAAATGCAATGGTCTGGCCAATCAGTCACAAATGAAATGTTGCTCACTTGTAGAAACTTATGAGAAACTCTTGTAGAGCTTATCCATACTATCATCTAGTCTTTAGTCTTCCATCTGCCCAGCTCATCAGCTCTCTCTTTCACAGACTGAATTCTCATCAAAGTCTCTACTGCTTTTCAAGAGGTTTTATAGGTCTTAGAGAATCATTGTCCAAAGGTAATTTTCCTTTAAAAACTAAAAATACACCCAGCAAACTGCTGACACTGAAGATTTGAGGTTTTACTTTTTAAATTTTAGTCATTGCAAAACCGGAGCAGACTGAATCTTATTCACTTGAAACAGTGGATTAAGAGTAGTATAAACACCTGAAATCCTCTAAAAAATGAAAAAATGACGAAAAGAAAAAACGAAAACAAAGATAAGCAGATAAGCTTACTTTTAGCGTGTATAGAGGTAATAGCCATAGTAGTCTTGCTGTAGTACTGAAACTCAAAATGTTTAGGGTTTGTGAACCACCCACTAAGAGAGAAAGAATCAGATCTATCATAGTCAAACTACCACAACAAACACACCATCATTTCTTCTTTCTGCTGTTCCTATCTTCAAAGCAGTGCACCCCCTCCCCCCACCCACCCGTTCTCCATTACTTAAACACTCCATCTATTACCATCTAACACACTCACACACTAAAACATCCCCCTCTGCTTACCCCCTGCAATTTTAGAGGTCCCACAGCAGGGATTGTGTTCAGGCCCACCCACATCACCTCATCTCATCTATCTTTCTTCACACCTGTACCACACCTGGGCCAGGTGAGCACATCCAAAGCAACTAAATCCTCTAGATGAAGAGGAAGAGGAGGTGGGACACTGACAACAACCTGTTGATGTGAAGGACTAATAAACAATATGGCAGATGTTTGTTCCAAACAACTTTTTTGAAAAAAAAGAAAAAGAAAAAATGTATATATATTATCAATGCGCAGACAAGCGGCTCCTGATCACACACAAAAGACACTTCATCTGATATCAGCTTTATTCACTGCAACAGATGTCCTAAAATAGTTTAATCCAACCGAATGCAGGATTGAGTTACTAAAGTACACAAAGCAGAAATCCAGCACATAACCCAGGCTTCTCTTCAGCTGTTTCCTTTAGCAGTTCAGATGTGAAATGCTGTCTATCTTGGACAGTGTTCAGTGGAATTAATGTGTGTCTAAATTTGAAAACAAACTGTCTAGAGGCCGGAATATGACCTGCTACAAAGCAAATCCTTGTAAAGTGCCCAGTCTAAGTAAAACCAGAGCCTCGCACGCTTTTCTTTCAGCCTGAAGAGAAAAGCAGCTCTATCAGGTCGTAGAATGGGCCATTTGAGAGCCATTTGTAACTTGTCAGAGGCCTGAATGTCGAAACGCCGGAGCTAGTCTGCTAATCTAGAGTAAATATACTAGGTGGACACGGCAATGAATGAATGATGAAAAAAATTACTCACAAGTCACTGTAGTGAACAACTGCTACAAACCATGGAGACCGTTTGTGAAGTAGAACACAATTCATACATGAAACACCATTAAAAGAAGCTAAAAGTGAATAATAGAGGGGATTATAAGTGAACAGAATTAAAATATAGTTACAAAAGTGATAAAATATAAGGGAGAGGATGAAACTGTGAAAGTGAATGAATGGAGTGAATAAAGAGGAGGAGAAGGGAGAGAAGTAGGTTCTTCATCAGCTGAGGCAGTGGAAGAAGTCTTTAGACGCATCTGAAACAGTTCAGAGCTTAGATGCATCTGTAAAGACGAATAAACGGGGATGAAAAATGAATGGAAGGGGAAAGTGGGTGGAGTTTAAAGGGAAAGAAGGCATGTGGATAAAGTAAAGGTGAGCGGGATGGACTTTTCAAAGATGACTCTACCTTGCTCTTCCTGCTGATGGTAATGGGACTCCATGTCTGCTTGCTGCTGATGCTCTGCTGGAGAGCCATTCAGAGAGGAAGTAACCTCATCCTCTTGCCTCTCCTCCTTTCCCCCCTTTCTCTCCTCCTCCTTTGTTTTTTGCCCTTCTTGTTCGGTGGTAGGTGTGTCCTGAGTGTGCATATGTCCATTTGTGTTTGGCATATCTGAGGCTAGATCAAGGACTTGAGTGCATGCTGACTGGACTCTATTTTCAGAATAGTTGGTCACTATAGCCTCCTGCTCACTCACAGTATTGGCCTTGGTCTCCTCTTCCTCCACCCCTTGCTCTTTAACATTGGTTTGTTTCTTCTCAATCTCATCTGTTCCTACAGAGAAGCTGCCCTCCTCCTGAATTCGAACGTCGGAGTCAGACTTGGGCGTGGTATCTACCAGACCTGTTTGAGCAGTCTCAACTTCCTCTGCCCTACAAACTGCTTCTAATTCATTCTCCGTCTTGCTTTCAAACACTCGAATGCTTTTCTTTTCTACTGTTTTTGCCTCCTTACAAGGCGAATTTCCCGCTACATCTCTTTCTGCACGTTCTTCCTTTGTCTGGAGTTCCACCTCTGTCTCGTTGTTTCTGTCCTCACAGGATTCTGTCCTCACCTGACCTTCTGAAATGAGTGTAACCGGATCCTCCCCAGGCACTGTGGTGACAGAGGCCAAGGCTACCTGGTCGTTTTGCGAAGCAGCCGAAACAAGCCCACCTTCTTCCTCTGCACTGGGACTATAATCACCATAAGATTCATTTTTGTCATGGCTACTGTTACTTAAAGTCTTATGGTCCTCTTTTATGGCAATACGATCATGCACTTTCTCAGGTGGTGTATGAATGTGTGTGTGTATCTGACATGGGCTGTGATCTGTTTGCTCAGTCTGATTCTGTAAAGACACACTGATAGCTTGAGGCTCAGAGACCGACACTCCACTGTTCTGCAGATCACAACTACCTTCCAGGCCACAATCACCTCTCATCTGCTCAGATTTAGATCTGACTTCTGCTTCTGCAGCAGGATCAGACACAAAGAGTTCAATATTATCCAGAGAAACTTGTTCTGAGTTTTTACTCTCTAAATTACCAGATAACATTTCATTCTCTGGCTGTGATGTACTAGTTACTTCGCTGTGTAGTTGTGCCATGTCGACTGTTTTGCTGTTTGGTTGTGATGTTCTTAGTGGCGTTTTGTATAGATGTGATGTGTTGAGTGGTTTGCTGTCTGGTGGAGATATGCTAGCTAGTTCACATTCTAGTTGCGATGTGTCAAATTGTTGGTTATCTGGTTGTGATGTGCTAACTAGTTTACTGTCTAGTTGAGATATGCTTACTGGTTTAAGGTCTGGTTGTAATGTCTTGACTGGCTCATTGACTATTAGTGACATGCTGACTGGTTTTGACATGCTGATTAGTTTGTCTAGCTGAGTTGTGCTTACTGATTTACCATCTGGTTGTGATGTCTTGACTGGCTCAATGACTAATTGTGACATGCTGACTGGTTTGCGGTCTGGTTGTGATGTGCTGGCTAAATTACTGTCTAGCTGACATATGCTTACTGGTTCAACTTCTGATTGTGATGTCTTGACTGGCTCATTGACTAGCTGTGACGTGTTGACTAGTCTGCTGTCTGGTTGTGATGTGCTGACTAGTTTGCAATCAAGTTGTGATATGCATAGTGGTTTAAGGTCTGGTTGAGATATGCTTACTGGTTCAATGTCAGGTTGTGATGTCTTGATTGGCTCACTGACTAGTTGTGATGTGCTGTCTAGTTTGTTGTCAGGTTGTGATGTGCTGATGACACTGTTGTCTAGTGACATGACGACTGGTTTACTGTCTGTTTGTGTTGACATATCAGATAGTGGATCAGTATCACAATCGGACATCTCTCTCTCAGAATCATGCTCAGACACACGGTCACAGGCGGTTGTACCTGCAGCAAATGTGGGCTTAAACTCGTCCACTTGCTGGAGCGGACGCTCTGCCTCTGCAAGAGCAGTGGGGGTTAAAATCACAGATTGGTAGGCATCACTCAGGTTTTCCTCAATCAACATGGCACACACCATGCTTTGTGAGCATGCACCATTCTTCAAAAGACTCTCCTCTGGTTTGGCTTTAGGCTGAGTAGAACCAGCAGTCTGCGGTTTATGTAGATTTCTGTAGTTCATACTAATGGCTTGAGTGAGAGAGCCCTTCTGTGGGGAAAAGCGTGGTAAGGAGATATCGGCTAGCTCCACATACTCCCCCTCTGAATCCTCCGCTGTGCTGCTAGAGCTCCGCCCACAGCTATCTTTATTGATCTCACTGAGAGCAGGGAGGAGCTTAACCCCCTTGCTCTGACAGTCCATCTCCCCTGATTGGTCTGTGGAAGTGTCAATAAAAATCCTACATTGTATGTCCTCAGGGTTGTCTTCTTGATCTACATCAGAGTCCCTCCCCTCTGAGTCTGAAACTTCCTTGGCCATTCCTCTACTTCCGCCTTGTTCTGTAACTTTGGAAGGTCTGCTGATAAACTCTGGGTGAACAATATCCTCCCACGGTACCCTAAAAATGTCATTATCCGCTGATAAAAGACAGTGTTCCAGGGCGGCTCTTCTGACCACAGTCCTCTCCCGGTTGATGGACTCCAGCCAGTCCATGGTGAATAGAGAGGTGTATGCTAGCTCCGGTACGCTAAGCTCCTCCACATGCTGCCCACTAACTGCCAGACACTTCACTGTGATGCGCGGGGGGCTTTTGGGTGTTGGCGTCACCTGCAAGTAGAAGTCGCTGGGCCGTAACACACGCCAGTCCAAAGAGGAGAGCTGGATTATGACCTTCTCATGAACACACAGTGGCCAGCCTTCATGACGAAAAAGGTAACCACAGTATGGAAACTGTAGAGAGAGGAGAGAGGGAACAACCAGTCAGGAAATCAATCAATGTTAATTGAACTGTTGTTATATAGAAAGACTCACAGGACACATTTTAGTTTTCCTAGAAAGAAATGCATTCCAAATTTCAATATACTGCAATAAAAATCTAACAAAACAGAGAGCTAGAGGCAGGATTCTGTCAATGGGTCATCCAGCTAAATTATTATATTTGCCACATATAATTTTCAGGACTTTAAAACATGAAGAAAAGACAAAGTGGCAAATAATGTTTTCCATTTTCCCCCATTCTAAGTGCACATTTTTCCTCAAAACAATAAGAAAATTAATATAGCCTCAGAACATCTGAACATCTATGTTTGTATGCATGTATCAATGGCTTGCTCATTGGGGATTTTAAGGGAAAACATATATTGCAAAAAATAAAATGCATGCAAAACATTTTTATTAACTAATGATAAACTAATACAATTAAAGCTTCATAAAAAACGTGTCAACAATCTGCCACTTTCACTATGTTTTTAAAATGCCATTTAATTAACACAACAGTGAATAATACAGATAATAAGATCACAGGGATTTAAAGTGGACAGGGATTATAAGATATTCTTTCTTGTTGAATCCGGAAGCTTCTAGATCAGGGTTTCTCAAACTCGGTCCTGGAGGGCCACTGTCCTGCACAGTTTAGCTCCAAACCTGATCAAACACACCTGAAGACATTGATCCTGAAGACATTGATTAGCTTGCTCAGGTGTGTTTGATCAGGGTTGGAGCTAAACTGTGCAGGACAGTGGCCCTCCAGGACCGAGTTTGAGAAACCCTGTTCTAGATGATTCACTAAGACAGTTTGGACAATAAGCCCCTTTATTGTAATTCAATTACAAGGCCCTGCAGTCTCTCTGTACCCCGTTTCATTCATTTGAATGAATTATACAAAGGAAGTGTACAGGGACACTAAAGGAGGAGAAAATAGCCTTGGAGTCCCGAAACAACTCCACGGTTCAGTGTTTCTTCCTATATGCTTTGACAGTCATGTCACACAGACTGTAATACTGACTGGCTCTGTGTAACTTGATGCAAATGTGCTTTTGGATATACCAGTGATGAAATGAATATTCTGCTCAAGTTTACTACGGTCTGCTGAAAATGACCCGCTTCCTTTGAAAGGAAGAGCAGGGCAAGGGAGGAAGGAGGGTTGAATGTCCTTGCGCCGAGGGTAGGGGTGGGGGGGTGAAAGGGCTTTTTATTCACAGACCTCTCAGTTTAAGCTTCTGTTTCCCATTATTATATTCTCATTCACCTTCAAGCTGCAGCCCCCACCTACACGCAGAAATAGACAGACCTGGAGATACTCCACTGACCCCAGGTGCAGCGAGCAGCCGCTGTTCCCACAGGGTTCACAATGAGCATAAATGCACATATTGACACACACGCGCACACAAACTACAAAAAACAAGACACTAAAAGGGGGTATACTGGTAGGGGTCCTGTTAAAAGGTCTTTTTTTCAGTTGTGCACCTGAAAAAAGACCTGTTCTCCATTGGGGCTGGCTTTCAGTCATGAAATTCCACCAATATTCCTTTGTGTGAGTGTGCAGAGCAGGCCTGATAATTTTGGTTATAATTGTGAGGACTCTGTTGTCAGAAACAACAGACAAGTCATAAAGAAAGTTTATATGCATAAACAACAGACAAGCCATAAAGCGAGTTTACATGCACTTTCAATTTTTTATTTCAGTCATACTAAAACCACAATTGACCTTTTTAAAGTGTCATATAAAGACATCATCAACCAAAATCATAAAAGTCTCATTTTTGTGAAGCGGACTAACAGGCTTAATGATCTACGACTGTAGCTTGACTACACACACACACACACACACACACACACACACACACACACACACACACACACACACACACACAAAAAAAAAACCCCGCTGCAGCTCGATTATTACAGCATGTGTACATAAATTAGTCTGGAAATTCATCTAGTCTAAGCAGATATTTTCAGCAACATGAGATTGAGTCCGGCTTTTGTTATTTCCCGATAGCCATCTCCCCATTATTTCCTGTCTCTCCTTGTCACTCAAAGTCAAGAATGCTGTGCGTGTAGCATATGGGGGTGTCACAAAGAAAACTGTAACTAAGGAACAAGAGGCTGAAGTCGAGTGTAAAGAACATGTGTTCTTTGGAGTGCGTTGTGTTTGGAGCTCCGTCGAATTAATTCAGAAACCTTGTTTTTCTTCTTTACACTCTTTTACAAACGAACTTTTTCATTTTTTATAGCGTGTGAACATATCTGGAATACTATTCTCCTTAAAAAACAATCGGATTGCTCTGATATCGCTACATATATCCAACCTTTCGAACTTCCGCTACTAGCCTTAGCCCGCTAGCATTACACACGTGGTCGCGCCTATCGATCGACTTATTTACACCCGTATCACTGAAAGCTATAATTCGCCATTATAGCACATCTGCTATAATGGCGAATATAACGGATGTGTGTCTAACGTTACCTTTGAGTGCAGGTGAGGACACCTTCGAGCTGCATTCTGTGCAGTTAGAGCTGGAATCCGTGGAGAAGCAGATCCGCGACCTACTAGAGAGACAGGCCGAGCTACGAGATCGACGTTTCGCGCTTGAAACATCACGCGCCGATGCTCACAGGTCAGTGGTTAGTAACCTTTCGACTCCGACCTCGTCTACTCCATGTGTTTCTCTGCCCAGGATGCGATCATCCCTGGTTTCATTCACTCCGGCACCGACACAACAACATGGACCCTGGGTGATTCCACAGCGGAAGACGTGGGCCAGGACCAGAGCTAGGACCTCTCCGCCCCTCCCGGCCTTCGAGATCTCCACCCGGAACCGCTTCTCCCCTCTACGCGAGACGGAATGCGACGCTGTGATCATCGGCAGTTCCATCGTCCGGCATGTCCGTGCTACCATAGGTAAAGGTAAGGTTCGCACTCACTGCTTTCCTGGTGCTCGTGTTCTCGATGTCGCTGCACAGGTTCCCGGGATTCTGAACGGTGACGAGCCCGTCGGAGCTGTCGTGCTGCACGCGGGAACGAACGACATCAGGCTACGGCAGTCGGAGGTTCTGAAGAAGGACTACAGGAGCCTGATCGAGACGGTACGCAGCACATCGCCTGAAACAACGATCATCGTGTCTGGACCGCTTCCCACCTACCGACTAGGACACGAAAGGTTCAGTAGATTATTTGCTCTAAATGAATGGTTAATGTCATGGTGTAATGAACAGAGACTGCTCTTTGTAAATAATTGGAATCTTTTCTGGGAGCGACCTAGGCTCTTCCGTGCTGATGGCCTTCACCCCAGCAGAATCGGAGCGGCTCTTCTGTCGGACAACATCTCCAAGACGCTACACACCATATGACTAGTAAGTCAAAGTCCAAATCACACTCTTTGCTGTCCAAACTTAATTGATATAAGTACCAATGTAGAACATTATATTGAAACTGTGTCTATTCCTCGTTTAGTGAGATCAAATAATAAATCTACTGCAGGATCTAAGAAAAATCTAATTGTGATTAAACCAGAAAATCTCAATATTAGTGAACAAAAACAATTTATAAAGCTAGGTCTTTTAAACATCAGATCGCTTACACCTAAGGCGGTTATTGTAAATGAAATGGTCACAGATAATAGTTTCGATGTACTTTGCCTTACTGAAACCTGGCTTAAACCAAATGATTATTTCGGTCTTAATGAGTCTACTCCTCCTGGATACTGTTACAAGCATGAGCCCCGTCTGATTGGTCGTGGCGGTGGTGTTGCTATAATCTATAAAGATATTCTTACTGTTACTCAGAAAACAGGTCACAGGTTTAATTCGTTTGAAGTACTTGTGCTAAATGTTACTCTCTTAGATGTAAGAAAGAAATCCATATTATCTCTAGCCTTGGCTACCGTATATAGACCGCCAGGGCCTTACGCTGATTTCCTAAAAGAGTTTGCAGACTTTCTCTCAGATCTTTTGGTCAATGTCGATAAAGCATTAATTGTTGGAGATTTTAACATACACGTAGATAATTCAAATGATGCTTTAGGGGCTGCGTTTACAGATTTATTAAACTCCTTTGGGGTCAAGCAAAACGTAACTGGTCCCACTCATCGTCTTAATCATACGCTAGATTTAATTATATCACATGGAGCCGATCCAACCAATATAGATATTATACCGCAAAGTGATGAAGTCACTGACCATTACATGGTCACTTGCATACTACGTACCGCTGAAATTTGTCATGTTGCGCCGCGTTATCGACCAGGCAGAACAATCCTTCCAACAACTATAGATCATTTCTCAAATAGCTTACCTGATCTATCTCAGCTGCTCAGTGAACCCAAACAAACAGATGAACTAGAGGAAATGACTAGCACTATGAGCACCATTTTCTCTAGTACATTAGACATCGTTGCACCAATTAGATTAAAAAAGGTTAGAGAGAAAACTAAAGCACCATGGTACAACAGTGTTACGCATGTTCTAAAGAGAGAAACTCGTAATTTAGAGCGTAAATGGAAACAAACTAATCTAGAGGTCTTTAGAATCGCATGGAAAGACAGTATGTCACGTTATAAAAAGGCCCTAAAAGCAGCCAGGGCTGAGCATCTCCGCAAACTAATAGAAAACAACCAAAATAATCCTAGGTTTTTATTTAACACCGTCGCTAGACTAACAAATAAACAGACGTTACCTAAGCAAAATATTCCGTTACAGTGTAGTAGTAATGATTTTATGAATTTCTTCACTGAGAAAATAGAAAGCATCAGAAACACAATTGTAAATGTACAATCTTTAATGGTGTCTTATGATTCAGCCTCAATTATCACCCCACAAGAACAATTACAGCGCTTTGCAACTATAGGACAGGAAGAGTTAAATAAACTTATCATTGCATCTAAACCAACAACGTGTTTATTAGATCCAATACCAACTAAACTACTGAAAGAAGTGTTACCTGTAGTGGAAGAGCCTCTTCTCAATATTATTAACTCGTCTTTATCCTTAGGTCATGTTCCAAGAATATTCAAGTTGGCAGTTATAAAACCTCTTATTAAGAAACCACAATTAGATCATAATAACCTAGCAAATTACAGACCCATTTCAAATCTTCCATTTATGTCTAAAATACTAGAAAAAGTTGTGTCCGCTCAACTGTGCTCTTTCTTGCAAGAAAATGATATCTATGAAAAGTTTCAGTCTGGATTCAGGCCGCACCATAGCACAGAAACTGCGCTCGTTAAAATCACAAATGATTTACTTTTAGCTTCTGACCAAGGCTGTATCTCAATTCTAGTTTTACTTGATCTTAGTGCTGCGTTCGATACTATAGATCACACAATACTCTTAGACCGACTACAAAACTACACTGGTGTTCAGGGACAGGCATTAAGCTGGTTCAGATCATACTTATCAGACCGTTACCATTTTGTCTGCGTAAATGGGGAAAAATCGAAGATAACGTCAGTAAACTACGGTGTACCGCAAGGATCTGTGTTAGGCCCTCTGCTATTCTCAATATATGCTGCCACTTGGTAATATTATAAGTAGAGATGCACCGATTACAATTTTCTAGGCCGATTCCGATTTCCGATTTTTCATTGAGTTTGACCTGCCGATACCGATTTTAGCCGATTCCGATTAAAAAAAATTCTAACCACTTTACAGCACACACAAATATTTATTTTCGATCTTTTCTTTAACCCTTTCACGCGTAAGTTTAAAATATTCTAACTGACACCCCCACCCCCAGAGTGAGTTTTTTCATTCGAGGCGAACGTTCCCTTTAATGTTTCCATAGCGACGCGTCACGCGATACACCGCAGCCACAATAATACTGTATGACAGATGTGTCGCTTTTATTCCGCTTTTCCTTTTTTATTCAAAATATTCACAAACTTGCTTACCATGTCATCAATCAGCCTATCTGTTATTCCGATTCTCAAATACGTGTAAGTGAGTGTGTTTGGTCGTTTAAAAACCTTTATAAATAATCTTGATCTATAACATGAGATGGGCGCCGCAATGTTGTCCTGTCAGTCGGATTTACAGCACGTGAATTCATCAGTTTCTCCCGAAATAAATGCAAGAAAGTGGCCGGTGAACTGAGAAGAATAGAGTAAACTTTATAGTTAAGTTACTTTCACTATGTTTGTCTGATATGAATAACACATGTCGGCAAATTATATTTGAATAGATTGTTATTGCTGCTTCCACAGACATCAGTGTGTATTTTACAAACTCCAAATGTATTGTTTTACTCGTGCTTATGTGTATTTAAATATCTGAAACCTAAAATAAACATTATGAGGATGAAAACACTGCTTAGTTGTGATATATGACAGCGCTGAACGCGTCCGACTCTGGCTCAGCGCCAACCAACGCGCGAGAGCACAGTTTGAATCTGGCAGTTATGCGACGTCACTGAACATCCTAAATGTGGCACCGTAACATTACTCAGGGCAGGAGCACATAAATAAAAATACCATATATGAGACGGTACCGCTCAAAAGGTTAATCATGCGGTGCCCGAGTGCATTTGACCGGCATAAAATCGGCATATGTCAGACTGACCGGCCGGTCGCCGGTCATGGCCGATCACGTGAAAATCGGCCAATTCCGGTCACCAGCCGATCAATCGGTGCATCTCTAATTATAAGAAAACATGGAATTAATTTCCACTGTTATGCTGATGACACTCAATTATATATTTCATCACGACCAGATGAAAACGCTAAATTATCTAAATTAACTCGTGTGAATTATCTAAATTAACTGGTGTGTTAACCCCCTGAGGTCGGCTATCGCGCCGGCGCGATAGGCTCGTTTTTTTTCGTATGAGTGCAAAAAAAAAAGAAAAAAAAAATATTAATTTTTATCTTATATGCTTGTGTTATACATCAATCGATCCTGTTTAGTGTGTATTTTTTTTTGTGTATGCTCATAATAAAAACAAAGTGTTGTGCTTTTCGCCAAATAAAGAAAAATAAACATGATGCGAGTTCTGCCTACTCTCCGTCAGTGAAGTCAATTCTGAAACGCGTCCGAAAATGAACTGTAACTCAGCGAATACTCAGTCAAACAGGCATACAGTCACACAGGCATGAAGCTTGAATTATCTTCTTTCAAATGAAGTAATTTTTATAAAAAACAAATATTCACAGTTTATATAATATGTATGTAAAGAGAGAGATGTCAGTCGTTCTCATCTCAGCTAATTAAGTTTTAATGTGACTCCGCCTACGGAGACCGCGCTATTCAAACGCAAATGTGAGGCGATCCATACAAACCTGTGAAACGCCCACATCCGCTGGATAAGGCCGGTGAAACACTGGATGCGTGGCGTAAGCGTCTCAGCTGCGTGGCGTGTCCGTTTTTATTTCGGCTCCCATCCATGTTAACAGTTTAGAGTTTGCACACTGCCTGTGTGAGACGCGCGTCTCAGGCGCGGCACGAGCCGCGTGGAAAACGCGTGCATTCTAGAAATAGAACCGACGCCTATTTTTCACGCGACACGCAAGCGTCTTGGAAGCGTTTCCATGCAAAATTGAATAGGAAAATCTGTTTATTTGTCATTTTGACACGAATACATATTAATAAATGTCCTTTTGATGTTTAAAAGTGTCTAGGTTTTGACATAAATGCAAATATAAATGTAATTTTACAAAATATGATCGATTTTCAAATACTGCTGTATTGAATGAACAGCTTTTAGCAAACTCTATTGCTATACTGAGATGAGGAATATATACTGTATGTGTTTTGTCAAAAATAAAGTCATCAACTAACTAATGAATCCTTTACTTTGAAATACGTATGATAAAATGTATACTTTAGTTTTGAAAGACGTTGACTAGTTTTGAAAAGATTATAAAGTATGTATGTGCATGCATATATGTGTGTGTGTATATATGAAGAGTTCAGATGCAAAAGCCTCTAAATGCCATCTGAAATTTTCTCCTAGAATGATCATTTTTATGAAGCTTGTATATTTAAGTTAGCTATAGGTGACACGTCACCTGAATGAATGGCTCATTAAGTATGCAGGGTCGTAGTCTCACCAGGTGTGAACTACTACATATGCATGATGCTGTTGGAGCGTTTACGCCCCATCCGCATATTGGCTTTCCAAACTAAAAGTGTTTCACAAAACTAAAATCAATGTATCGTTTTTTTGTGGATGATTAGGCAGGATGATTTTCATATCATTTTGAAGAAAAAACACTAGGCGATGAAATCCATTAGTCAAAAGTCTTATTGCCACATATTTAGTATGTGTTTTGTGGCCTTATTTCAGAAACTTTAGTTTTTAGTTTTTTCAATAACCACGCATAAACATTATTCTCTCAAAAATGCAGACATGTACATTCTTGTTGCTCACATATTATGGTAGTCCTGTTTGTGCTAAATAGTGTGTAATTTTTTTTTGCCATTAATATGTTTATAAGCAACTGAAAAAAGCACAAATGTCAGGGCATGTCAGAACATCTCAAGGACCCCAAAAACACCCCAGACCCCAGAGGGTTAAAGATATAAAATACTGGATGACATGTAATTTTCTGCTATTAAATTCAGATAAAACGGAGGTATTACTTATTAGTCCAAAAAACTGCCCACAAAACCTCTTACAATACAACTTTAATTTAGAAGGGTGTCCTGTTACTTTATCCTCTACAGTAAAAGACCTGGGTGTTATATTAGACCGCAACTTGTCTTTTGAAAATCATATTTCATATGTTACAAGAACAGCCTTTTTCCACCTTAGAAACATTGCTAAGCTACGTAACATGCTATCTGTTTCTGATGCAGAAAAGTTAGTTCATGCATTCATGACCTCGAGACTAGATTACTGTAATGCTCTATTAGCTGGTTGTCCTGCATCCTCAATAAACAAGCTACAGTTAGTCCAAAATGCCGCCGCTAGAGTTCTTACTAGATCAAGAAAATACGATCATATAACACCAATTCTGTCGTCTCTACATTGGTTACCTATAAAGTTCCGTATCAATTACAAAGTATTGCTACTGACCTATAAAGCCCTAAACGGCTTAGCTCCCGTGTATTTAACGGAACTTCTATCGCCCTACAATCCATCGCGCTCTTTAAGATCACTAAATTCGAGGCTTCTGGTCATTCCTAGGATATCTAAGTCCACTAAAGGAGGGAGAGCGTTTTCACATTTAGCTCCTAAACTCTGGAATGGCCTTCCTGATATTGTTCGAGGCTCAGACTCGCTGTCCCAGTTTAAAACTAGATTAAAGACGCATCTCTTCAGCCAGGCATTCACATAATACTTACATTTTATACTACAGTTGAATCAGATTGAATGCATTAATATTGCGAACAGCAGCTACGCTAATTATTTCCCATATGCTTTTCTGTTGTTATCTCGGGACGCTAGTCCCGAGGTAAATACAGATCGTCAGCTCCAGTTTGTATCCAGCCTCTCATGGAAACTACAGATTCTCCAACACCCGTGCAGAGACGACTCGGCGCCTGTGAAGAGACGACTCGACGCTGGCGATGTTTATGCCCTAAATCAATACATGATTAACTAACTGTATTTCTCAATGTACATTTCTGAAATGCACTTTCTGTAAAGCTGCTTTGAAACAATATGTATTGTGAAAAGCGCTATACAAATAAATTTGAATTGAATTGAATTGAATGTGTGTGTAGACAGATGTGTAGAGCATGTGAGTGTGCCGATCTTTGCTTATCTGGCTGTGAAGGATCAGAACTTCTGGGGGCTTCTTCTCAAATAACCAAAACAAGAACCAATAACACAAACATTCAGGCCAACAGGCTTGCCGAGCCTTTTGTTTTAACATACATGTGTATGTGTGTTCTGGGTACACCCTCATAATGACTAATGATGAGTGGGGGCTCAGCTAACAAAACATGACACGGAAGAGGACATGACAAAACACAACAAGAGGCCAACAGAGAAACAAACAAAATATGGCTGCAAATGTTAGGCTGAGATAAAATGGCAGAATGATTAAAGCAGTGAGTAAGAGAAAAAAAGAATGAAGGGGAAATGTGTCACTCACACATTCATTCTCTGTTGAATGCATGTGAAAGCATGTCTATGAAATGTATTAGAGGTTGACTAAATTTAATTTATACAGACTCATCGGCACCGATAACCGATTTCTGGTTATCTGGTTATATCGGTTATCGGTAATAATCCACACCAATTTCCCGGTTCCCGATTTCCTGTTTATGGTGGGAGCAGCTGAGAAGGGTCTGCTGTCATTACACAGCACGAGAGCAACCTCCAGAGGTGAAATAAAAACTATCACTGACGCCTCGTGGTGTTTGTTTTGACATGTGACGCTACACTCAGCACTGAGCAGAATACATCAGATGCGTATTTAAAGCCTCGACAATGAAAAGTGAAGTACACACTACTCTGTCTACAGAACACGGAGTCATATTTTAAAATGATTAATTTGTTGACTAGATGCTGCATTAGTAGAGAACAGTGTCGACAAGGCTGAGAGGATGTTAACATTAGTAGGCTGCCTCAAACGATTAGAACAAATGTGACAAAAATACATGCAAATCTGAAACAAATGTTTAAATGTCATGATTGTTACGGTCTAATTGCATTAAGCCCTGGACACACCAAGCCGACGTCAAAGAACTAGCGGCGCCAAAAAAACAACGGTGTTGTTGCCTCGCGTTGGCTGCGTCTGGACCAAAAAGCTGCACTTGAACACACAGCACAGACTACAGCAGGTATCAATAGTTAATATTCGTCATTCAAAAGGAGAAACCGAAACAAGGATATACGAGATATACGAAACATGAAAAAAGCTGCGCTTGCTTGCCATTTTGAATATCAATTATGTTGATAACTTTCTTAATTTTAAGCGGCTCATGTTAATGTTTAAGCGGCTTATTAAATTATCAATATTTTGGAATGCTCGGGTAAGATAACATAATATTAGATCAGCCTTCTGTCTGTGCCGTCTTGACTTGCTCTCTTTCATCACTTTCGCTTTAATTCTCGTGCAATGACTCGTTCACTAAAATTGAACATCCAATCAGTGTTCCCACTCTCATCAGCGGCCCCGACATGCTGATTCAGGCAAACTGCCGCCGACGTGATCCTGAAGAGAACTAATGTGTGGAACACACTGCACGCTCGCCGACGACCCGACATCATGTGTCCCAGCCCACAGTTTATATACAACTGAGTAGGGGTGCAACGGATCAAAAAACTCACGGTTCGGATCGGATCATTTTTCGGATCAGCAAAAAAAAAAAAAAAAAAAGACAAGACAAGACAAATAAACATAAGTTTTGTCTTTTTGTTTATTAACACTTTTAAAATATTAAATTAAAATATATGAAAATCAACAGTGGGTGCGCGACGGGATGACGTAACGTGGCCATGCTTGATGTGTTTCCACCGATGTCCCGATACCACTTTTTCACTTCCGTATATTTATTCCGTAAATATTTCTCCAGTATATCCACAACAACAGTTGATAATGAAAGACTGCCACCCTTTATTCAAAAGACCTTGAGATATGTTTGGTAATTGTACCTGAATGAATTTAAAATTAAAATTAAACTTTAACGTTATTCTCATCTGAATTATAAATAATTTATTTCTGTATAAAATTATACTACCATTAAAAACACATTTGATTTTCTTTTTTAATCAATGTAGAATGTGTAACTTCAAAATAAACAGATTACTCTGTTTGAGGACAAGAAATGAAAACCAATGCAATATGATGAATGTCCAAAAGATGAGATAATTTTTGCTTTTAAACACCGTGTGTGTGTGTGTGTGTGTGTGTGTGTGTTTGGGTGACAGTTGTAGGTTACAGTTTGACAAGAGTTTACAGTTTGACTGTTCCACATGTTTCCACTGTTCGATCGCGCCCGTGCCTCTCTCTCTCGCTCTTTCTCTCACACACACACACACACACACACACACACACGCATTGCAATCTTGACATCGCAGCCTGTTCATTTTGCTGCGTTCACACGAAACGCGAATAGAGCGTCAAATTCGCGTCTAGTTCGATGCTTGAACAGTTTGAATCCTTTTGCGCGTCCAAAGCGAATAGGACGCGCCGCGTGCGTATAATGATAAGCGAGCGTTTGAAGCGAAATAGACGCGTGTTCCAGGGAAGCCAAAATGCTCCCATACAGGTAATTTTAAATGACGCGGGGCGTTCAAGCTCCTCCGTTCCTCCGCTCGTCATGACCACGCTGTGTGTGGACTGAACATGCGCACAACTTCTTTTTTTTTCATAAATCAATCCGCGAATCACGTGTGTGCCGAACCGAAGATATTGATCCGAACGGATCACGGATCAATGATGATCCGTTGCACCACTACAACTGAGCATGTGTATGCATTCCCAAACTAGCTGTTGCATATTTAAAGCTAGTAATGTGAGAATGCCAATTAATATGTTCATGCAGCTGAGAGGAACTTATTAAAAAAAACAGGAACGAATTTGATTTCATTTAAAAATACAATTTATAAACTATCAGGTAATTAATCGGTTATTGGCAGGCGTTGCGCAACTTAGTTATCGTTACCGGTAAAATTCAATATCTGTCAATCTCTAAATTGTATTAGTCTAAATTTAGGGTTTTCATTAGATTAGATCAGAGACAGGCAACTTCCTGGAGGGTCACTGTCATGGAGAGTTTAGCTTCAATCCTGATAAAACACACCTGCTTGAAAATTTGTCGTAATCCTGAAGACCTTGATCAGAGTGTTCAGGTGAGTTTTATCAGGGTTAGAGCTAATGAATGAATGAAAGGGAACTTCAAGACTCACGCATGCATCTTGTTGAATGCTCTGAAGGATGTGTTTAGCAGGCACCAGGAAGTCAATGATGTAGCGCAGCCCGTCCCCACGGTATGTTGTCTCGACCACGTCCAACACCTGGCATAGCACGGTGGCCGCAGTGGCTTCAAATGGAGGGTAGAGAGCAGAGAGCGTGCTCTGGATACAGCTGTCCAGAGATTCAGAGTCCTGCAGAGAAACAAACAAATACTCAGAAGAAGCACTAAAAACCTTCTTTACATTTCAACTAGCCTATCTCAACAGTACGACCTAAATACTATTAAATTTTTTGTTACTAATACAAACAATGAGAATGCTAGATGACCTCAATTGGGCTACAGAACATCCTAATGTCATGAAACACAATCTGCTGCCCATCAAACAGCAAGATGGTATTAAGTCCTACACAGACACATTGATTGACACACTCTTAGGAAGTGAATCACCCAAGCCTGGTGTAGTCTGTCAACAGACAGACCCAGCTTTCTTTCTTCAGCGTCCACACGTGTCCTGAAAGCAGCTGATCACAATCCCTGGTGGTCTCCATCAAGAGCCTTTCACTCTGAGAAGTTCGGAGAAGAACAGTGGTCGACGGTGAAACCTGACTCCTAAAGCCAGTGCAGGGAGCGACCAAAATGCTGCTAAAAATATCAGCTGCTCCAGCCACACTTAAGGAAAAAGGCCTCTAGTCTAACTTTACTGTCTATTTGCTCTTCATAAGCATGATCTCTTCCTCTGCCATTCACATATTTGAGGTTGAGGTTGAGATAAATGCATTAATTAATCCTGCAAAGAAATGGTGAAAATGTTTGTAGAGCCCATCCATCTTGTTCACTGCATGTCACATCATGTCTGCAACAGAAACGTGCACCACTAACTTTCTTGAAAAAATGAAGCGGGCTCAACGTAATCAGTGTTGAAGCATTTCTTTGTAAATAAAGATTACATTCACTGCAAATACTATAGTAGTCTACCGTCAATCTCAATCAACATGTCAGTGCTCGCTGGGCTAACATGCAGGTAAGTTCACCTGAAATCTTACTGTGACCAGTGTGGACTTGGCGTCACTAGTGCATCTGTCTTGTTTACAGTCATCAAGTCTCTTATAAAAGACACAGCACACACTACGAATATAATAACTTTTCTAGTAACTTTCATCATGTGGCCCAATAATGTCAGCATTATTGAATTATTTCCACAATCATGCTTTTTGAGTAGATTATCAATAAACTCACTGGCCAAATATCATCCAAACCACACAACCGCCCTGAAAGCAGCTCTACTAAACCAGCTTTCTCATACAACAGTACCACTTATGACCTCAAAACACTACTCTGTAGGGCTGCACGATTTTGAAGAATAATACAATATATTGTTAAATAATGCAATATTCGATATGTGATACGATAATGCTTTAAGTGTGTAAAATCAATTGAAATTATATTAAATCTATTTAAAAATGGAAAATGATATAAAAAATATAAAATGTTTCACATTCTTTCTGGGAAAAGAAAGCATCACTACAACTTCTGAAAGTGAACAGCAGCGTTTTAGCATTACATAAAAAGTAATATCACAAATCTGACAATGTCAATTTAACTTTAATGTAAACAACAACAAAAACATTTTTAATTAAATACCACCAACTCTTTGCTTAACTTGGTAATGTATTCGGGATCGAATTCATTTTGAGAGTTGGCTTTCTGTGCACGAAGCTTCGCTTGTGTGTCAGACAGCGTAAGAAATGCAATGAGTTTTTTTCCGCAGCTTATTGTGCTTTTTACTCTTTTTAACATCAAACACGTCACATGTAAGTAACAGTTGCCTGCCCAGTCTATTCTGTGCTATATGCGTCAACCTAAAACTTTGACTTTCCGCAACTTTTTTAAGTAGCCTATTAAAATCATTCAGATATCGCAAGCAGTTGCATAAACTGCATATATGCGTATGCACATGTGTAGATTGTCATTTAGGGTAAGATTGTATCAATATAACATATGGGAACAATAGCAGACCGAGAGTTAAAGTGAGGATGTTAATGCAACCCTTTATACACACCTTGGCAATAGAATCACCATTGGCTAGTCCACTTGCCAAACTGATACACTATATATATTAGGGGTGTAATGGTTCACAAAACTCACAGTTCGGTTCGTCACGACACAGTGGTGTCATGGTTCGGTACGTTTTTGTTTATTTATTAAAATTAACATCATAAAGTATTATCTTTTTTTACTTTGAACAATGATGGAGGAGCTATACTTGACCAATATTCTGGGGTGTCTTCTTAGCAGTATATAAAACAGCTCCTTATAAAAAATTAAATGAAATATTCATATATAATATTTAAGTTTTGAAGTGCTTTAAAAGATGTGTGACGTACTTGAAAGATTCTTACCTGCCAGACTTCCATGGTTACAGTTAGTGTTACTACATTAAATCCATGGTGAACGTTTCTGATTTGTGGACTTAAAGCCTATAACTAGTTCATTCATGGCACACTGTTTCTCCTGGTTGCCACGTCAGCGCTGTTTGATCTAATAGAGATCTATGGCTAATAACGGAGAAATCCGAATGCTTCTCACTACATCTCGCAGCGATATCTTCAGTGGTGAATTCAAATGCTTTCTTTACAGGATCTCTTAGCATTGTGCAGCAACAGTGTCACTTGATCAAGATGGGCTCGCACAGCACTGACATTGGTCCAAACTGATAAACAGTCTGTGAAATACAACGAGTTTCGTTCCACTTTCCAGTTTCGTTCCACTTTTATTACGTTTGCCATTTGATGTTGGGCAACGTTGTCGCGACTGCTAACAAAATTTTGGTCTCGCCAGCAGGAAATATGGTCCAACGAATCATTCGGTTTGTAATGTGTACCGAACCGCAAGCCTCGTACCAAACGGTTCAATACGAATACGTGTATCGTAATACCCCTTATATATATATATATATATATATATATATATATATATATATATATATATATATATATATATATATATACAGGTGCTGGTCATAAAATTAGAATATCATCAAAAAGTTGATTTATTTCAGTAATTCTGTTAAAAATGTGAAACTTGTATATTATATAGACTCATTACATGCAAAATTAGATATCTCAAGCCTTTATTTGTTATAATTTTGATGATTATGGCTTACAGCTTGTGAAAACCACAAAATCAAAATCTCAGAAAATTAGAATATTACATGAAATCACACAGTAATTACACAGTGATACCATGGTCATTGAAGCAGGTTTTGGTTATTTTGGCAGTGTAGGCAGGTGCAAATCCTGCTGGAAAATGAAGTCAGCATCTCCATAAAGCTTGTCTGCTGAAGGAAGCATGAAGTGCTCTGGAAATGTCCTGGTAGACGGCTGCGTTGAGTGGACAGCACAGTGGACCAACACCAGCCGATGACATGGCTCCCCAAACCAACACAGACTGTGGAAACTTCACACTGGACTTCAAGCATCTTGGATTGTGTGCCTCTCCATTCTTCCTCCAGACTCTGGGACCTTGGTTTCTAAATGAGATGCAAAATTTGCTCTCATCAGAAAAGAGGACTTTGGTCCACTGTGCTTTATTAAATCCAGAGTCAACGCAGCCGTCTACCAGGACATTTCCAGAGCACTTCATGCTTCCTTCATTTTCCAGCAGGATTTGCACCGGCCCACACTGCCAAAATAACCAAAACCTGGTTCAATGACCATGGTATCACTGTGTAATTACTGTGTGATTTCATGTAATATTCTAATTTTCTGAGATTTTGATTTTGTGGTTTTCATAAGCTGTAAGCCATAATCATCAAAATTATAACAAATAAAGGCTTGAGATATCTCATTTGCATGTAATGAGTCTATATAATATACAAGTTTCACTTTTTTAACGGAATTACTGAAATAAATCAACTTTTTGATGATATTCTAATTTTATGACCAGCACCTGTATATATATATATAGAGAGAGAGAGAGAGAGAGAGAGAGAGAGCGAGAGAGAGAGAGAATCAGCTTATTTTTGCGAAATGGCACAGCTTTTTAAATATCTGAACGTACACTCTTAACATCAGTCAATCAGGCATTATATTATGATATAATGATAATCAAGCGCTATTTAATGATAGAAATTTCATAATTAGAAGTAAAACTTGGTAACCATGTATGAATGCATATTTTGTCCTTTTAACTGAACTTAGGACTGATGATGTTTAAGATATTTTCAGTCATTCAGTGTTTCTGTAAAAAAATAGATCACTATATAGATAATAGTAATTATTATAAAAAGATAATAATAATAATAATAATAATAGCAAAGCGACAGCGAGTCCTGCGCTTTTACACTAGAGTTTATGGTATGTAAATACAGGTACCCAGCACATCCATTGAGCTGCATTGAAATAGTACAGAATCTACAGACTGCATGATGGAGAGCGAAACTCTCAAGTGCTAAGTCAGTGTTCAGCGCGTGAAATATATCTATGCTAAACTTATACTTAGCCTTTAACACACACACTGGTGAGTAAAATCTAAGAATTTAAAAGCCAATGGCTAATGATAGACACTATTCAGTAGCCCAGAGTGAAGATTTAGTCCCATATGAGAGTGATTTCCTCGCATTGTAGAGGGTTGTTATGAGAGAAAGAAAGATAAAGAACATGAGAACGAACAAACTGGAAAACAACTTGGCACAGCTGCGAGCAAAGCAGACGCACAGGTGCACTGTGGGTCCAGCATTAAAGAGGGTATGAGAGATTAAAGATGTAGGAGGACTGAGAAGGACCTTCTTGCACCCAAAACACTAACAGTTACAAGAAAACAAAGTACCAGAGAGGTTTCCAAAAGGGGGATGTGGACCCAGCCACAAGATTCAAGAGGTGACTGGGACACACACAATGAAAGGCACTAAGGCAACAAAAACTCATTGTTACATTTTTACATTTTAAATTGAGAAATTACATTTCAATGAACAGAAATTATTGACAGAAAAAGCGACTACACTTTATTTTGAAAGTAAAAGGTCAGGCTAACGGTAAACTAACAGTACAAACACACAGCCCTCATAGCGTGATGCTCACATACAGGTATTTTTTGGCAGGTGAAGATTACTAATGTCTGAAGTTTGAAGAATCCACAAAAGTTAGTGACTGATAGAGTCAATCAAAGACAAATAATAATTTTCTCATTATAAAGGGAAAACTAAGGGGAAGGGCATCATGCTTTGTGTATCTGCAGTGTGTGTGTGTGTGTGTGTGTGTGTGTGTGTGTGTGTGTGTGTGTGTGTGTGTGTGTGTGTGTGCATGTGCGTGTCTGTCTGTCTGTCTGTACTTAGGACAAATGTGCTGTGTCATACTGTTATCAGTGCAGTAACTCAGTCATCCTGGGAACTGCGATTCCCCCACATACATCTCGACCATCTGAAATAACACACAAAGTGTGGAAGTGTGATCATTCTTTGACTCTCATCTTGAAGCTCAGATCAGTGTGATTATCGTATGCTGGTCTCATACATTGATCCATATGGACCTTTGAGATCACACATCCATCCATCTAGTCTCTCTCCAGGTTTCTCCTCCAGTGAAAATGGGTTTGTGATGCGACTCTTTAGATCACGTCTAGCCTCAAGAACCGAGGAGTTCCAATTATTTCCATCAAAATTTTTAGATGATTGAAGGCCATTTTTTAATCCGCAGGACGGCCTTCAAAAGCAGGAGAGAGAGGGGTTTTCCTCTCAAACAGTACCGACCGAGGTGCCAAGAAGGCATCAATCAAAGAGCAGGCTCTGGAGCTTGGGGAAAAACTCTCTTGAGACCCACAGAAATCCTGCAGACTCTCTCCACTGAATAATGCATTACATAATTAGGACTCCCATTTAAACCCTGCGCAGTAACACACACCACCCATCACCATAAGCAAAAGCAATATCATTTTCCCAAGAGCCGTCACTCCAGCTAAACCGAGTCAAACCGAGTCAAAGAGTGTCACGGCATGCGAAAAAGATGTTGATTAGAGCAGGCTGTGGTTTCATCTACTTATCATGGCTAATGCTCAGTCATGAGTCTGACTGCCTGTAGTGTGTTGACCCAGGAAGGAAGAGGAATCAATGCAGACTTCCTGTCTCAAATAGTGTAAAAGCAAACATTTCCCAGAGAAAGTCAAATATTCCACATTCCTTCTCCATTTTTACCTTTTAAAGGTAAGAAACCGCAGCTTAAGCTCTGTCAGTGAGCTGAATGGGAGACCCTAGAAGGGCTCAGTTTGAGAGAGGAGAGGGATTTACTGTTAGTCTACAGCAGACGGTTTAATTTCCTCCAGATCTAAATGGCCACACAAGCTGCTCATCCCTCTCCCTCTTTTTATCACTCATCTTGGTCTTTTCTCTAGGGCATTAGTGAGACAAGTTGGAGAGATTTGGGTCTACAATGGTATCATTCTGCAAAGCTCCATAATCATGCCTACAGGATAAACACTGTGCCTCATGAATTTGTGTGAGTGCATTGTACCACACTTTATCAGAGGGACAGTCTGTGGTTTTCTGAGTGTTTGTGGTTGGACTTGTTCTTCATTATACTGAGTCCTCATAAACATGCCCAAGCAGAATCTGAAGGAAACTTACTTAGCATATTCTGCAGTGATTATGGGACAGAACTGGCTAAATTCAGTGGAATGGGTTTCAACATACACTGGCACTCAAAAGTTTTGGGGTCATTAAAATAAAAAAATCCAGCAAGGATGCATTAAATTTGTTACAAACGGTTACTATTTCAATGCTGTTATTTTGAGCTTTCTATATTCATAAAAGCATCTTTAAAAAATGTGTCATGGTTTCCTCAAAAATATTAAGCAGCTCAGTGTTTTCAATATTGATAACAAGAAGAAATGTTTCTTGAACACCATATCAGCATACAATGATTTCTGAAGGATCATGTGACACTAAAGACTGGAGTAATGATGCTGAAAATTCAGTTTTGCATCACAGGAATAAATTGCGAGGTAGCGCAAAAGGAAAAGAAACTATTCCGATGACTTGATTGTGGTTGATTGTGTCGCCCAATTTTCACTTGGTGCACGAATGAATTGCTTGTAGTTGGCATTGTTACATCATGCCTGGTTAAGACCCTATTACTGACAGCTAAAAGTATTGTTTGCTAAAATATTTCATAGGCTAAGTGAACATTTTAAGTATGTTTATGCACTTTTAAAAGTTAGAATTCTGGTGAACTTTTTTAAAATGTCACAAACGCTTTAGCCTGACTGAAACTGTACCATTCTGTTGTCTTGAAGTTGAACCAACAGATCTAGATAAATGCGATTGTAGCTCGGCTTCATCCAGCATGCCAACATGTTAATCAGACTACATCTTGTCTTGGCATTGTGTGTTTGCTCCAAAAGCCACGGGATGTGCATTTAATACTTCAAATATTAAATTATACATTGTTGTTGACATTTGCAATTGCACAGACAGATGAAGACTGTGGCTTGACTGCACACACAAAAAATAAATAAATTCAAAGTTCCTTTATGTTGCTTTTGTTTTTTGAAAACAATATTAAATCTTGGCATACATGTTGAATTTAACCATTTCCCTGAATGTGACAAACCGTCTAATGGCGGTTGACTGTGTCTAGAGATGTCGTTAGGAGGAGTGTTATTTACGGCATGGGCTCTTTTCACTAATGATAATCATGACGTGAGAGTGCATGGCATCCGGCATTGTTAAATCAAGCCTGTCCCCTTTTAAGATGGCAGCTTGGCCTTTGGCTGGACAATATTAGATTACTTATATAAAGCATCTCTATGGGTCACACTCTTACTGGTGTATAATCAAATCAATTGCATCTGTCTCCAGGGAACAAGGAATCCCTCTGTTGACTGTTTAACCCTTACAGGACATCATTTTAAGGAAAGGGCAGAACAAATATGTTTGAAAAGCAGTGTAGTGGAAAATAAACTATGTTCACATGTGCAGTTATACTTTTTGCATATTATTTTTGTGTAGTTAAGCTACAGTCTACACCTGTATGTCCATGTACAGATGACGCAATGCTAACTAATTGAAGAATTAAATACACGTCACACATTATTCTCTGTCTTTCAGAGCATAACACCTAGAACAACATTATCTATATCTGTTTGGCCGACTTCGTAAAATTTGACTGGCAAGATTCAAGTCAGACTAAAACATTTTTAAAAGATGAATTATTGCTTTAGTCTGACTGCAATCAAACTTTAAAGCGCATTTAAACATACATACTGTGCTTATGTACACTAAGGAAGTACTGCATAGGTTA
Organism: Squalius cephalus; assembly: GCF_949319135.1. Classification (NCBI taxonomy): domain Eukaryota; kingdom Metazoa; phylum Chordata; class Actinopteri; order Cypriniformes; family Leuciscidae; genus Squalius; species Squalius cephalus. The sequence goes on along the minus strand of NC_137124.1, from coordinate 23,785,174 downwards.
GTGGTTGGATAGACGATAGGAATGTGAGATGTTCAGACTTGTTCTTAAAAACTGCCATCTGACAAAGAACACTAGAAGCCCAAAATAGAATAACATAACTAGAGAGATAGTATAATCCATTAAAAAGGTGGGTCAATTTAAATGAGAAGAATAAGAGAGACCTTGTTCTTTGAAGTGTGGTTGCATAAAACTGCAGCTGAGCTCTAACAGATGTGTAAGGTAATAAGACACGCATCAAATATGTGCACACACACACACACACACACACACACACACACACACACACACACACACACACACACAGAGACTCAGAGACAGTGTATGGCAGGGCAGAGCACTGGGGGCCTGACCTTTCACCCCAGCACAAGTGACAGAATGAACCAGCTGTCCATTAGAGTGACACAGTGAAAGAGAAAAGAGTAACAGAGAAAGAGAGAGGCGTAAGCTACACAAAAGAGTGGACAAATAATTCCATTTCCAGTGTTTGTCCTGTCCCAGCTGATCAGGTGACCAGGCAATTGTGCATGAGGGTGGCACAGAGGTTTAGAGGGCGGAAACTCTGGTAGAGCACAATGTGATGGCAGCACATCAATGGAGAACTGTGAACACAAAAGAGGCATATAAACCTCTCTCTCTTTCTCTCCCCCAAACCACTATTTATATATTTCCCTGCTTCATTATCAGCAGGCTGATAAGAATAAGGTTCTAGACATGTGAACATGTAGCATCTATCGACTTCCTGAAGAGGTGAAGCAGCTATTGCACCATGACACCTCCCAATCATCACATCAAACAACTGTCCAATGCTGCTGACATCACTCACAGATCACTGATGAGGTCACATCAACCTGAAACACCTTCCAATGCTCAATATAGTTCACTAGAAGAAAAACACATTCAGGAAATATTTATCCACTAGCTCACTACACAAATGGTACCTAGATAGACATTTTTCCAACAAAATGGATCCCCAGAGAAGCAATTTTGCTTAAGAGAACAGGAAAGGACTGAAATTAGTCTAAATATGGAACTATGTTCAACTGTGGCTGTCAGCAACATTTAATTTATAACTGTTGACAGGGTTGATATTTTGGCATGAATCATAAATCACTTATTTATAAAACATTTGCATTAAAGAGAAATTAAAATGTGGTCATCATTTACTCACCCTCATGTTGTTCCAAACCTGTGTGATTTTCTGTCTTCAGTGGAACACAATAGTTTATGGTCCAAACAACTGGTTGTCAGTGTACAAACAAACAAACAAAAGCATAGAGATATTTTTCAAAATGTCTTTTGTGTTCCAGAGAAGAAAAGTCATAGAGGTTTGGAGCACCATGAGGGTGAGTAAATTCTGGAAAAAAAAAATTCACTAAGATTGAGTTACAAAAGCCAGAAGTTACGCAAAATCGGAAAAAATATGCCAAGCGCTAAACAGAGTTCATCACATTCCTGGAGTGAGCAAGGCAGAAAATGAGAGCTGTCTGACATTCCACAGGGAAACAAACTGATGCTCACAAGTCATAACTGTTCAAACAGCCCTCAAAGACATCAACAAACCCTCCCCATGTGCATTTTTGCATGATTTGCATAGTGTCCTAACCAGACACACTATGGTAAGTTTCCAGCGATAACTGATTTGTTGGTCAAAATGGAAAAATGAAATGCTGCGCCTATCAGAATACATCGGATGTTTATACGGTTATATAGACATAGAAATTCAAATTCAAATTCAAATGAATTATCTTCAATTCTGAATCCCTGTATTATTTTACATGAAACTGTGTGTTGTGCTGATGTACAGATATAGGAGTATTGAAAAACAACCCTCAGATGGTGACAGCAATATAGAGTATCCCATCCGAGTTCTCTGAATGCTTGAAGAGTGTCAGTCTTTCAGACGGCCCACATGCTGACCCAGAGGCGTCAGGCTAGCGCTCTGATTCATACTGCCACTGGGCAGGCGTCAGGCTGTAAAAAGTGTGCCTGGAGAAGCCAAGACTCATAAGAGGCTCTGTCCATCTACAGCTGTCTACTCAAACAATCAAATGTCCATCATTAACACTATTTGGGCCCAACAGTCATTCTTGAAGGCTTTGTAGAGTGTGACCAATGGATGTGTCATGCGTGTGTGTTTTTATTCACCTTGAAATGAAAACAAGAGAACTGATCATCTGAATCTCTTTCCCAACTTACACAGAACATACACCAGCAGTTTAGGACGGATGGTATTCTATATTCTACAAGTCTGAGATTTTTGATGAAATCGCTGCATGAACAATACTATGTTTTATGGACATTTAGCATGGTGGTAATACTACAGTGTTCTTTGAAGTAGTGGTCGACCGATATATCGCCAAGGCCGATATATCGGCCGATATTTGGCATTTTTGAAATATCGGCATCGGCCGATAAGTTTTTCTGATTGGCCTATGTGTTGAAAGCGGGACTTTTATTTTGTTGGCGCTCCGGACTTTTATTTTGATGGGCGGCGCTGAGAACACCGGTGCCTGAGAAAAGAACGGCAACGGCAGCTCCTCAGATCAAACAGCGCTCACTCACATTCTCCGTCTTCATTTACGATCTCTGTCAGTCATATCTAATACTTTGTTAGACAGAACTGGTAAACAAAGTAAGTAAATATTAACTTATGCGAAGTAAGTAAAGTAAAGCGTTTGCTTTTATATTATTTGTAACAGAAAAGGCAAACAATCAGGCTAAAATACTTTCTCATTTGCCGTCAACATTTAGCAAATACGCATCTACGTCATTTAAACAAATCTCTGAATATCTAATAAACATTTAATTTCACAAACCTTGCAGATTTAATTGAATCCAGCTGTGTGATATCTTGTGAAGTGTGCATTAAGTTACTGTCTGCAAGTGACGGTCGGTCCGTGCGAAGTGAGTGAATGCGAACAGAAGATCAGCTTCACAGGAGACGCCATCGAAAAACTTTAAATCCTTCATTTTAAAATATGCTGATATATAACCAGTTGCCAACTGTGTCATATTCATATCGTTTTCACTGTGCTGTATGTAAAATTAGCATTACCTTGTCTTTATTTGAAAAAATATGATTACCAGCACGAAATTACCAGATTACTGAGAGCCCTGTTACAGTGTTTAGGCTACCTTCTTTTTATTCACATATTCATATATTTCTAAACAATTACTTTGTGAAAAATACTGTAATAGGATTGCAAATTTAAGAAGTTGCCATCTAAAGTATAAAAGCATGTTTATTTTAAAAATGTGTTTTATAATTTATTTATAATTTATTAAATATTGATTAAAATAAATATATATAAAAATATCGGCTTTATATCGGCCATCGGCCACCCTGCTCTCCAAGATATCGGCATCGGCATCGGCCATCAAAAAACCAATATCGGTCGACCACTACTTTGAAGTACCTTGGTATATCAAATTAATTTCACGGTACAGGGGCCATTTGTTCAAATCCAATGAGTAGGAAATACTCAAGAGTTCCTCAGTGGGTCCCTCAGGTCACATGGCCCAGGATATGGTATGAGAACATAGCAATCATTTAAGTTGCAATGAAAAAATGTAGGGAGGGGACTTAGTTCTCTGCACCGGCTGCTGATTGGATTTTGAGATGTGGCGTTTAACTTAAAAATGTATGCGAGCTTGAAGTCGATTGTGCAGGGGCGGGTTTAAGTGAACTCAATGACTGGAAAAGTCCAGCATAGGTCACCTGAGAGAAGCCTTTTTTTTTTTCACAGAAAGAATGTTATGATTAGTTATGATATTTGGATTAAGTACTACGAGGTCAAATAAAACAAAAAAGAAACATACATGAATGAATTGTTCACAACAAGATCTACAACATGCATTTACAAAATAGACAGGGTGAATTTTAATTTCATACCACTTTAATAAACAAATATATAGGGTGACAAGATGCAAAATGAATATTACTCCAACACATCGATTCCAGCTCAACTATGATAGAGTTTCTATCATAGTTTATCTCTATAAGTCTCTACTTCTATGTCAACTCTATGTCTCTACTACTTCAATGAATCCTGAATGAGTGAATGTGGATTAAGACGATGGAGTGGCAGTTGCTAACCGATACACATTCATTAAGGGGCCGGCAGCTTTTAGCTTCAAGTGTCTCCTAAAATAAATCCCAACTAATTTTAATCAGTCTTTCCCTGAAATTCAAAACTGTAGATGGGACTCCATCTAATACCACTGGCACATAATCAGTCAAATATACAACTTAAAATCTTGAGTCCTTGGGTCTTTGGGGTTAATCTCCAGAACGGTGTACAACTTCAGAGTGGCTGCATTGAGATCAAAGCCTATTCATGAGCCAAACACACACAAAAAAAACGTTGACTTTTGGCCCTCTGCCACTGATGGATTGAGTCCTCATCTCTTCTATTGTGAAGCGAGACTCCATTGGCTGAGAGCTGGATTGTGTGGAGACACTGTCTGGGGCTGAACTCAGCAGGATGTGACAGAGTAAGGTCATGTGGAAGGGGTTACATAAATTTTGGGGGGGGGGGGTCCCTATGTTTTCATTTGGCACAAGCAATGGGCACCAACTGTGAAGATAAACAATTCAGAAGAACACATGATAACAAAGTATAGCCATTCTAGGACAGTTACCCTTTGCCAATCCTTTAAATGTAGATTTCAACTGAACCTGGATTTGTGCTTCTGAGGGCAATTGTGTATAATAACATTCTGAGTAAGCTAACAGGTCAGTGTGAATAACATGAGCAAGTTTCTGTCTAATGGTGACTTTCCCAACTTGATGTCTGACAGTCTTTCAGAAGTAGCCTTTGTTATCACAGCGAATTTGGACGCAACTCTTTTAGCTTCTGCTAAAATATGTCAGAGGGTGTAAAAGGGCAGTGAGAATTCACTTAAATATGAGTGTTTACATCTCACTAAAATGTGTGCACATTTATGTATCCTATTTATTTATCCTAATCATCTTTTCCTCTACAAGTGGACCATTAATTTCCTCCTCAAATGCTCCACACAGAACGGTTTTCTTTCCTGCCTAGTGCGTTGGGATTACCACGTTAAAGGAAAGACACCCAAAGGGTGTGACAGCATTCTTGAAGCAACAAGAGCCACCAAAACAAGTTCCATAGCAATACACTGATTCATAATGCAGTTCTATTCATGTTATTTAGAATATAACCTCTCAGCACAACTCCGTCAAACCCAAAGGTGGCTTTCAACTCTTTTGAAATCCTGATTTCTACATTAAGATGATGTCATTTTTAAAGCGATAGTTCACCTAAAAAAAATGAAAACTCAAAAAAGATTTGAAGAATGTTTCAGCTGTTTTTACCCAAACAATGAAAATCATTTGGGCTCAATACAACATGCGACCCCACAGTGTTTTTATACATTTGTTTATTTTATACAATTTAATTAGGGCCTGAGCACCGATGTTGTGAAGACCCTATTGGAATTGATCCATTTATTTATGTAGTATTTCTTATTTCTGGTGCTTGAAGTTTTTCAGGTAGGTCCATTTCATTTGTGTCTTTGTTCTATTGTAGTTTGTTTTCCTATATGCTTGTAATTAGTTTCTATGTCCTTATTTTATCACTGTTTACTTGTCTTCAGTCAGCTTGAGGTTTTTTTTTTAACTTAGGCTAGTATTATTTTTTGTAATATTCAAATTGGTGACAAAAATTATGAAATTTCAAATGAAAACAAATTTTGAAATCATAAAAACCTTATTTAAAGCAAAAATAACTATATTGTGATATATATCGTTATCGTGAAATAAAATGATTCATATCATGATTTTGGTCTTCTCGCCCACCCCTATTTCTTGAGCACAAAATCAGCTTCTTAGAATGATTTCTGAAGGATCATGTGACATGGATAAGTTACATTTTAAAATATAATAAAGTAGAAAACAGCTAATTTAAATCACAATAACATTAATACTAAAAATAGTTTACTGTATGTGTGATCAAATAATTGAAGCATTACAAAAATCATACCGACTCAAAACATTTGAACGGTAGTGAATGTTTAAATATATATAACCCAAAAGGGCCACATTGGCAGATTTACCTTAGTTCTTGGGACTTCCTTAAAGTTAAGTAAACCCTCAGACACACACACACATCAGACATATGCCCACTAGCAAAATGAAGCCACACATTTACAAACACATGCCTATACATTAAATACTGTAGACAAGGTGTTTGTTATTACTGTTGAGACCCCCTATTTATCAAAAACCCTGCAGCTGCCTTCCTCACGAAGACCCTGAAGAACGGAACGGCAAAATTCTTCAGTCAAGAGTCATGAAATCTTCTAAGCATGCAGCTTTTCTCTGAAGAGTTAAAGTTTAACACATCAGGGCAGGCTCAGGAAAAGCCCTCTACCTGAACACAGCTCCAGACAAACCTCAGACCTCTCTAAAGCATCTGAGTAAACCTGCTCTTCAAACACAGTTACTAGATAACCCAGTGACCCTTGGACAAATGTCTCTACAGTGAGGTGGGCTGAATTAAAGATCACTGCCAAATTGCCCAGAGACACACACAAAAAAAGCAATGAAGGACAATAAATGGGCCTAATTTAAGGCTCTGGCATCTAGACAAGCAGAGGTGGACGTGAATGAATGAGCGGGAGGCTATTTAGCTTTTAAACGCATTTGTTTCCAGTTACCTCGACAGCTATTGTAAGCTACAGATCACTGAGCCAGAGCTGCAGTGTTTCCTGAAAAACTGAACCATATGCAGTTTGGGGGATTGGATGTTTAGATTGACTTTGCAAATTGTACTCGGCTCACTCAATTACAAGGACAGAGCGATTGTTCACAGGACAAGCCCAGCAGCGCTCTTAGAGAAGATACACTTCAGGTCAGAGGAAGTGCCTCATAAAGAGTTAGAACTATGAATGTTTGTGGTTCAACGAGCAGATGTAGCACGGCACAACCTGCTCGGAGCGTAATTGTGGTTTGGACTGATGAATGAGCATATGAGTGTACTAATAGCAACATACTTCTACTCTAAACACTTCACTTTGCCCCTCTTTCCATCTTACATTCTTTCCATCTGGGTCCATTTTCAATATCAGCCCCAAACGCAGAAGACAGGGCTAAATTCAATCCACACATGTCAGCGTTTTCAAACAATCAAAAAAATATGGTTTCAGATGAAACATATTGCCTTCATTCCTCACCTTCAGGGCAGCAGTCACCTATAAGAGAGCGAAAGGCCAAGAGTGTTGCGCACACATACACACTTCCCTTCCTCTCTGCATGGCTGACCTCTTTATAGGCTCGCTGAGATGTAAAGGAGACGAGTGTAATGAAGAGAACAGCTGGCGTGACAGGCCTAAGCACACACACACATAGGCTACACTCCGATAGTCATGAAGATATGTCACACACAGACACATTCAAGCCGGCTCTATGAAACCTACAGAAAAACAGCAGAATGCAGTCAGCTCTCAGTGAAGTGCTGAATCCACAGTTTCGCTCCCCTTGGCTGCTTTACCTGTGTCAAGGACAGTACAAGACCACCAACACACACTCTGACCACTTATTCATTAAAAACACACGACTAGAGGTTCTGTTCACATAAACCTTGAATAACCAGCAACAATATAAAGATGTTCCCGCTTAGCTACACCCTTCTCTTCTAGTCTACTCAGTCTCACACTGTTGATACATGTAATCAGCAGCAGTACAGTAAAACTCAGTAAAACAGTAACAGTATCCCCCTCTCTCCCACCCCTCCCCCGTCTCAACCCCCCATAAGGTAAAGCCATTAGCACCTCTAAACTCCACCGCTGTCTGTACTCACCATACTGCAGGCGGATTGTCCTTCCCTTCATTAGATTCATTTTCCAGTGAGTCCGGCGGCGTCCCGTGCCGCGGTTGCGTGTGGGTGTGCGTGCATGTGTGCTGAGTGGGCAAGTTTGTGTGTGTTGCTCACTAACCCTTCCAAACTGCAGGTCTCCGACACACTGACACACTCCCCACACACTGCAGCAGCTCACGAGGTAGAGACCGCCCTCACACACTCTGCCCCTCCCCTCTCACACTGCCTGGCTGCCTGTCACTCAGAAAGTTATGGACACACCCACAGCTCAAAAGCCCCTCCCCATCACACTCTACACAAGCTGCTGGAGCAAAACATACACAAGGGGAAAAATTGTCAACACAAACATGCAAACTACATATTAAATATGCAGTGTCTTACAATTAAAAGAAAGTATTAAAGGGATAAGTTTACCCACTCACCTTTGTGTAGTTCTAAACCTGTATGACTATCTTTAAGAAGATAAGTGTTGTTGGTTTTTGTCAATGGGCACTACATTTTTCAAAATATCTACTTTTATGTTCCACAGAAGAAAGAAATTCATGAGGGTGAGTAAATTATGAATTTACATTTTTGGGTAAACTATCCTCTCCGTAATGTATTATGTATTTTTACACATACATGAAAAAAAAAAAAAAAAAAATCAGCTCAAATCATTCAGAGTTGCTATTATAATATACAATTTATTATATAATTATAATATTTAATATATATTATATAAATTATGTATTTTTTTTAAATCCGTAATTTAAATAAAGCTGAAATAAAATGTAAAAATTATACGGAAAACTTAAAAGTAAAAAAGTACTAAAATGACTAAAAATGAAATTAAAAATAAAGTTAGCCTAAATAGAAATGGTAGAAATGACAAAAGCACATAAAATTAGTAAAACCTAAACTACAATTAAAATGTAAAGTGAAAATATATATAAAAAAATATATATAAAATTGCATCCAACTGAACTGAACTGACTCACTTTATGTGACCTTAACTGACTAGTACATGATGTTATTAGTGGAAAAACAATGCTTTTGAATTTTAATACATTTACCAAAATACATAATTCAGTCAAATGTATGTTACTTGTAAGAACAGAAATGAGTCAGGGAAATTTACAGTAAAGGGTTTTTAAAGGAAACAGTGGTAACCAGGATTTTCACTGAGACAACTACATACACCCAGAGACTGACTCCATGCTGGCATAGTGAATGGACACAGAGCTCTAATGGGAGGAGAAATGCTGTCCAAGATGAGTGATTGACACTTGATCTGCTTGTCACTGTCTAAAAGCTGAGAAGGGATAAACAAGGAGAAAGACAGACCGTGAGGGGTGAGGTGAACATGGGGCAGAGGGGGTCAGTGCCTCAGTCAAATGCACAGCTGGTCTAAGCTGCATTAAAGCACCTCTAATTAATTTGAATCACAGTTATAATTAAATAATTAATTTATTATTTGTACCTCAAAATCCTTTTTTCTCTCTTTAGAAGTCTGAATGCCTCTTTCCATCTGCAGTTTTTTTTTTTTTTTCAACCATTAACTGCATATTTTTACATTAAATAAAGATCCAACATTGATGACAGAATTATCCATTTTGGGCGAACTAGCATCAGCTAAGCTTTTAAACAACATACATTTCAATATAAGACTACAGCCATGCGCTAGAAGATTTGAAGAAGAGCAGTGGGTGAATTTACATATTACTGTTTATAAGAGTTTATAAGTTTATTCTTCTCACTGAGGCTACATTTATTTGGACAAAAATACAGTAAAAAAAAAAAAAAAAAATATATATATATATATATATATATATATATATATATATATATATATTTTTTTTTTTTTTTTTAAATGCAATTTATTCCTGAGATGGCAAAGCTGAATATTCAGCTGCCATTACTCCAGTCTTCTGTGTCACGTGATCCTTCAGAAATCATTGTATAGATATATTATAATATGCTGATTTGCTGCTCAAGAAGTTCTCGTACTGGGCAAACAAATGCAACTCAGTGTTTAAGTAAATTTTTAACCAGTTCCTTTTAATGTCATCTTGGATATTGATTTTCTTAAGTAACATTGACAGGACCCTTAAATCAATAATTAAACCACATTCAAGTATATAAATCACTTTGGAAAAGTCAACAAATAAATCCGCTGGTATATATTTCCCCTGCTGGAAACAGCATGAGAAGCCCTCAAACTCAAACATCTAGCTTTTATGTGAGCCTGACCTGCCAGAACACAAAGGAGATTTCTCAGCTTAGTACCAAGCTGCACATAAACCTGAACACTGAGTTAAGGTCATACTAATTTGAATCCACATATGTGGGTCTCTGTGTTTAAGTTTTTCATCACTAGGTTAGGTCTGTCTATTTATATAGGGGTTCAGTATAAATAGAGTCTGTGCAGTGTATGACCCTGCCTCACTAAAACTCTCAATGTCAAGCATGTGACCATTCCTAAATTAAAATATATTTACTTTTAACCAGGCATTGTAAAAACACATGTTCCTTTGGCTCTAGTCCAGAGGTCTTCAACCATTTACAGGCCAAGGTTAAATTGATGTATAGAGAAATTGACCAGGGACCCCTGTAGTGTATAAATAAGTGCTGCATTTTAAGGCCGTAACACACCAAGCTGACATCAAAGAACTAGCCTTGCGTCGGCTGCGTTCTGGGACAAAAAGCTGCTCTTGAAAACACCACAAAGACTACATGCAGAATCGGGCAATTGCTGCCGACGTGTAGAACACACCGCAAAAACTGGCCTGACAGACTCTCACGGACAGCCGACGTTGGCCGAATAGCATTGGTACAGTACCATATTAATGTATTTATATACTTTGTTATGATGCTTACATTGCAAAAACATTTTTTTAAAAGTCATATAGTTGTACATTTTACCTCATACTCTTAAAACATTTAAAAAAAACATTTAAAAAATCACTTTAGCTTCTGTAACTTTTGAGTAAAGTTAATTAAACAATGTATTTTTATTTATTTTTCAACATAATACAACATAAAACAATAACTGGCAGATCCCCTGCAGTACTGCCATGGATACTCTATTCATAATACCCTAATCTACTCTTAATGAAAGACGGTAGGCGGAGTGGAAGAAGCAGGAGTATTTGAGAAAAAAATTCTGATTGGTGTCAATCACAGGGCACAAAACTTACACACTTCATTTTGAGATTATTTGAGGAGATGAGGTGCAATAATAAACCTCTTACAGGTACCTTGTGGTGAAAATACAGAATTCTGCTGTCTGAATCGCTCTCACTAAAAGTTTGTGGAGAGCTGGGCTTGAGGGAAGGAGTTAAATGCAGGCGGACCAGGGGGAGCCAAAGCACTCTGCAGTGACTGGAACATGAATACTCGCATTCCAGCTGCACACTGTAACAGCAGGAAGCCATGTAGGAAAGATTCCTCAAAAAACAGGATCAACTCACTGCCATGCCAGAAATATTAAAACTAAATATTGAATTAAAAAAATTAAATAAAACATTTTGAAAGCATTTAATTCCCCTGTTCTCAGTTTCAAATAGTTTAATTTTACTGATCTTTATTGGCATGACAAATATATGTACATTGTATCTTTATATATTTGTACATTCATATTTCCAAAAGCATTTACAACTTAGTTGCATACAAATGAAATAGTCAGAAAGTGCCAACTAATGACAGCCATTGTGTTTTCCTAATAATAAAGGTAGTATTTCATTGTTCATTAAAGTTTAAAATGTGTGTTGTATATGTTTAACTTAACATAATATAATAATATACAATTCCTGGATGTCAAGTCAAGTCAAGTCAAGTTTATTTATATAGCGCTTTTCACAACATAGGTTGTATCAAAGCAGCTTCACAGTAATAAAACAATACATCAATGTTTGTTTCTAGTGGAACGTCCACGTTTGGTAATGCTGATCAATAGTATCGTTGATTGATTAATTAAATTATATATTCCCAAATATCCCCAACTGAGCAAGCCAAAGGCAACAGTGGCAAGGAACCGAAAAACTCCATCAGGTGACCTAATGGAGAAAAAAAAACCTTGGGAGAACCCGGGCTCAGTCGGGGGCCAGTTCTCCTCTGGCGTTTATGAACTAGAGGTCGGATTTAACTGTAAGATTAAAAGTATTATATGAATGCCTGGCTGAAGAGATGCGTCTTTAATCTAGTTTTAAACTGGGAGAGCGAGTCTGAGCAACGAACAGTATCAGGAAGGCTATTCCAGAGTTTTGGAGCTAAATGTGAAAATGCTCTCCCTCCTTTGGTGGATCTGGATATCCTAGGTATGACCAAAAGCCTCGAATTTACTGACCTTAAAGAGCGCAATGGATTATAGGGCGATAGAAGATCCGTTAAATAAACTGGAGCTAAGCCGTTTAGGGCTTTATAAGTCAGTAGCAATACCTTGTAATTAATACGGAACTTTATAGGTAGCCAATGTAGTGATGATAAAATTGGAGTTATATGATCATATTTTCTTGATCTAGTTAGAACTCTAGCGGCAGCATTTTGGACTAACTGTAGCTTGTTTATTGAGGATGCAGGACAACCAGCCAATAAAGCATTACAGTAATCTAGTCTCGAGGTCATGAATGCATGAACTAACTTTTCTGCATCAGAAACAGATAGCATATTACGTAGCTTAGCAATGTTTCTAAGGTGGAAAAAGGCTGTTCTTGTAACATATGAAATATGATTTTCAAAAGACAGGTTGCAGTCTAATATAACACCCAGGTCTTTTACTGTAGAGGATGAAGTAACAGGACATCCTACGATGTTAAAGTTGTATTGTAAGAGGTTTTGTGGGTGGTTTTTTGAACCGATGATTAGTACCTCTGTCTTGTCTGGATTTAATAAAAGAAAATTGCGCGTCATCCAATCTTTTATATCTTTAACACACTCTGTCAATTTGGATAATTTAGCGTTTTCATCCGGCCGTGATGAAATATAGATTTGAGTGTCATCAGCATAACAATGGAAACTAATTCCATGTTTCCTTATAATATTTCCAAGTGGCAGCATATATATTGAGAATAATAGAGGGCCTAACACAGATCCCTGCGGCACTCCATAGTTTACTGGAGTTATGATCGATTTTTCTCCATTTAAATAAACAAAATGGTAGCGGTCAGATAAATACGATCTAAACCAGCTTAGTGCTTGTCCTTGAACACCAGTATAATTTTGTAGTCGATCTAAGAGTATTGTATGATCTATAGTATCGAACGCAGCACTAAGATGTGTGTGTGTGTGTGTGTGTGTGTGTATTTTGTGCATTCCGTCTACCCCTGTAAGACTTTAACCATTTTTGACACTGATACGTTACCTTGTAAATAGACACAAAAATGATCTCATAAAGTCCACACAGTCAATCTATGACAGGAAGAGGAAAACACTGTTTCAGAGTGGATATTCAGCCATAGGGCAAAAAAGCATTTCTTGTGTTGCAACCTTTGTTAATGGCTCATTATATGACATGGTCCTTCATCCAAGGCTGTCATCAGGAGTAATGCTCAGTTCCTGTTCCTGTGTGTGTGTGTGTGTGTGTGTGTGTGTGTGTGTGTGTGTGTAGCACACTTTATCACAGGCTACAGAGTTTGAGGTAAAAGAAGAGAGAGAACATCTACAGAGATGCTCTGACTTCAAGTCTGTAGAAATCAGCCCATGTAAAGTGAGAAGGAGCTCTTATACTGAATGTATTCAGCTACCCGTTATTTCAGAATTAATTAAACTGAGAACAACAGGAAAATTTGCATGCAATTGGATCAGTCTGAGGCGGGAGGATTTATGTCCAGAGGAAATCTCAGTCAGAAGCTCATACATCTTTACAGTAGGTTTTACACACACAACATCCAGAGTATCTGGCAAGGGGAAGGACTACCTCTACAGGCCAGAGTGAGTGTGTGTGTGCTTGATGTCTTGTGATGTAGAGGTCTGATAACATAACGACTGATCCAGTATAACAGCTTTCAAACAACAGAAAGAAGGAAGAGAATGGGGACAAATGATCCCTGCAGTTGTTTTCTTACCTTTAATGGTAAAAGAGGCCATAAATAAGGAAGACTACAAACCTCTCCAGACATACCGGAGATAAGAATCAGTGTGTATGTGTTGAAAATAGCAGCACAACAAGCCCAGGCCTCAGGCAACCAACAAATGAGAAATAAACCGTGGAGCTGGAGGCTAAATATTAAAGTATACTGGTTATACTTCGGTCGTCCGCATTCCGCGACGGTCCACGCACTGTCCATGTGATGTCATTTTCTGTCACATGCAGCCAAATTTTTGTGTACGCGCGGACGGTGCACGTACAACAGCGCATATGCGAGTGTTTTGAGCACTTGAAAACAAAGTCCTCTAGATAGTGAGCATGCGCTGAACGAGGCGAGACGGAGAGGGACACGGAAAATTAAGTATACCCGGGCCTTAATGATGCAACACATAAACACCTAGATCCCTGAAGTACTGTACTCACTGACAAAATATTTCACTCTCTCTCTCTCTGTGCATGTTAATGTAAGCTGCAATTCTCCAACATTGTGTTTTATGAACCCAAATAGTCTCACAAATGGTTTTTACTCACCAACTAGACTAATAATACCAACCAGTAAGGCCCAAATACAGATCCTTCTTTAAGCTATACATTGGTAAAATGTTGACTATGTATCTCCCAATGACTACTTTACACTTACAGTATGCCAAAAAAAAAAAAATCACTAAGAAACCATGCATTAACTAAATTTGCTAAATCATACTATCCATACTACTCTTACTATTTCTGCCATATCTTTATATGGCAGAAACAGCAGAAGTAGAATGATAGAGTGCCCTTCTGAATATAGCCATTATCTTTGCAATTCCACTAAACATAAAAAACAGCTTGCATCCAGAGTCAGTGAACAAAGTGAAAACATGACATTACTTAGTGCACTTCTACAATGACTTATTACTGGCATTTATTGTTTGCTTCCACACACAGACTCTCAAGATTTACAAACATAGATGATGGGAAAACAAGACTGTCTGTCCTGCTCTGTTTCTCCAAAACTCAATCTGATTAAGTGATTAAACATGAAAAGACATGCAGTTTGTCTGGCAGGACTGACTAATGCACTGCTGATACCAGTTAACCTGAAGCCCTCTCTGCCTTCTGAGAGGCTCAAGGGACAGAGAAACTGATTTATTTTTAGATTTATTAGATTACACAGTTTATATAAAGAGAACAAGAGAATGAGAGAGAATGAGAGAATGAGAGAGAGAGAGAGAGAGAGAGAGAGAGAGAGAGAGAGAGAGAGAGAGAGAGAGAGAGAGAGAGAGAGAGAGATAATAACATGTGACTGATCAAAACAGGACATGCTTATCATTATATGATATGGATGGACAAAAAGCAGTAACACTGATAGAACCTTAAATGAGAAGAAAACAAGACAAACTGGCGCAGAGACTGCTGGAATAAACACTCTTGTGTTCCCATAACAATTACATCAGTTTGTGCCAATTTCTGTCGCAGGAGAAGAACATTATCAGCTAAACCCAACAGAGATATAGAGAGACAGAATAGAAAATCTGAGCTACACCCATATCAGCAACGACAACAGAGATTAAACAGATGAATGACAAACACATGTGAGGTTCTCTGAATGAATATGCCATGTGTTTTCATGTGCTGAAAAAAGCTGAGAGAGAATGAGCGTCAATGAAGAGAGTCGTCTGTTTTCCTTCTCAAGAGGAAAACAAAGAGAGAACCATCATAGATCTCAACAGTTAAACCACATATCTACAAATCCAGGTGTGCTAAAATATGCACTTTGCTGGGAATTGCGATAGTCAAATTTATCTACCAAGAATGTAGAAAGAGATGCCTACAGCAATTCTGACAGAGAGAGAAAAGTGTTTTTTCTTGAAAGAGGGAATTTCTGGCATCAAAATACCTCCAAATTCATGCTGCAACACTTCCACTGGGACAAATGGACAGACGGAAAGAGAAGGAGAAAAATTATGACTGGAGAATGAGCATTGTTACATTTTCGAAAAAACTCATTCTGTATGATTTATAAGCTTGTTTCCTCATTGGGTCCTCAATTTGGGTCCCCATTGCGCATTCAGGTTTAAGTCACCACTGAATAACTTGTCTTATCAGTTACAAATTACATTCATTGGTCAGGTTAAATATAAGGTGGAATAAATGTTAAATGTTTAATGGCAATGAATATGATCATTTAGAAACTAAACTTAGTATCACATTAAGTTAAAATGTATCACATTAATGCGAGTGATTTGTGCTGAATCACAAGAGATGCTATGAAAGTTCTGTTCTAATTATTCACCCAAATTCTGAACCTTAAGAATTAAGGTCAGCAGAAGGACAGGACCGCCACACACACACAGAGAAGTGTAAAACCTCTTGCAGGAGGATTTGACACAAATATATTGATTCTTCATCAGCGTAAGGTTGATGCTTTTCGGTTCGACTCCTACAACTTGTCTAAAAGCAAACCTGTTTCAGTCCATTGTGAGAGAGGATTTCCCCCGGATAAAACTGTGACTGGCTGATGCCATTACACCAGTCTTTAATATTGACTTTAGCTTTGTAAATCGCTGCCGCTCTGTATGCCTGTCGGCTACAGCCTCAACAAAGACTAGATTAAAAATGTGCTATCATAATCATTCGACCAGCATCACATAAGACAGACAGATTTTATTAACGGTTACACTGCATCCTGAAGTCAAATCAACAGCAATCTAATGCTTCTACAATTTTTTACTAGATGAATTCAGTCAATTAAAATGGAATACAAATCCTTCATATTTTTTGTGGGTCTACCAGATTGCTCTAGAGGCAACTGTGCCTTTAATAAGTGCAGTAGCATCTGCTAAATAACGACTTACTACCAAATCTACTTACATAAGAGTAGTTCAGCTTCAGCGCCATCTTTTTTAATCTGTTTGTGCCACTAAGTGTTTAATGAATGGACGGTTAACCACAGCTAGACATCCTTTTGTGGACATAAGCACGAGAAAGTCCACACATGCTCATAAGTGCACCTGTAGTCTGAATAGTTAAATAAAACCAGAGCATACAAGTCTAATAAAACACTTAACAATGCTTCTTTTACACCAAGCTACGGTAAGGTAAAAAATGATGTGAGATGTCTTTAGGTGCTCTGCCGGTCACCTATTGAGTCAACATCAGTGCTTTTATGTTTGACATGAGTAAACACACCCTGAACACATTTTCAAATCATTCTGGGAAACACATGAGCGGTTTGCGGTTTAAATGAAACCTTTTGTGAAGGCAGTGCACTGAAGTGTTCATTAGACAGAATGATGTGGAGTTTTTACTTTAGAAACAACAAATTCAGGCTGAAAAAATCAGTTCTCTTTTAAAACATAAGGAAAATTGTCAGAAGTAAATGTAAAATATTTCAAAAAGTTTCTGAATTCTTTATAACAATGTCACTAAATAGCTTTCCTATTATAATACTTTATAAATAAATTAATAAATAAATTATCACTGTTTTAGGCAATATAACAAAAATAGTTGGCTTCGGCCAAGAAAAAATGATCACGCACAATAATAATAATGACAATACAAATAATAATAATAATGATTTATTGATGAATTTACTAGTAAATATATTACTGGGTTACTGTTTGTGCACACATGGGCAAGGACCTTTCCATGACACATGCTTGTGTCACCAAAGCATGTAAAATGTGTTAAATACTGAAAATGACTATTTGTACACATTAGTGTTTCAGTCAGTTCAGCCGAAAAGCCATTAAGACTCACCAACATTATTAACCCCTAACCTCAGCTTCACAGAATAAATGATCCAGTCTTCAAAGAAAATGAGTTTCCTTCATAAATATCAATATACCTGCACCATGTACATTTATTATCATGTCTATATGAATGATGGGCCTGGATGGGACACAAGCCACTGTGGGAGGAAACGCCACCGTGATAGTGACCAACATACATTTCACTTACTTCACATACAGCCACAGTCAACAACTGCACCCCAATATTTCACTATTTCACACAATATCACGGTTTCTCAATTCCAAGAACGCAAAGAACTGACTTGCGTCATATTTCAAGTGGATGCTGGCTGCACACTGGTGATGGTTGAGGAGAGACTCCCCTAATATGATTGTAAAGCGCTTGCACAGCAGTTGAGTCTTTTCTAGACCTGCAAAAGTCATGTAAATATAGGCTATATATAAATGCCTCATTCATTCATTCATATTTGTACTATTCATTTGAAATATTACAGTTATCGCCAATACCGGTACATTGAGACACCCCTAATTAACATGATAACGATATTTCATTTTTTAAATATCACGATTATCATCAATACCGATATATCGCGACACCCCTACTACACACATTCATACTAAATAGAACATGCTTTTATCTGTCGCAAAGTACACTGTATTAAAAAGAAGTACCTACTCAGAGAGTATGGAATGCAGCCAAAGACAAATTATGTATCATTAAAGGGCTGAACATTATTGTTAGGAAGTGTATTAGTAATGAGATTTAGGGATAGAAATTCACTAACAGGTGGAGCCCTGATGACTTCACTCACCTGTGACTAATCAGAAGGGTGCTTTTGCATGTTGCTTCACCATGTCCTAGACTGTTTCCCCCAGTGTTTCCCACACATAGACTAATTTGTGGCGGTGCGCCACCGATTTTTTTTTTAACGCTATTTAAAACACGCAGCATATTCGTTTAGCTGCATTTCCTTTCCCTGCTCTCCCTCCGTCTCTCTGTCACTCACGCGTCTCTCTCACATACATACATACATACATACATACATATACATATACACATACACACACACACACACACAGCCCCTCCCCTCCCCTCCGTGCACACCGCGTCTGTCTCCATGAAAACGAGATCATCCGAGATCAACAAGATGAAAAAGTATTTTAGATTCTGAATACAATGTTGTCAGAGTGTTAATATTGGAGTCCCGACCCTTAGCAAACAAGCGATTGCGCCTTCTTTAGTGAGTTAACTAATGTTAGTCGCAAGTTTGCGGTAAAATGCAGTTGGGTTGTCGAGGTCAAAACACTATATAAGCTGTTATGTCATTTTTAGGGTGTTAAAGGTGTGGATTTTGTGAAGATGTGAAGCATTTTTGATTAATATTTAATATAATAAAGTTCTGTGTAACAAATTATTAACGAAGGAATTATTTTGAACCACAACCAATCTGTGGGAAACACTGTCCCCATTCCTTTTTATACCCCAAATTTGGGCAATGCAAGGACCTTGATCAAAGTAACTGGATCACCGATGACTCAGGTTTTCCGCAACATGATTACTTGGTAGTGCGCTGATTGATTGAGACACACCCTAGGCCTTACAGTGTGAACACAAGTTCACCTAAAATGGGAACTCTCCCTGGGCATCTCCAATCTGACAAACACAGGCACATGCATGCACTTCAACCCTCAACCTTTTTGACTCATTTGTCTTCAACATTTTGTTTAATTAAAAAATATATTTTTCACTCACAATTTCTACCTGATAAAATATTTTAAAGCTTGACAAAACTAGAAAAATGTATTACTTAAAATATTTTAAGTTTTCTTCATTTTCTGATGCCCCCCTCTGGTTGAGAACAACTGCCCCAGACAGCAAGCGCTCATGTTATTATCCCAGCCGGGCCTCTCACACCTTAACAATGATTTCAAGACATTATTCTTTAGTCAATGAAAAGAGAGGATACATTTACAATATGGGTCTTTGTGAAAAAATTATACATGCATACACCAATCTCCAAATTAATCACAGTGAAAACTTTCTGACTACTAAAAAGAAAACAAATGGACAAAACAGGAGTATGACTCCTCTAACCTCTTAACCACTGGGTGACAGGGATGAAGCTATGTTGAGTCAGCAGAGAGAGACTCAGTGTTACATCACTGCAGGATTGAGCAGGTCCACCCAAGCCCAACTGAGCACTAAATATATGTGGCTTTAGTCACTAAGTTTAGTGTTATTCTCTAGACTGCTCTCTCTCTTCACTCTCTTAGTTACCGGTATCTTTATTTTGTTATCTAAAACATTCTTTAGGCAGAAAGATTGAGACAGACAGATCCTTAGGTGGTTCACTAAATGAACAGGAGACAACAGGAAACAACAGGGCTTCGTTGCAATGCAGAAGAGATTCGAACCAGATCTGGGTTTTATGAGCATCTGTTTTTGTTTTAACACTCTGCTAGTTTTTATCAGATATCCCATTCATAAACGATGTGGAGAAACTGAACAACATGTGGACGTAAACAAGAGTTAAGGTTTTCTGCAAAATATTACAGTCTGACCACCAAGAAAAGAGGTCAAAATATTCCTCCTATCCAACAGCCATCCCACAATGACAAATAAATAAATAAATGTGTAAAGACCGGTTAAGAAGATCTTCTTTTTTTTCATCCAAGCATCACCATTCTGAATTCATTTAAAAAGGCCAAGGACTGCATGTCAAAACCTCTTGTAATCATGTTCAAGGAACTAAATGAAACACTACTGAAATAAATGTAATAGACATTGTGAGAGAATCATTCCCTGATTTCAACATTAAATCCATATTGAGTGGAGTGCTAATGCTAACTCTGTTCTGGACCCACTCTATCTTCCCCTTTGAGCAAACCGAATGAGACCTAGATACCCTCATTGGGGAAATCACCAGACTGTTTGTCTAATTTAACATGAAACACATGATATTCAGAGAGAAAGAAACAATGCATGTCTGAGAGAGAGATAGGATATACTTTTGATTTGAATAGAAAAGGGAAGAGTATATCATGATGTTATGAAAATCAGAGAATCCAGAGCCAGGGCTAAGTGTCAGAGAAAACCTTCCCTAACCTAGTGCTTCATTTCATCACACCACATAGTTAACCGCCAATGTTTTTCCTTCTTTCTCATATCTACGTGTAAGCAATGCATGAGCACATAAGTATTAGGGATAAAGATGGGAGAAGGCAGATGGTTGGAGCTTCAACAGAGGAAATTGAATTTTAAGGCAATGTTCACTATTTTCTGCTAGAGACATTCTGCAATATCCTGTCCCTGGTTCTTCCCCTCTCTGTTCTTTTCTGTTCAAGCAAAAAACGGACTCATAATCACCCATAATACCATGCAGCAGTTGTCTGGGGTCCTCTATGGTAGAGAGGGGGCCCACCCATAAACATTTTTTTCCTGGGCCTGTGAATTTTAGTGACAGCTCTACCAGGCAGTGCTTATTTTACCCACATGACACTGATAAAAATGTCAAGGGGTCTTACACATCTACTTTGAGGCCAATCTGTGATTACTTCAATTGGTGCTGGCAGTACAACACATGCCTTCAAATTACATAAATACATTCATGTGCCTCCACAATCTCTCTGCAACAAAGTTCATATCATAAAACATACTTTTCACTTGGTAAGACTTATCCATGAAGCATGTCTTTCCTAAATATTTTCACTGCTACACATAAGATCAATTCCTCATTTTGGAGTGATGATAAGAAGTCTGCAGGACAGAGCAATAGTGTGGGGATGTTTCCCACACTTTCAGTGCCCTCTGGGTCAGACATTGTACCTTCAGGTCCAGCTGTAGTGCGTAGAAGCACCCAGCCGTGACGGCACCGCACTGTACACACACTAGAAGAGGGTTCACAAAGGGGTCTCAATATAATTCAGAGTAATAAACCTTCACCAATTGGCCATCTTAATGATTTGATCCAAAGGATCATCTTCAAGAATAAATCAGCAATCAAACATGCAGCAACTCAAAGGGGTTCAGTCCAGGGTAACAGGGATCTGGTGGGGGCACTATGTTTGTCAGTTCAGGTTTGATTGGCTATTCTTGTGACATGTAAGGCAGTCAGGGGTATGTATTTGCTATTATATCCTACTCTGTGCTACATACATAACAGACAGATGATGATGAGAATCCAAAAATTGAAGAATTTGTTCAGTTCAGTCCTCCTACACTTTGTTATGAGTGCAAGGTCGGTGTAAATTTAAAGTGCGTTTGGACTGAGGTGTCAAACGGGCTGCAGCACTATTAAATCAACAGTCACATTCATCCTGCCAGCCCAAAAGTTCAACAGGCATTCATCTGGACTCCTCATTGACCTAGCTGATGTAAGAACGGTCTTCTTTATGTGTGAGGTTAATGGTGTGTGAACTCAATGCAGTCACGGCACACAAAGTCTTAACAGGGCTATTTAAAAAAAATACTGAGCCGTGCAGGCATCTGTCAGCGCGCACACACACATACACACACACAAGCACAACACTAACGCCACCTATCACTCTCTGTACATTAATGTTTAAGTAAAAAAAGGTTTATATTAGTACTTTTAAAGTATTAGAATGGCCCAACATTAAAAATATAAATAATATAACAAATGTATGAGGTATCAATATGATGACCTAGAGAAGTGGTTCTCTACCGTCCAGAGGGCCCACTAGGAGCTTCAGCAAACTTCCAAAGGGGCACCAAGGTGATTTAAAATGTTCTAAAATAAGACAAAACAGGCATTAAATTAAGCCACTGAAACAAATAAATAAATTTAGCCCTCCATCCACTGTTTTTTCTTTTGAGGAACCAGGGTTCCCACGTTCTTGAAAACCCTGGATATATATAATATGGTCTCATTTTAAAAGTGTGATTTCTAGACCTGTAAGTCATGTAAATTACTAAAACTCCTTGGGCCATTTTATAATGGATATACATTTCTAGTTTCTACATTTTATCAGATATTAATTGTGACTACAAAAAATATATATTGAATCCTTATCCAGTAAATCACAAATTTAATTAGCTCCTAAAACTTGAAATCCTGAAATTTCAAGAATTTTAATTTCTGCAGCCACTTTAATGTATATGAACTATGAGTACATTTTGAGTAAAATAAATTTAGAATATTATATTATTGTGCACAATGTGGGGCCTTGGAGTTAAAAAGGTTGAGGACCACTGATCTAGGAGCAGAGTATTATGAGTCATTTATCTGTTGCAGATACCTAAAAAAAAAGCTAATTAGGCTACAGTCTCAAATATTTTGTAACAAAAAAAAATATATATATATATATAAAAAGGTATCTTGGTCAGTTACAACACCTAGGTACACATTTTTCATTATATATCCATATACTGCACATTCTGATCAAAAATCTAATAAAAAAAAGAGCATGTTATTTACAGTATCAACATTCCAAATTCAGAGAGCAAGAAAAACATTAGTTCAGAGATGAAAGGAGGGGAGGACACAGTGAAGGCACGCAGAAGTTGGGGAAAGAAACTATCAGGATGACTTGCTTGGGCATGGAGAGCTGTGACTGCAGGCTGAGTAAGTGGACAGGCAGAATTCCAGAGACAGGTGGAGAGAGACAGAGAAACAGACAGACAAAATGTTTAATCTGAGAGTCACTTACCCCCAAGTAGATTCTGCCCTACGACGAATACAGCAGCTCTCCACTAATCCAAAGTCTTCAGTCCTACAAGATCACGCTAATCAGAAAACAGCCAGTCTCTGAAGACCCTCCGTGGTAATGCTGACAGCATGTGAGAGAAAAGAAAAAAAAACACCCTGTGAGATACTCATACACACACTGAGATTGTCTGTCACTGTGGAAACTCAGCCGGGGAAAACTCCTCCCCTTTCCCTTCTGTAAAACCTCCCTCTCTCTCTCTCCCTCTCTCTCTCTCTCTCTCTCTCTCTCTCTCTCTCTCTCTCTCTCTCTCTCTCTCTCTCTCTCTCTCTCTCCTTTATTTAAACTCCTTAAACTCCTTTATTTGTCTCTTTCCCTACACTGTTCCCAAATCTGCCAGTTGGAGCATGTGAGACTTTCCTATCTAAAACAGTATGAGTAGTGAAGACTTCGTCATTACAATAAGAGTTACTTCATAGACACAAACACACACGGCACTGCCTTCACAACCAGCCACTCACACACATACAGCCAAGCCAAAAAACGTGCACTGACACCAGGGGAACATACTCATATTCAAATTACGCCATACAATTTGTGGTCTTTGGAAAGTTCACAGGCACAAGACATCTTGATATACAACCCTTAACAAAACAGCCCTAAAGTACACTTGCCTTCACACAAGAAATCCACTAGGCTGCAGGATGGAAACTGTGCCAAATGAAAATAAATGGTAATGAAGGAAAATAAAAAAGGACGGAATGTTATTTAACATTGAACTTTGTATCTTTGAAAGTTTTTGAAAAATGACTTTTGGTGGAAATGACTTCAGCATCAATTTTTCCATAGCCACTTCCTGTATTTCTACAGAATCATTTTGCAATGCATTTATCATGCTGAAGCTTCATCATGTCAGAGAAACAACCCAAGCCATTACAAACAGAGACAGTCTGATGTTGTTCAAAATAGATCTCCCTTTAGCTTATGATGTAAACAACACTAAGACGTGCACTTGATGGATCACAAAATGGATGGAACGGTTTCGAACTCTGACAGAACAGGTTGACCCACCTCTTTATGTCAACAGAAATTGCCCATGAGAGGTGTGGATGTGACACAGAGACAAAGAATAAGTAACAAAGCCTTTTTCTCAGATCTGTTGAACCTTGCTTAAACACTGACTTAAACCAGACATGTCACATAAATCCTTCTGCTAAAGGTCATCAGAACAGAATACAGGCAGGAAATATCATCCTGGAGTCCAGACGTCCTTTTGCCGATAGAACCAATCCAAGCGCACTCCAGCTGTAAGAGAGTGTCCGACTGGTCTCTACACATCATCCCAACCCACCATACCCGAGATCCAGTTTCCAATGCTTGAACCTTCATTGGAAAACACTGCATCATGATCGCGACGTGATCGGATACCGGAAGTCCTATAGCTTAAGCCAAGCATGTCATGTCACTCCATGATCTACGCGTTATCTTATGTTGTGTTTGGCCTCGTTCAAGATCATCTGCTCTAAATAAAGATATGCGAGCTACTATGGTTTACTATTGTTTCACAAAGTTACAAACAAAAAACGTGGCGCAAATACATAATGTGTACTTATACACATACATCGGCAGTGCTTTTTATACAAACACTTGGTATAGTTTGGTCTCCAACAAACAAATATGCTTGATGTATTCTGCTAGTGGAGACCTTTTCAACAATATATGACAAGTCTGTAATGTACGATGATTTTACAGATCACATTTTCATGTAATGCAGTTATTTTTTTATACTATGAAAATAGAGCACTTCTAATATGTCAGCAAATTAAAAAGTAGGCCTACTTGATAAGTGATGGTCGTATTCCCTATGTTCACCGTAAAGCCAAGCTTCTAAGCTTTAAAGCGACACCTATTTAGTGCTGGTCAAGCAAGTGGTTAAGTAATGTGATAATATAGTAGCGGATTTCGGATTAAATCCCGCTTCGGATTTAAGAGGTTAAGGTTAATGATTAATTGATTGTTAATTTAAACAATGATCGATTATGGGAATTTATATTAACTGACATCCCTATTTTGAACACGAATATGCTTATTCTTTCAACTGGAGTTAAGCTACAGAAGGGAAACTAGAGTGATGGCACAAGCTGGTCTGGAAAACACATAACAC
Organism: Squalius cephalus; assembly: GCF_949319135.1. Taxonomy (NCBI): domain Eukaryota; kingdom Metazoa; phylum Chordata; class Actinopteri; order Cypriniformes; family Leuciscidae; genus Squalius; species Squalius cephalus. The sequence continues at coordinate 23,759,704 of NC_137124.1, read as the reverse complement.
ATATTAAATCTACTCAGTTTCTCACTCTGTAAAATGCTAGAATACTCAGGACGCTCATCATGGCGGATGGTGCTGACAACTGGGCTGTCTGAACTTAAGACAAGAGGTCTCCTGTGGCACAAAGTGTGTCCTGCTTTTCCCCTTTACTCCGGATCCGCTACAACACTCAGAGCACTCATCAGAATGTCATCTTTACCTTAGGAGAGATTCACTGTCATGATCTAGTGTCAAGTGTGCTTCCTGTCTGGGGTATGTATAGACATGCTGATGGCTCCAGTTTTCTCGGTGTTATTCATTTGTGACCCTGGATCACAAAACCAGTCACATGTCGCACGGGTATATTTGTGGCAATAGCCAACAATACATTGTTTGGGTCAACATTATCGATTTTTCTTTTATGCCAAAAATCATTAGGATATTAAGTAAAGATCATGTTCCATGAAGACATTTTGTAAATTTCCTACCGTAAATATATAAAACATTTATTTTTTTGAGTGAATGCAGCTCAATCGCAAACATAAATGGACAAATTTAAAGGCAATTTGCACCCTCAGATTCCAGATTTTCAAATAGCTGTATCTCGGACAAATATTGTCCTATCCTAACAAACCATAGCATCAATGGAAAGCTTATTTAATCAGCTTTTAGATATGTATAAATCTCAATTTCAAAAAATGGACCCATGTGACTGGTTTTGTGGTCCAGGGTCACATTTATTCTCACCACAATTTTAAAGTTTCACACGTTAAAAAAATAAAAAAATAAAAAAACGAATAATAACCAACAAGGACAGAGAAGTCAGAACAATAGGAATCCAAGTAATCAGTAATTTCACGAGAAAAAAAATTTCACCACATGGATTCATCGGATTTAAGTTTGTTAAACTTTTAACACGCAAATTTGTTGGTTTACGGATATTTACAATGGACCTACTTTGCCCAAAATATTAACTGTAGTTTCGCTACTGTGACTGCACAAATTTTGTCCGGTACACAGCAGATTAAGAAACATCAAACATTGTACACTAACACAACAAAAATGCTTTAGTCTTTTTGTGACTCATACACTTATTTTTAAATCTCTAGAAATGCATGAACAGTCTTCAACACAGTTGTTGCACAGTTATGAAATCAGACACTTTTGAAAGAAGAAAACAAACACATTCTCAACATAGTTCTAGTGCATGAGATCTGGCTGATTACAACCTGACCGCCATAAAATACTTAACTAACATCAAACTAAACGTGTATAACAAGCATTTTTGGTCTGTTGTGTTAGACTTCAGATGTTTACTAACAGTGTGAAGTTCAGCTTGAGACATTCTGAAGGACATATGAGGGCTTATGACAGACACACACCAGTGGACAGAACCCTTATTTACAGCCATATTCTACAATCACACGTTATGTGCCTGAGCTTTCAAAAGAGCATAAAAAAAAACCCAACCACAATTAACATTCACATTAACTCTATTTTACAGTGACAAGTCAACCAACCTGTTTCAAACCATCCGCCAATCGCTTTCAGTTCAAAATGTGTATTTATATGCCAATTGCCAAAACAACAAATCTTAATTCACCACATCATCAGCCCAAATGTATGAAATGTAACACACAGTTCCTTCTCGACTGACTTGTGGAAGTTCTTGTGGAAATGCTAGATTCTGTTATTCATCTGATTCAATTGAAAATTAAAAAAACAACATTTTCCACAGAACCCATGTAACCGCACACACACATAACTGCTATACAATCTACTGAGAATCTGTTCCTAAGTAAATATTCAGACAGACAGACAGACAGACAGACAGACAGATAGATAGATAGATAGATAGATAGATAGATAGATAGATAGATAGATAGATAGATAGATAGATAGATAGATAGAGAGAGAGAGAGACAGACACAGATAGATAGATAGATAGATAGATAGATAGATAGATAGATAGAGAGAGAGAGAGAGACAGACATAGATAGATAGATAGATAGATAGAGAGAGACAGACACAGATAGATAGATAGATAGATAGATAGATAGATAGAGAGAGAGACAGACATAGATAGATAGATAGATAGATAGACAGACAGACAGACAGACAGACAGACAGACAGACAGACAGACAGACAGAGATAGATAGATAGATAGATAGATAGATAGATAGATAGATAGATAGATAGATAGAGAGAGAGAGAGACAGACATAGATAGATAGATAGATAGATAGATAGATAGATAGATAGATAGATAGATAGATAGATAGATAGATAGATAGATAGATAGATAGATAGAGAGAGAGAGAGAGACAGACATAGATAGATAGATAGATAGATAGATAGATAGATAGATAGATAGATAGATAGATAGATAGATAGATAGATAGATAGATAGATAGATAGATAGATAGATAGATAGATCTTGTTGAGAGTAAGTTCTACTTGACATTTGTGAGCAGAGAGATCCCATCAAGGGCTCTGCATTAGCATAAGTTTTGGTTTAACGCGACTCTCTTTGACCAGGGCACTTTCAAATGTTATAGTACTTCTCTTTTGAATCAAAAGAGCTCCATCTCCACCTCTTCTTTGAAAGGGTTGGGGGATGAGCAGATAGTTGTGCAATCTACAAAATGCTCCTATCCAGCAAGTACACACATGCTGGAAAATAATCTGAAAAAAAAACAAAAAAAAAAACAGAGTGATTATGTCTTGTCAAAAATGGCCAGAGGCTGTCCTTTTTAAAATCACGGAACATATTTTATAATAGCTCTACTTTGTTTTGAGAATCATTTTCTTTTCACACATTTGTACAAGACTGACATATCGAGTAATTGTGAATGTTTTGGCACAGACACCCATGAATGTTTCATCAATGGAAAAGACAGGGTGGCAAAACCTCATCTGATGTAATTTGCTTTGGTAGGCTATATTAGCCATTAATAAAAAGTATGTATGTGATATGACACACTATTCAGGAAAAACACACATGATTATAGTTGTGATTACCCAGAAGGGGCCCATTCACAGAACTCGTGGAGCTCTAATCAGCTAGTGCTCCAGCCTGACATGGAAAATTCCTGTTCTCGGTTTGGAGGTCCCACTGACAGATCAGCCAGATATCGGATGATCTGCTGCACAGTGACAATGCAAAGTGTCTTTTAAGAATGTGAGCAGGGTTTCCACCCGGGGGAACAATTTTCACCCAGCCAATAAGGAGAGAGCAGTATGAACACTGCCTTCTAATCTACCCCGGACAGCCCCACAATTAAGCCCTGAAAGAATAGCGTCGTTCTTGGACTTCTCCACAAGGGATGGCAGCTACTGTGATCTCCACACACTACTGCAGCTTTGATCACTTTAATGTGCACCAGGAACACAGCATCTACCAACGGAAGTGCTCTGAAAGTTTTGGGATTCATTGCTTGATTTAGCGGGGAAAAAAATTGTTATTCCTAGTACTGAGTCTGTGATGCAATACATTTATCAACCACAAACCGCCATTCTGGAAAAAATGTAAAATTATGTATTATATTGTTTTATTAAATATTTGATATAATCTGCATAAACGTTGCATCAAAATAACTCTGGAAATGTAATTTCTGTACTTTCTTTCTGTACTTTACACACATATTAAAGTTCACACCCTTTAATTAGTGAGTGATTTATACAGGTACCTGCCAACTGCAGTTAACCTGCCAGGCAGGTTAATTACATCAGTTAAACCATGAAGTACAAGGTAATATGAAAACTGGTACACCCTCCAGTCCTTACAAATTTTTTTTCATAATTCGATTCATAAATTTGAAAAACAAGAGGCGGGATTTATCGCACTAACCAATCACATTCTATTCAATTATAACCAATCCAATCATAATGCTATGGACGCATTGCTTCCTCTCACATGACTTATCCCCATTCATTCTCAACTACTTTGTAGTACGTTTTTGACCAACGTTTTCCACTTCAGATGTTATTTCAAGCGAGAAATTACTATTGTAATAATTAGCCTAAATATTTGCTTAGTTATCTCCAAAGCTTGCTCTATTTTGCTGTTGATCATTAAACCGTTACGCTGCCCCAGAAGTCTGTCCGAAATCAGTTTTGTGAGGTACCTTCATGCGCAAACGCTGCCTATGAAGTCATTGCCGTATAAGGCAGTGAGGCAACAAGTCAGCTACCTAAGTTTTCGGACACAGCCTTGGTCTGTTAAAACTCTGTCAATGGGCCTAGGGGAGGCAAGAGAGACGCTGCAACTTTACCTGCTGGTATCGCTGTTGGACATTGTTTCTTTAGAAAAATTTGTGATTTATACACTTTTAAATGTCAAATATGGTAATATTTGCATTGTTTTCTTTTGTAATATGATTATTTTCTCATCCAATTTTTTGTGGAGGCACTACCTCCCTTGCCTCCTCGGAAGACAAGACACACCCCTGAACTTGCACTGCAAGTCATATTTGTGCTGTCTATGACTGTATTATTAAAGAACATGTTCACTAAGGCAAAAACAGTTGATATAGCTATTGTTGCATATCTTATAACAAGACAAACCTGGTGTGCAGCAAGCAACTGTCATTACACGGGGTGGAGGACAATGTAGCCTACTGCCAGCAAATGGAAAAAATTTTGTACAAATGTACTTAATCCACCTATAACAGACTTCTGTGGTGTAAGAAAAAAGGCTCCTGATTGAGCCTGTGTCTTTTGTTCTAAATGTCCTCCATTTACATTCTTCTAAATCACATATCAGGCATATTTCAAGCGGTTTTATAATGACCTTAATTGCCCTGGGGCTCTTTTGTCTTGTTCTCCTGGCACAGTTAGCCTGTATCCATAGTCCCAACATTTTCTGTAGGCCTTATCCACACCTTTACAAGAATTAAGTCCCAAGGAGGTTGTGGCATCAACCAGAGCTAATGCAAGATTTCACAATTTTTACTGGTAAACAACTTCCCTTTCAGACCAGCGACCAGTTGTAAAACATACTTTCACCATTTAATGAGTTTAGCTTACAGACTTTGCAGGCTGGATATGCCTGCTTATTCACTTGCACAATCATGAACTATCGTAAAACACTTTTTTGTGGATTTGACAGCGTGACAAAGCGATAATTGCTAACGTTATGTTACCTGAGGCGATCTGCGGTAAAACAGAAGTTTACAAGTTGACAGAAATCCAAAACAAGTGCACCAGCACCTTCTGTATTCCTAAATATCTACATTGCTAGTTAATGCCTAAAACATTGTAGGTTGTTGTCTAATACGTTACATGTTTATCTTTAATCGGAAAGTTCGGACTATACATTCCGATGATCCTCGTCGAAACTCTGAAGCCGTCGCAATATTAATGCGCGATGTAGCTGTGTGAAACACTAAACAGCGACCTATATTACTTGGCGGAAGAATTTATATGCGGATCATTAATAGTAAATGCAGAGTTATTTACAAGTCCGTTAGGATGGTATAAATAAAATGTTGTTTTAAAATGTAATAAATAGGCTACAAAAAAAAAAAGAAAAAAAAAGTGTAAGCTAAATTGAGAAATTTGCCATTTCCCCCTCCCCCAATAATGTGTTATTAGTAGCCTGCATAGGCCTCATTGTTAGTAAAGAGCATATTGAGATGAAATATGACATTATATGTGAAGAAAATAATGATAGATCACGGCAAATAGTTTGTGAACAAAATATATTTATTGTGTGTTATTTCCAAAATAAACCCGCAGATTTGCCAAATTACTGCAAAAAAGTATGAACATATTTAATTGTGTGTAGGATATATAAAATGTTAGCTATGAATAGCCTTAACAAAACAAAGTACAAAACAAAGTTGGACATTTTTATATCCACCACCACCATTGAAGAACGTTGTAAAGATGCTCAATACATAATCTAAAATGCAAATAACAAAAATGATATATACTGTTGGACGCTAAATTACATTTGTATTAAATTTCAAGTTAAATTTTGAAACTCATGCCAAAAGTGCCTATAAAAACGGTTCTTTATGAACATGGCCTGTGAAATCTCAAGATTACTAAAGAGGGGCAACAACAACAACAAACCCTGATATTTAGTCAGGTGGGAAAATCACTTGGTGGAATCAGTTTAAAGTCTCCACATTCAAATCCAACTTTTGTTCTCTCGCCAATGACTTCATTGCTGGTTGGGATCTGTTTCAGGGCTTGAGGAAGGGAAAATGGCACATTAGCACATAAATGCGCTGTAGTCTTTGGAGGGCAGTCTAGGGAAGCCCTGCCTAAACCACAGGGACTCCTGGGTTGAAGGGGGAATATAACTTCATTATTCACCAAAGGTTTCCTTCACCGAGCCCCCTGAGGATCTACCTACGGATGAAATACAGTACCAGCTGAGACCAGCTAAATATGACAGAATAAAACATATAAAGAATTTGCTTTCATCTAACATTAAAAAGTTAAATTAACATGCAATGATGAGACAAACACTGCCCTTCAAAAGCTCTGTCCTCTCTTTTGTTAACCTTATTCCTGCAGTTGTTCAAACTCACTATTTGGCACATAAACACCACATAAAGTTACCTATAAAAAACACACATGGGAGAAAAGATCTGAAAATGCCATTTTAATTTAATAGGTGGAACATTTAATTCCAATTCGAATTCAATGGGGCCAAATGATTGGGGCAACATTTTTGCTAACACGACAAGTTCAAGTAAGACAATGCTGACCCACTCCATACTGTTCACAGGCACAATAGAGATCAACAAGGCCTCTTTCTCAACATTTAACACCGTCCCTCTCAAGGCACAACAATCCTCAGGACATACACAGAATTGCACAGCAATACAAAACAATGGGCCGGCAGCTTCAAGAACACCACAGGTACAGTGGCCTAAATGGCTTTTAATTTTAAGTGCAAAACCCAAATTCTGTATACGATACCCTTTTATGGTATAGTAGAACCTCAAAGGATGAAGACATCTGAAGACTTGGAGTAGACATGAGATGTACAGTATGCTATATGTTTGTCATTGTCAGACAAATTGAAAGCAATTTTAGAAAGTGCATTAGATTACATTGATGAGTCTGTGGCCTACAGTATTATTACGAATAAGATTTACACTGTGACAGTTCCAGCCCCCTACTACTGATAAAGCACATCAAATTCTAATGATCCATAATTAATTATTCATGATTATAAATATAGTGTCATAAAATTAAGCAAAGACGGACAAAAAATGAAATATTAAACATTAACATTAAACACTTTGGTTATTAAAACAGCTGTAGCTTTGTAGATTAAAATACAGATTCACAAAACCCTGTTATTTGGAAAGCAAAAGAATAAAAGGCATGAAGTTGATACATAAATAGAAAATAAATTAACAGACCTTGCTTTTTTGCCAAACGCAACAGAGAACAGGTAACGTGCAGCATAGAAGCTTATGTATCCTGTACACATCATAAATGCTCCTGACAATCATCATGGATTATTTGTCATCCAATGTAGTGTTTGTGGATTTGTTATGCATATTTCAAGCCCATTGAGAGATAATGGCTGTGATTGAAGATGTGTGGCCCTAACCTCATGCGCTTTCTGTGATGTGCTGTAAGAAAAAGTGTTACTTTGTCATCCCAGTCTGAAAAGGGAAGACCTCAGTACTACAGTATTCATTCTTGTTTTAAGATGGATTGAGTCATTTAAAGATTAAAACTGTGAGAGTAACAATGAAATGATTTGCTGTTCTTTTGTGTGAGTGAGGGAGGAAAGCTGAATAAAAACACTGTTTAACAGACATACCCAGTGGCTCCTTGGAATGTAGATTAGCCTATGTTCAGTAGTTGTACATTTTGACAATCACATATACAGGGGTACATAATACTGGGCAGATCACTTCAAACTAAACAAAAAGAAAACATGGAAAGTGGACCGATTTTCCTGTGTGAAAGGAACTGCTCTGTACACAAAAAGAACTGGATCCTCAGTAAACTACCAACCTTTTCTAAACCCATGTAGCCTATTAGCGCTAAAAAAGAAAACCAAATTAATAGTCTCTTAGAAATGAATTTACTGACTTAAAAATAAACTCTGGCCCGAGGAAGTAAATGCCAGCAGTAAGATGATTAAAGGAAGCGATTCTACAGTTGGGTTGGCTTCCTGCTTTGTGGCTCCCCACCAGAAGATGGCACTGTCACCAGACTCCTAAGATATACACAAGGATTCCTTCTCTTTCCGGCGGATTGCGCTGCAGGTGGCGGAGGAGGTGGTGGCGGTGGCCTCAAAGACGACATTAGCGGCTGCATTTCTTGCTGTTGCTGAGAGAGGGTGCCTTCCTCCTCTTCCTCCTTCCCTGCAGGGAACTTGAATGGCCCTGAACTTGGGGAACCTGTATTACTTCCTGATCCTGCACCAGCACCACTTTTTCCCTTCGCAGGGGTCCGCAGGGGTCCTCCCAGCCTCGAGAGGGCGCTAATACGTGGATGCAGAGGCTCAGGAGGAGAAGCCAGGCTCTCCAGAGAGGAGATGCTCTGGTTCCAAGCCTGCTGCAGGTCTATTGGGATAATTTTAGTGGCCTCCACAGACACACAGGGAGGGAGAGAACCCACACCATTTTTCCATGGCAGGGTTTTCTCTCCACATGTCAGTGAGGGAGGGGCGGCAACCGGGCTCTGACAAACATCCAGGGCAGCTGGTACTAAGAGAACAAAAAGAAACACAAGAAGATATAGAAATGTTGGAGATGGGAAGCAATCAGTTCTCACTTTTTCTTACCACAATCGTGTTCATTTCTCACCTGATTTTGGTCTCTCCTTTGGTGTTTCTGGAGCTTTGCGAGCCACAAAAGTAATGCCCACATCATCATCTTTATCTGGTTCAGAAGGATCATGTATATCCTCCTCATGTGCCATTGGAACCACAACTGGGTCTACAGACATATGTGCAAAAACATGTTACACAATGCACTGGGAACTTTAAGTATCAGAAAATAGTTTCATTAAAAGATAATCATCACCAAGCAGATCCAATGACCAACCTTTGTCCTGCCAGCTGACATTTCGTCTGGGTTTTTCATTGGCGTCTTGCTCTTTTGCATCTGACCCTTTCCGCTGTAATACCATAGTATCAATATTTCAAAATTTTGAGAAAACAAAGTGAATGTATCAGAGGAACAAGTTAAATACATATACATGCAGTATCTCTGTAAGATTATTTTTTAATGATGTCTCTTTTGCTCACCAAGGCTGCATTTATTTGAAAAAAAAACAGTAATATTGTGAAATATTATTTCAATATCAAATAAAATATATTCCAATTCTATTTTAATATATTTTAATACTATAAAATGTAATGTATTCTTGTGATGGCAAAGCTGAACTTTCAGCATCATTACTCCAGTTTTCAGTGTCACATGATCCTTCAGAAATCTTTCTAATATGCTGATTTGCTGCTCAAGAAACATTATTATCTGCTCAAGAATCTGCTCTCTCACACACACACAGTAGCAAGCCATCACTGATGAGTCATGATATCAGTAACTACAAACATTAACCTTGTCTCTACATTGACCTTACATACATGGATACTTGTCAGTCATAGACTACCATGGCTTCCCTCAGGTCCAGTTAACTCAATTAAAGTGTGGTTTTCTGCAGTTTTGAGCCCTTGCCTTTTTCTGACTGCGGTCTTTCTTGTGACGCTTGTAGCGAGTGGATTTAAAGGACTCCAGTCGGTTGCGCATATTCCTCTGGAACACCTCCCTGTCCTGTCTCTCTTTTTCACCCACTGTCATGAAGTGGCGACTGTAGTGGGACTGGTACTGCAGGTACAGAGAAAGGGATGTCAACTGAAGCAAACACATCATACAACGTATCATCACCCATTTTACTGATGCATTATCATGCTTCAGAGCACTTTATAGTGAGAGGGTGTGAGTGTGGCACGTTCTGTACCCGTCTCCTGGGTTTGTAGAGGTTTCCAGCAAGCACATGATGTGTCTCTAGCTCTTCCTCTATCTTGGCTCCTGGCACTGTGTCAATCACCTGGAGGTCTAGACACACCCCACTGCCGTTCTCTCTCCTGAGAGATCACATACAGAGACACAGGGAGTTACAAGAACCAACATGCATGGAAACACATGTACACTTACGCCACAGATGTACACAAAAACATGTCTGCACACACATTCAAAAAATGTCCTATGAAAATAAAAAATGCTAAACATAGTTTATCTTTTATTACATGTATTAATTCAAATATAACCAGTATTTTATATTGCTTTGTCTAAACATTCTTTAAAAAAAAATGTCCTTGGTATTCTGTATTAAGTTTATATAACATATGTGTATATACTGTACGTTTCAAATAGTTGTATATTGTTTTGAGCACAAATCTCTATTAATCTCTAAAAAACTATTTGCCAAAGGGGTCATGATACCATTCAAAATGTTGGGATCAGTATTTTTTAAAGAAATGAATACTTCTGTTCAGCGAGGATGCATTAAATTGATCAAAAGTGACTAAATACATTTATAATGTTAAAAAAGATTTATATTTCAAATAAATGTTGTTCTTTTGAACATTCTATTCATCATAATTCAGCTTTACCATCACATGAATAAAATACAACAACAGTTATTTTAAATTGTACACACAAAATGACTTTTTAATGTATTTCTGATTAAATAAATGCGACCTTGGTGAGCATAAGAGACTTTTTTCAAAAACATTTTAAAAAATCTTAGACGCTGCCTTTGAATGGTAGTCTATATTTGGTGGTTTATATTTATCTTTTTTTAATGACATTTTTAAGGAGTTTTTATTGATTAAGTTTTTTTTTATTTTTTATGTGATGTTCACAAACACAAAATACTCACAGGTAGTTGGTAACATTTGTGACCTCTGGGAAAGAGGTTCTGCTGGCCATGGAAGGCAGAGAGAGTCTAGCAGAAGTCAACACATTCCCACCCTGAGAGAGAGAGAGAGAGAGAGAGAGAGAGAGAGAGAGAGAGAGAGAGAGAGAGAGAGAGAGAGAGAGAGAGAGAGAGAGAGAGAGAGAGAGAGAGAGAGAAATAGCATCAAATATTAAACTTGATTCTGATTGGCTACATAAAGTATCAAGCTATTGATTGATGTTCCTTAAATGCCCAGCTATGTAAGTAGCTACAGTTTAGTATCACCTATCATCTCCAAACCCTTCCATTACTGTAAATTAATGCTCAGGTGGTATTACAGACACAATGCAAAGTGCACATTTATATTCAATAATTCAGCAGTCCCAGTGTGAATGTAACCCAGCGCTCCGCTCTTCATTCTTCATTCAGTCTTACTACAAATATCTCTGGCATATGGCTAATGACTAATCTTTCTTGGTATACATAAGAAATTAAGCAGAATGGTTTAAACGGTCTGTTTTGCCCTATTTCACAGGGCATTAAAAATATATACAAAGTACAAAACCATGAAAAAGACATGCAGAAATGTGACTAATATAGAGAAAAAACTATTTTTTTTAAAATTATTATAGCTGATAAATTATTTTTCCCCCTTCTCAAATGAAATGAATAATCCAGTGCCTCTTTCACTGGGTGTTCTGAAAGAGAACAGAGGTTTCTCTATCTCTCAATCTTGTGCTAATATTAGCTTGATAACTACTCTCAGGAAGCCGAGCTCTATGAAACTCAAGGGTACAGGAAATGAACTTGCTGGAAGACAAAAGTCATGCATGACTAAAATTCCAGGTGTTATAAACATTTTCAGATCAAGCACATTGTTTCTTTGGAGACATGAAGAGGAGAGAAATTATTTGAAAGACGAATCTAACATGAGAAAAAAATAATTATTACTATTAACAAACAAACTAACTAAAAAAAAGAATCAAGTGGGCGGTGTGTAACAATTATGATGTGCATGTCTATACATTCATATTAAAATATCTACTGGAGGCCCTTCTTTCTCTTTCCTCTTCAACTCTCTCTGTATGATGCCATCTCCAGCCAGTATTTTTGTAGATATGTTTGATGTTGCAGCTGACAGGTATCAGATGCCTACAAAGGACCAGTATTGGCAGAGACACCGTGGCGTCAGGGTAACTAACAAAGGGAGGAATTATACTCTGCTCTTCTCAAACGACTCTCTTGAGCCCCAGAAAAGATCTCAATGCTTCCTTTGCTCAATGCTATAATCCAGGGGCTTTCACTCTTTAAAGGCCTAGGGACCCCCAACCAGACTCTCAGTCAACCCACAGTATTAAAAAAAAAAAACTGTAGTATAACTTTTATTAAGAAAATTAACTAACATTACTACAATGATTTATGTTCATTCAAAAGTTTAGGAGAAATGAAAATTCATTGAAAACCTTGGCTAAAATCCATAGGTGTGAGTGAGTGAGTCTGAATAAGGAAACACTTTAGAAAGTAGAAGCAGCTGAAAATAAAAGTAGTTTTAACAGTGGTTTTAACCCTCTGGGCTTCTTCGTGCAAAAATGCACGAAAACGTTTAAGATTTGAATTTTTTTAATTTTTTTTGCTTCATCGGAGGGGGATGAAACTTGGTGACTTTTGTTATATTACCTATGTGAACACAAAAAAATCAAGGAGATGATTCAGATATGTTAAAGGGTCGTAAAAAAAAAAGTCACACTTAGCTTCCTTCGTGCAAAAATGCACGACCATAGGAAATGAATGGGAAATACGAAAAAATAGGAAAACTCAGAGAAACTTTTGGTGGTACAAACTACAAATCAACCACTGTGCAGAAAAAAAGTGCACAGCAATGAAGGGGTGACACTCTAAAACATCAAGAGTGCAAATATGACCCCCCCCCCCCCCCCATTTTTTCACTGTAAAGTTCAGACTCTAAGCTTTCAAATGACATCAACTTTGTGTTAATCAAGGCAAAAAAATACAAGGCGTATATTTAAAAAATACGGTAATGAATATTTTCGCAGCTAGGTGGCGCCTGCTGGCGGTACACTCAGTTTTAGAGGGATTACTCATCACTCGTTAGGAGTTAATAAATGTGATGCATTAAAAAGCTGAGATCCTAAGCTTTAAAATGATATATATTTTGTATTGTTCCATTCTGTGGTTGCTTAGTAATTTGAATCCGAATGGGAATCAAAAAAATAAAATTAAATAAATAAATAAAAAAGCTATAGGCAGCCTATAGGCGGTTACAGGACATTACACACATTTATATACTTTTAAAGCCACTAGATGGCGCTCTTCTCACTTGAAATATTTTTTTTTAGGCCTGCACTCTATTTTGATGTGAAATGTTGTATTTATTGAAAAAAATAAATAAATAAAAATAAAATAAAAATATATATATTAATTCTAATGGAAAAAATAGCTCATAAAAATTATATAATTAATGCAAAGTATCATAAAAATCTTTAAAAATTCTAAATAATACTACAAAAATATTATTGAACAAAAATATATTTCTTTGGTTTTCCTGAGGGGGAAAAAGTTAAATTTTAAGGCTTCGTACGTTTTTGCACGAAAGGAAGCCAAGTGTGAAGAAGCCCAGAGGGTTAAAGCAGATTGATTGTTGCATTGCACAGCAGTGCTGATTTTACCTAGTACTGATTTTTATTTTTGAGTGTGGGCACCATCTAGTGGTCAATAATTTTAATACAACAATAATACTGATGGAACCCCTTACAAAAATGGTAGATGGCATCACACCAGTATGGTATACACCAAGTATGATGGTACATTACATTCCAAAAAAATACCATGGTACTACCATGGCACAATGTCTCAAAAATGTGTATTACCATTGTTAATGACAGGAAAAGCAAATCCTAGGAAAATCTTAACCCAGTTTCACCCTGAGCAAACTTTCCAGCAACCTTCCTTATAAAAATAATGCTAACAAACTGTGTACCTGATACACGGCAGTATTAGCCTTTTACCTGATCAATGACACTGATGGCATCTCTGATGTTGATTTTCTGATAGGCCTCCCACAGTTCACTCTTATGGTACACAGACTTTCTCAACAGCAACTTACTCAAATAGTTCTTGTCAAATTGCTCCCACCTAAAAAACAATGAGACTTAATAACACAATATTGCATTCGTTTAGCTCTTGTATATTGACGAGTACATCTCTCATCATGAGAATAGACAGCTAAGTGCCACTCACTTGTCCCTCCAGTGATGGTAGCCATTCAGACCAGCAATGTCCTCCACAGCTGTCAGAATGTGGTCAAAGGCCTGAAAACAGAAAGACAGACAGGTTCAGTGCTTCTGTAAATTATTTATGGCTATTTTATTTGAATTATTTATTTGCATTTATTTTATTAGCATCCATGGCAATTTTTAAGTGCACTTGTGATCAAATCCTACATCTTTTGCAGACATTTAAAAAAAAATCCATGGGTGTTTTTCAAAATATTTCTTTGTAAATAAACTAGACATCGGCAATTGGTGAGCAGTTCAGTTTAAAGTATGCAACACTATTCTATCTTAAATTGTGTGGTGTTAAAATCTGTTTGGTCTACACAACTTTGGGAAACTGCTGCTTTCCAAGAGAATATCTCTTCTATCCTCCTTTATTTTCTCAGAATCTCTCCTATATTATTTCAAATCTATTCTGTCAGCTCAGCTACACTACAGCCTATCTTTAGCCCAGGTTTTCGAGAGCTCAGTAGGTAGCCCTGAGTCCCCAAGTGTGCATAGAGCAGCAGGGTATGTAAGGCCTTCAGAAAGAGGATGAGGTAAATGACAAGGCGCTGTGTGACCTCTGCCTATGTGTGCACATCTATTTGTGGAAAGGCAAAAAAAGAAGAAAAAAAAAAGAGCTCTGATGATTAATTCATTGGAGGGAAGAGCCTAACGTCAGTCTGTCTGTGGCAGTACTGCTGTTTCAGTCATCAGATCACAAGCACAGCACAGATAGCAAGGTCAACATCATCACTCACACATTTCACCACAGGCAGTCAGGCAGGGATAGAGGGAGACAGGTGATAAGAAACAGAGACAGAAGAGAAGTGAGAGTGTTGGAAGCGATATTGACTCACACGCTCATGGATCTCTTCGTTGATGGTAGGTTTTCTGTTTGTGCTGCGTGGCACTTTCAACCATTTCACTAGAGGCTTGATGGTTAAACCCTGGGAGGGAAGATTTGGGAAATGTCAACAAAACAGAGAGAGGGCACCATCCAAATCTTTCAACTAAATATCACAGCTCACTTTTCTAGTAGCAGCAATAAAATTGGTCTTTTAAATAAACTTTTACCTAATTAAGCAATATCACATTAGAAAATAAAAATGCTGTTTTACAAATATCAGCACAGCTGTAATTGTTTACACCCGCATTTAGACCAACAGCGTGATCGTGAGTGTGATTCTGAGAATTAATATTGTATATTTGTGATATTGAGTATTAATATTGAGTGTGAAATTTGCAACAAAACAAGCTTGTTCACTAAACAAGAAGTTAATCCTGAGAAACTTACATTTAAGACACAATATTGCCAGATATTTTGCTCCACCAGTGAAAGAAGTTTTAAATGAAGCACAAGCATAATCAAATTGTTACGCATCGCAGCGACACATTAGGGGCGTTTCGTACCTGAATAAATCACCGTTTTTGAGCAAATCGTTTTAGTGAATGATTCAAAGACTCAAGTTCAAGTTCATTCAAGTTTTGTTCCAAAATAACAAGTGTGTAAAACATACTGAGAAACATACTGTACTAAGGTAAAATACAAAAAAATGTCACAAAAATGTACTCTAATTAAAAATCTTAAGTAACCTAGCTTTAAAAAAAAAAAAAAATACTAGTGAAAGTTAAAAAAAAAAAGCATCCACATTTAATTGTACTTAAGTACTACTCTTATCTTATTTTTTACCATATTGTTCTATGGTAGAAAAAGTAATAGTAGTATGCGGTTCCAAATTCAGCAACTGTTTTCAAACAAATCAGTTGAGGGATTGATTTCAAATGACTCATAAAGACAGTGGCTAAATTCTGAATCGCATAAATGTATATGGTAGAAATAGTATGAGTAGTATGCTAACATGCAATTCAGAATTCAGCCAGTCGCTTCTTTCCTTCCTTAATGAATCAGTGTTTTTAAATGAATCAGCTAAATGAATGATTCAGTGACTCACTCGTAAAGACAGTCACTTGCTGCCACCTACTGGCGTATCAATGCAAGCTGTAGAAAGATTCTCTGAAAAATCCCCACTACTAACAGACTGACAGTGTCAAAAAGTATATTATTTATATATATTTTTTATGTCTATGTATTTATTGTTTTAAAAGCTATACTCAATTTAAAAAACTCAATACAGTTTATCCACAGCTACCTGTTACAGAAAAAACAACAATGCATACTTGTCTAACAAGCGTGCATATTTGTAGGATCTGTGGAAAGATAAGTTCCTAACCAAAGCTTGGCAGTATATACTGATGATTTCAGCAGTCAGATATTCTGTGACATGTTGGATACACTAATATGACATTGACAACACACGCATAGACACTCTATAGAGATTCTGTGGCCATGAATAATAGATGAAATTGGAATAGGGTAAAAAGGCTGGCACTGGCCAGATGGGCGCGCACACACACACACACACACACACACACACACACACACACACACATATAGGCAGTACCATCAAAATCACTCCATTCATCATAATTAGCATCTCTGTTTCAGAATAGCTTTGGAAATAACAGCAATTTAACACAGCGGAGGGGAAATGTCATCCCTGCAAGGCTATTAGCTGTACGCTACCCACACACATACAAGTAATGATAATAATCACAGCCTGAGGAAAGATGAAACAGAAAGAAAAGAAAGAACACTTCTATCAAAACAAAATTATTCTGTAAACGTGAAGGGGAGGGGAAACACAAATAGGAAGGAATACAGAAATTTCTAAAAGAGTTACCTGAAACATGACTGTGAAGAAAACCACAACTATGGTTGTTGCCACAAAGTAGTCTTTAGCCTTCACATGTTTTTTGTCTAAAAGAACCACCAGAGCAAAGGCCACAGCTCCTCTGAGACCGCCATATGACATCACCACTTGATCAATCTTGTCAAGCGGAACCAGTCTAAACCAGTTCAGGAACCAAGTCTGCCCTACTACACCTGCAAATAACATGTTGAGCAAATACATATGCTAAGTGTTAGAGCCGAGGCTATTAAACATTGTAAATGTATAGTGCAAGTCTGCATCTAAACCCATTATAAATGACAAAAGTAATCAAACGAATATCAGATGAAAATACATGGTACATTTTCAGCTCACACGGTTAAGGAAACTATTTGATGTATGTAGCCAAAGTGAAAGTTAATTGTGAAGCTGTGAGTGAAGAAATTTTAGTGAGAGTTCTCTTTTCATTTTTAACTTCGGTAACCAAAAGTACCAAAAAATACAATGTAACTACCATGTTTTCTGAATAGAATAGAATAGAACAGAACTCTCTCTTACCTATGGCCCTGAAGACTAAGATAAATATGAGTGTGCTGACAACAAGGCCAGTGTCCCAGGCCCATTTGGACTTGTCCACAGCTGAGATACCCAAAAAGATGAAGATGATCGTCTCTGCAATGCTGGCCAGGGTTTTCATGGTGTACTTCACGGTGGTCCGGGACTTCTGGGATATATTGGCTTCCACATACTTCTTGCAGCCAATGCCACAGAAAGTCATCCTGCCATGAATCAACAATAACATATATAATGATGACAGAATAATAGCTAATACCCTAGCTTAAAAAAAACCCCAAATACTAGAGAAAGTAAAAAAAAAAAATTAAAAAAAGCATCCACATTTAATTGTACTTAAGTACTACTCTTACCCTTTTTTACCATATTGTTCTATGGTAGAAAAAGTAATAGTAGTATGCGGTTCCAAATACAGCAACTGTTTTCAAACAAATCGGTTGAGGGAATGATTTCAAATGACTCACTCATAAAGACTTCCCTCATAAAGAATCAACAATAACATATATAATGATGATAGAATAGTAGAATGCAATAGATGTATTTTATACATAAAAATTTCAAAATCATAAATATAATAGTTTAGAGTTTAATAGATAGGTTGTTATTGTCCTTATGAATTGTTTCTGACCTTTGTACCTTTGGATTGATGTCTATATTTAGACAGAGATATGAGATATCCCTATATTTACATTCCATATACATAAGTAAGCTTTAGACAGGAATTACGCTTTGTTCATTGTGTTATATATGAGTCACTTTGCAGTACTCATTGAACAGACCAGAAAAAATGAAAAGAGCAGAATTATATTGATGAGATTGTATTCATATAATCCAGTCTCTAGTGACCTTTTCTCCTTATCTTTAAATCCTATTGTGGCTTATTTCATTTCTAACTCCATACCACCTTGTGCAGTAAGTGTGATGAAGAGCCATGAGGGGGCGCTCCAAGTACTGCATTAGTACATGCTTACAAAACCAGCAGACAAACATGCATTTTTACTTTAATTCATATGTGGATTATAAGGATTCCTGTCCGTAAAGCATCTTGTATCCAAGCATGACTCTGCATCTTGAAATCTGTTCTATTGCTGTGCTAAGCAATACTAAAACGGGTTAATAATCTAATTCCTCTGCTCATAATCTCATTATGTGATTTATGACCGCCACAAAAACTACTGAGATTTACAGCTCTGCACACGTTTTGAAAACAATCTGAAAAATTCTTCAAATTGGCCACGGAAATTTTCATAAACAACATGTTTTCAGCGTCATGTGCACAGATACACAGCTCACACAAATACACTCACCAGTTCTCATTCACTGAATCATTTATCCCTGACCCTGATGTGTCCATTCTTCTTTCTCTATTATGCTCAAATGTTTCTCTCTATTTTTCACTGTAGTGCTCTTAAGGCATGAATCATTTCCCCTCTCAGCATTAATCCTGTCATTTAACTTCTCATCATTTTAAATGTCAGCCACCACAGTGTTTGTCACAGAGCTGCACAGACACACACCTTTTTTTATCAGGATGAGGACATTCCATTGATTTCTGATTTTATATATTAAGGTAATGATATTTCTATTTCTTTTACTGACACAAATCTTTCTGCATTTCACAATTCCACTCATATTTTTGAATTCATTTCGAGTCTGTGTACAAATATGCAGACTCAATTTCAAATAAGTTCAAATTATTAAGATGAGTATGCTGGCAGTGGCAAAACTCACGAAAGAATGGCGGACAGAGAGAAGAGTTCTGCCGTCAGGTAGGCCAGGTAAACCAACAGGAAGATGAACAGCGGCTCTATGATGCGCACCTTCTTTGTAAAACGAGTGACAAAGGCCAGAATAACAGCAAAGATGAGACCAACCAAAGTCCCTCCAATGCTGACAATGAGGAAGGAGACTGGAATGATTGCAGGAATGAAAAAAGTATATGTTTCATGTAAATATTAACTCATTTAAATATTATACTCAACAATATGGCGTTAAAGAAACAACTGACACATTTTGTACTTACCAATTCCTTTAAAATAGTCTGCGGTGTAAACATTCCCTGGTCCCACTTCCACAAAGGATATGTACACTTTATATAAGACCTGTTGAGACAATTATTAATGCATCTCTCCTATACTAAAAATCTGAAAGATAAAAATACAATAAATAAAATGTTGTGGTCGGCAAGATTTTTTAAAAGTTTTTGAAAGAAGTCTCTTTCAAAAATGATCACCACGGCTGCTTTTATTAAACACAGTAGCATTGTGAAATATTGCAATTCAAAATAACTGTTTTGTATTTTAATACATTTTAAAATTCAATTCATTCCTGTGATGGCAAAGCTGAATTTTTAGCAGCCATTTCTCCAATCTTCAGTGTCACATGATCTAATTTGGTGCTCAGAAAACATTTCTTATTTATTTTTATTATCACTGATGAAAACAGTTGTGCTGCTTAATCATTTTGTGGAAACTGTGATACATTTTTCTTCAGGATTCTTTGATGAATAGAAAGTTCAAAGTACTTTTGATCAATTTAATGCATCCTAAAAAGTATTAATGTATTCAAAGTGAGTTAAAATTACATTTAAAGCTATGGCGAAAGAGCTTGGACAGACTGAAAGTGCATCTCCAATTGTTCCCCATAATATCAATAGTAGATTTCCTATTGTGTACATCAGATGAATTAATATGCAGCTCAGCAGCAAAACTGAAGATGTGCAATTTTGTGAAGAGCATTGTCCATCTGAAGGCTCTCATGATTGGCTTGAATAATGAACCTGTCTTAGGTTCAGAAGAGAAGGAGCCTTACATTTCACTCCTCTATGAACATAACTAAATGAACAATGTTATCCAGTAGCTTTGATAATAAATGTAAAAAGAAGAGGCTTCCCCCTGTTCACACATTTATCGGTATATATTCAGAGAGTGATCACAGTCTTACTCTGAATAACCCGACCTCAAGTGCTAGCTGACCTTCCAGTACACACACACACACACACACACACACACACACACACACACACACACACACACACACACACACACACACACACACACACACACACACACACACACACACACACACAAAATCACACTATAATCTGCAGCCACTTCTACACTGAAGCCTGGTGGGAACCTGCTCAAGAGTTCAGAATCCCTAGAATGTGACTGTGGTAACTTTACACCTAATCTGATGCATAAAAAGGAGATTTAAGCTAAAAATCTTGTAATAACCTGGCTCAAAAAGCTTGTAACATAAAGAGAACAAAAGACAATGATTGAGCTTAATAAAAAGTTATTTATTGAAACATGCCTAGGGCAAATCGAATTAAAAATAAAATGTACACATGCAGAATGTAAACATACTTTTTAGACCAGGGGACGGGGCCCACTAAGGAGACTCAGCAAACTTCCAGGGGACACCAATGTCAATTTATTTGTAAGTAGGTATATTAACAATAGTAATTAAAATGCAAAAAAAGTTTTTGTAATGTTTGTTTATTTATATTACAACAGATGTACACACACATCCGCTTAGATAGGAGGATCTATGAATATTGTCTTAGAAAAATGGGTGCTTAGAGTCAAAAAGGTTGAGAACCACTGTACAGTTCACCCAAAAATGAAAATACAGACATAATTTCCTTAGCCTCATGTTGCTCCAACCCTATATGACTTTCTTTCCTATGAGAGACACGAAAGAAGACATATTTAAGAGTGTTTTTTAACCAAACAGTTTTGGTTACCAATAACTTCCAGTGAACAAAACACTGTCCCTCAGAAGAAAGTGGCCTATCCCTTTAAAAGACCTATCCCTGTGCTTTTTTTTTTTTTTTTTTAATGCATTACAATAACTTTCTGTATGAAAAAAACTGTATCATAATCAGCATATGAAAACTGCACCTGAAAACTATTCCTGCATTGGCACTGCTAAAGCCTCAAAATCAAAAGTGAATTTGAGCATAAACCTGAGGAATAATCTGATGAATGACATTATGGCAGAGATGGCTATGTCCATGCTTTCACAGATGTATGTTGAATGATGTTGGTAATGTTGAAATGTTGTAGGGTGGGAGAATGTGTAGAAGTAGGTGGGGAATGTGTTAGTGATGGTTGATCATTGGGCGTAATCTTCTACACATGGGTCAACAAGTGACACATCTACAAATAAATGGGACTGACCTGCTATGCCAGTGAACATACAGTCAAGTCAACACAATCCAAACTTTGCTCAAGCACGAAATTTATATTTCTGAGGATTAGATCTAATCCCAACAACATCATGTAGTATAAACAATTAACACTAAATCAGCCTATCTCTAACCAGAAGCTACTGTTTGACCCTAGAGTATAGTTATATAAAAATACGAGGGGAAAAAGGGAAATGGTTTGGATAATTCAGTGGCAATGCCTTAGCCTAAGTCATTTACTATCGATTTGCTTCTCCAGAGCAGGTACTGTAAATTACTTTTGGGTATGTCTTATAACATAATCATGTCAGCACTACAGCAGAGTGTTCTGGTGTAAGGTTACCATAACAACAGATACGCCATTGAAAATATTAGACAGTAAAGGCTTTTGCATTTGTACAAAAGAATAGTATTTCAAGATTATTATTTTACTTTTTTAAATTTCTATTCATGTAAATGTATCATGATTTCCACAAACACATTAAACAGCACAACTGCTTTCAACATGTCTAATAATAATAAATGTTTCTTGAGTAGTAAATCAGCAAATTAGACTGATTTCTGAAGGAACATATTTCATATAAAAAATATTACAACAGAAAAAATTACATTGATTTAAATTGTAATAATATTTATGTTTTTAATCAAATAAATGCAGCCTGGGTGAGCATAAGAGACTTCTTTCTAAACCCTTTTTTTTTTTAAACTTACCGACCTGAAACTTTTGAAGGGTAGTGCATTTCCTCACTCACAGCACTGACAATTACACTCTGCTAGTAGCGTATTAGCCATGTAGACAAGCTTAAAGGGTTAGTTCACCCAAAAATGAAAATTCTGTTAGTAATTACTCACCCTCATGTTGTTCCAACCCCGTAAGACTTTCGCTCATCTTCGAAACACAAATTTTCTCGCGCATGCGTCGTGGCTCTCGTGAACTCAATCAGAGGCCCACACAGAAGAAAACGAATAGTTGAATAAAGTCGTCATTTTTGTTTGTTTTTTTGCGCACAAAAAGTATTCTCGTCGCTTGATAAACTTAAGGTTGAGCCACTGTAGTCACCTGGACTATTTTAACAATGTCTTTACTACCTTTCTGGGCCAGCAGATGCAATTGCCTAGCAGCCTATGAAGGAGTGAGACAGCTCTCAGATTTCATCAAAAATATCTTAATTTGTGTTCCGAATATGAACAAAAGTCTTACGGGGTTGGAACAACATGAGGGTGAGCAATTACTGACAGAATTTTCATTTTTGGGTGAACTAACCCTTTAAATCAGGGTTCACCAATCTCGGTCCTGGAGGGTAGTGATGAGTCGTTCATGAACGATCCGTTCATTGCGTCTGTCACGTGAAAAATGAACGAAAGACTCGGAAGGTAAAGTAATTATTTATGTTCCCGGTAAATTATTTTTGACTGCATTATAATGATTTCTTAATTCAGAATATGATCAAGATTGCGTAGATGGATGTGTTCGGGGAATTTGCCTGTTAAAAGTATAACATTTAAAGCCCCTTAAATGAACGAAATGACTCGAAAAAATATTCGTTCATTTTGATGAACGAGATCGAACAAGAGAGTCAGTAAAATGATCCGAACTTCCCATCACTACTGGAGGGCCGCTGTCCTGCAGAGTTTAGCTCCAACCAGCTCCAACACACCTGTTTGAAAGTTTCTAGTATGCCTTGATTAGCTGGTTCAAGTGTGTTTAATTGGGGTTGGAGCTAAACTCTGCAGGACAGCGGCCCTCCAGGACCGAGATTGGTGAACCCTGCTTTAAATAGTAAAAACAATTAATTTTGATGATTAACAAAGTCCGGACTCACCACAGTGACAGCGTCATTGACCAGTGACTCGCCAAATACAATGATGAAGAGTGTCTCATTCACATGGACTTCTTCAAAAACAGCGATCACTGCTACTGGATCCACAGCCGAGATCAGAGCTCCAAACAACAAGAAGTCCATCAAACCTGCATCTACTTTTTCATCTGCACACAGACACGCAAACAAGCTGCAGTCAATAATTACAACCAAATTGATCATATCACATGCAGCCCTAGTGGTGCGGTACAGACAGTGGTTAAAGATCTGGAATGGTCATTCAAATCTTGCAATGGTCGATTCATAAGCTGCCTTGTGCACTTGGGCCAGGCTCTTTAACCAGGATGCTCCAGTGGGATTTTCCCTGTGATGGGTGTACTGCATCTTGGATGAAAGTGCCCTACCCTTTCTTGGGTCTAAAACAAAATTTACACCACATCTAAGTCCTATGCAATACTAAAAAATTTAGGCAGCGATGACTCCCCCTAAATAAAAATTCTCATAAAATACATTTGTGATTAGACAAGTCATGTTAGTAGCAGTGTCAAATCGATTAAATCGCATCTATAAAATGTGTGTATATACGCATACAAATATATCATATCAACACATTTTTTTAATGTAAGATGCAATTAATTATAATATACATAAATTATAATAGATATAAATATATATCATATATATAAACACTATGCATAAACAATATACAAATTAATAATTGAGTCAATGCAATATTTATACAGCATAACCTGTATTATTATGCTTACAGAATTAACTAAACTTAGCAAAAAAGTTGTTAGTGATAAAAATACATGTAATTGTTTATTGAATATTCCTGTCTTTTATAATAAAGCAGTTGTCAATATATTATATGAAAGCATTAAGGAATGAAAATGAAAATCACAGTAACACAAGGCCTCAAATGGCTTATTGCTTTACTAAAAGCAGTGGTTCTCAACCAGGGGTCAGGACCCACTAGGGGGCATCAGTGAACTTCCAAGGATGGTTTAAGAATCTTAATTAAGAAGCTAAAAGCATTTTAAAAATGCATAAACTCACATCATATTTCCTATTTTAATTTGTCTCCTCAACAGTGCTTGTTTTATTGAAGGATTATCAAGTTTATTGTTTTAATAGACTGACACACTCCTAATTTATATTAATAAAAAGTTTGAAAACAAGCAGCTTTGTCATCAGTGCATCAGACGCACCAGAGGAAATATTCCACCTACATGGCTGAAGAAGCACTGTATGATCTATGACCATTTAAGAATTAATTTTTGGTTTAATTTGTTTGAACTGACACCCCATAATAACTCACCTATGGCCCCTGCCATCTTGACTCCATATAGACAGAATCCAGTGCAGAAGGCATTCCACAATGTGCCTACTACAGCGTACATCAAAATGGCACCCAGGTTGTCGAAGAAGAGCCGTGCTGGCATGAAATACCCAGCATCCCCCACTATAGTTGGCAGAAGAAAGAGGAAAAATAGCCCTGGGTCCAGTTGGTACGGCTGCTTTTTGCTGGCGATAAGAACCACTCCACCCAGAACCAGACCCAGCAGAATCAGCATACAGCTCTCTGGGACCGCTGTGGTAAAACGCTGAGAGAAGTGGAATACTGAAGATTGCAGAGCAGAGAAAAGAGACAACAGAGAAAAAAAGGTTAACATGGATTGAGCATGAGATGAGAGATATTATCTAGCCATGCACTATCATAAAAAAGTGTGAATGCAAACATAGTAAACGTTCTTCATTGTAATTTCACTATAGCTTTATGAAATTTAACTTTTTATTGAGTTAACTGCAGTAAGATGCACGTGCCAGAGACGACCAAATGCATAAAATAAAACAAACTAAACAATGCAAATAAGGAGCATGTGTAGCTTCATGGCCCACGGCAGCCAACCAACCTCATTTAAAGAGTAGTTTGTAAGTTAGAGGTGCTGTAATTCCATACCATGGTTTCAGATCAAATGTTACACAACACCATTCTAACGTCAGTGACTGCCAGTGACAAATACTCACAGTAAAACATCATCTCATACTGCAGCTTTAAGAAAGGACTAAATACACAAACGGCCAATAACTGAACAAGGTGACTGCATACTAAATTCACCAATACAATGCAGGACTTTACAGTGGTTTAATGGAGCATCTGCTAGAATTCATCACAATATTTCCACTGGGAAATGCAGTATGACCAGTGTCCATTCACAAGTCAGACATATCAAATGACTGTACAAAGCATTATAAGACGAGGAACAATCACACCGCAATAAGCCCATGCTCAGGTTCCTGCACTGGATCAGGACACTGAAGCATGAGGTGCAGAAACCACATTAAAGTAGTGTCTATATGGCAAAAGGGGGATTTGATAGATCATAAGATGTTTCAATGGGGATATATTAGTGAAAATTATGTTGATTAATAACGCTAATTAAAAAAGCTAATCAAGGCTCAGACTGACCTCCATTTATAAAAGCATTCCTCATGAAATGTGTGAAAGCACAACACATTATGGCCTAATGAGAGATTCTAATGGCATGATCTGGTTTCCATGATCAGAGTGATTTTGTGGAGGAGGGAAAATCAAGAAGCATAACAATCACCGCTCACCATGAGTCATTCACACAAGGACAGAAAAACACTGACATACACCCAAAAAGCATACTAGACATCTGCACAAACACATGCATGTGTACACACACACAAACACTAAATAACAAAAAAAGAAGAAAAAAAAAATCTGAGGCATATGCCTAGATGCATACACATAAAAATACACACAGGCAAATATGTTTTAATGAGTGCTAGAGATTAATTCCATTCATTTATGCATACTGACACCTGTGTGCCACTCCAACCTCACAATAGAGAAGACCTTCATATGTGTGATTCATTTCTATCACAAGATCTCCTGCTTTTAAATCATTACTTGCCCTAAGCTTTCCAACAACAGTCCACATATAATTACAGCCATAATGAAAGATTATTAAATCCAATTAATCCAACACCCTTCATTTTCAGGGACAGACAGAGACAGAACTTGAGACAGTTAATTAAGAACATAGAGTGGATTGCCATTCCATTATGATAATCTTTTTTTAAAACAGGTTGATCATTAAGTTAAACTGTGTGTAGTATAGAATGGGCTGTTGCTTTGTATCACTCCCATGACTCAAACTCAGCGAGTTTAGATGTTTGAGAAGAGTGTATTCTGAATGCAATCCTCTGGTAAATGAGAGTGTTTAAGTAACAGGGCAGGTCATAATCATCGTCGCTACATAAGTATATGAATTTATTTATTTTGTCAGTAACTGAACTAATGGGCAGTGTCATTTTTTTCATTTTAACACAACTGTCAGTTAGTACTCCTATCTCTATCTACACTATATTGACAAAAGTTTTGGGACGTTTTTGTGTTTGTACTGTATATGTATATGTATTTTCGTGAACTACACCACAAAACATACAACCAGTTTCTCTGTTAAACATTTTGCTCTCAAATCCTAATTCTTCAATAATCAATCTGAGCTGATTATTGCACAACATCATGCCATGTTTTTCATTTCCAACTGATAATGCACTCGTGTCTTTATAATGTACAGTCGTGCTCAAAAGTTTACATACCCCTTGCAGAATCTGAACATTTTAAATTATTTTAACCAAATAAGAGGAATCATACTAAATGCATGTTATTTTTTATTTAGTACTGGGCAGTGTCATTTTTTTCATATTAACACAACTGTCAGTTAGTACTCCTATCTCTATCTACACTATATTGACAAAAGTTTTGGGACGTCTGCCTTTACCTGCACGTGAAGTTTAATGACATCCCATTTCTGATCAGGAGGGTTTAATATGGAGTTGGCCCACCATTTGCAGCTATAACAGCTTCAATTCTTCTGGGAAGGCTTTCCACAAGGTTTAGGAGTGTGTTTATGGGAATTTTTGACCATTCTTCTAGAAACACATTTGTGAGGTCAGGCACTGATGTTGGATGAGAAGGCCTGGCTCGCAGTCTCCGCTCTAATTCATCCCAAAGGTGTTCTATCAGGTTGAGGTCAGGACTCTGTGCAGGCCAGTCGAGTTCCTCCACACCAAACTCGCTCCTCCATATCTTTATGAACCTTGCTTTGTGCACTGGTGCGCAGTCATGTTGGAAGAGGAAGGGGCCATCCCCAAACTCTTCCCACAAAGTTGGCAGCATGAAATTGTCCAAAATTTCTTGGTATGCTTAAGCATTAAGAGTTCCTTTCACTGGAACTAAGGGGCCAAGCTCAACCCCTGAAAAAAAACCCCACACCACAATCCCCCCTCCACCAAACTTTACACTTGGCACAATGCAGTCAGGCAAGTACCGTTCTCCTGGCAACCGCCAAACCCAGACTCGTCCATCGGATTGCCAGACAGAGAAGTGCGATTCGTCACTCCAGAGAACACGTCTCCACTGCTCTAGAGTCCAGTGGCGGCGTGCTTTACACCACAGCATCCGATGCTTTGCATTGCACTTGGTGATGTAAGGCTTGGATGCAGCTGCTCGGCCATGGAAACCCATTCAATGAAGCTCTCCACGCTTGAATTCACGGAGCTCCTGAGAGCGACCCATTCTTTCACAAATGTTTGTAGAAGCAGTCCGCATGCCTAGGTGCTTGATTTTATACAACTGTGGCCATGAAACACCTGAATTCAATGATTTGGAGGAGTGTCCCAATACTTTTGGCAATATAGTCTATCTATCTATCTATCGTACCGATGCAATGTTATGGCAGTACTATAATGATGCTATGGGTTAAGGATAATATTTACTTTGTACACTTTACCTGTAACACAACAAAATGTTGTATTGCCTTCACCTGTTCCGGCTGTGTGTACTCAGCACTTCAAGTCAGCTGAAAACTGTGCGCAGGTGCTTCAGATAATGCTACTTTCTCCGGATGCAAGACAAATATTCAAAATGAAATTTTATGGTGTTACCGTGGCAATTGAATCATGGAGAAACAGATGATTGAGCTAAATGATCTGATGTAACTGCATGTCTTGGCCAAAAATACAAGCTGGAGGGACGCCTGAGAGACACCCACACATGCAAATATAGGAGGTAGAGCATTTTGTGTTTGTACTGTATATGTATATGTATTTTCGTGAACTACACCACAAAACATACAACCAGTTTCTCTGTTAAACATTTTGCTCTCAAATCCTAATTCTTCAATAATCAATCTGAGCTGATTATTGCACAACATCATGCCATGTTTTTCATTTCCAACTGATAATGCACTCGTGTCTTTATAATGTACAGTCGTGCTCAAAAGTTTACATACCCCTTGCAGAATCTGAACATTTTAAATTATTTTAACCAAATAAGAGGAATCATACTAAATGCATGTTATTTTTTATTTAGTACCGTCCTGAATAAGATATTTTACAAAATGTTTTTACATATAGTGCACAAGACAAAAAATAGCTGAATTTATAAAAATGACCCAATTCAAAAGTTTTCCAGCAGTGACTGTATGTGATTTTGAGATCCATCTTTTCACACTGAGGACAATTGAGGGACAATTGAGGGACAACATTCACTGATACTCCAGAAGGAAACATTATGCATTAAGAGCCTGGGGTGAAAACTTTTTAACATATATATATTTTTTCATTTAGTACTGCCCTTTGGAAGCAACAGAAGACACTTGCATATTTCCCTGAAGACAAATTAAGAACAATTTACCTTGATCTTCAAACTCAAAATCTCAAAAAGAACGGGGTAATTTTTTTATAAATTCAGTTATTTTTTTGTCTTGTGGACTTTATGTACACATCTTTTATGTAAAAAATATTTTTCAGGACAGTACTAACTAAAAAATAACATGCATTTTGTATGATCTCTCTTATTTTGCTCAAATAATTAACATTTAGCAGATTCTGCAAGGGGTATGTAAACTTTGGAGCACGATTGTACATATGGCACTATCACTGTGAGCTTTTGCTTTGCTACAGTGCAGAAGAACAAAATATAGACCTCTCACGTGAAGAAATCATTCTCATGATTCGGATCTTTCAGTGAATCAAAATAGCCAACGTTAAAAATCGTTCACGAATAGGACAAATCGAGCGTTTCTCGAGTGAACTCTTGAACTCGCGAACCGATAATCTTTTAATTCGTAACGAGCAGAGAATAGATGCTGTAGCAGAAGCCTATTTGGAGTGAACCGAGAATTTAACTGATGCATTTGACAAAAAGTTACTTAACAGACACAGAAATGTTAATAATAATTTAAAGTAGCCCAGATAGCAACATAGTGTTCGCCCAGATCCGGGCCACATGGGCCGGATCTGGGCGACACTGTTGCTGTCTGGGAGCCTACTGGAAACTGTTACAACTTGATGTTATGAGAGTTTTATTCATGCACGTTTTATTAAAAATCGTTTAAGCCAATAAATATAAATTAATTTTAGCATTGTAAATGCAAATTATATTTAAGGCTCAAAACACTTCGCAGGCATGATTCGGTTTATAAAAAACAAAGCCTGCAACAAGCTAAAATTGGGAAAATATGAAGCATAAAAACAGCATTATTATTAGCATATAAACAACATTATTAATCAAACCACGTGATAGCAGGTGACGTACAAGAATAACCGAATAGCTTTCTGGACCTGTTCTCTGTAGTAAACTATTCGAAAGAACCGATTCGCGGACATGAATCGAACTTCCCACCACCACAGCCAAAGCGTGAGAATGATGATGGAAAGATGATGAGTCATCATAGCCAATCATAGCTCGCCGCTACTCCGCGGAGACTCCCAGATCGGCGGGAACACGGTGAGCTCAGAGTCCACAGAAATATCTCGCGGGGCGTTATACAGCAGCACGGATGGCAAAAAGTCACGAAAATTACAGGTACAAAAAGATAACCGTAACGCACACTGCTGTCTTTTTAAACGCTGTTCGCTTATCTCCGGTAAAGCTAAAAGCCCATTTTATTATTGTGTGAAAATGTCCCAGAGGAAATGTATGGGCTTTATTGCCATGGCAACCACCCGCGTCTGTCACTTAATGACAGTGGATGTGAAGGGAAGCGCAGGTGGCTCGCGCTTTTTACGCACCGTTTTTACAGCCATCTGACCAGCACACACGGCACCGAAGGCCCACTTAAATAAAACGCACTACACATTCACGTCCTCAACATAATCCTTCCAACACTTGACGCGTAACAGTCCAGGAGCCAAAGTGAGCACGGAATCTTATTTTAAACACTAATATGGATTACATCCAAAACAAAGCTCGCTGAGTAAGCGAAAACGTACATCTTACATTACAGAACTTACGTATTTTCGCCACACTGGCCACCAGAAGCCAGCTGGCTATAATGTAAGGTGTCTGCACGTAGCTCCATTCCCACTGCACTATCTTGTACCCTCCTCCGTGGTGGTGAGACGACTCTCCGTCCTCCGTGCTCGGCGCCGACGGCTCCTCCGCAGACCGGGCAAGCGCAATCCCGGGATGCCCGTACTCTTCCCGGGCTGGAGTATAGCGGGAGGCGACGGGGGATGTGACGGCAGGTGCGGCGCTTACCCCCGGCTCTGGCGAGAGCGACGCTCCTGTCACGTAAAGGTCAGTCGCTGCATCACTAGCCACCTTTATGAACAGAAGCAAACTCAAGCACCGCATCTTTTCGGCGTGTTCAACGGCGTGACATCTTCATTTCTTATATACACTCCTGTTGCGATGGTAAGCCCTCCACGGGACGCCCCGTTACCGGTTTACAACATCAACACACACTCCACTCGCCGGTAACTCGCGAAGGTGCAGCTGGCGTATAGGGACACGTGATTCGTTCGTGCACGAGGAGGTTCTTATTAAAGCGCCGTAACTCATCATCCTCATCAAAACAGACAGTGCGCACCCAAAACTCGCGTTATCAGCCTATTTTTGTGTGCCATGCAATGAAAAAGGACATAAATGAGAAATAAATTGCTAGTTATGTTAGAATAATCAACAAGTCGATTTAGTTATTTAAGCAGTAGCCTATATTCAAATTAGATCACTAAAAGAAGCCGTCAATTGAATTGACAGATGCGCCCCCAGGAGGTCAAAACATCTGTCCTAGATGGTTTGACTGTGGCACTAAGCAAATAAGGAATAAAAACAGAAAGTCTAATAAAACATTTATTTTAATTTTAAACAGAGCACTGTCTTGGGTGTCAAGGCCAACATGTCTTTGTAAAACAATTCTGAATCAGAATACAATGTCTGACTTTAGAAGTACTGTACTAGCAATTTCTTTGCAAACAAACTTTATTTGTGCAGGTGTCGAGAGTAGTGACGGGGACACGCTAATAGTGATACATTCAGAGTGAAGAACACATGCACTCATGCAGACAGGTAATAAGGTCATACATAAAACAACAGAGTGACTCATAGTGACTCAATTCTTACAGCATAAACCCCTGTGCAAAAACAGCAATACCAAGAAAATCCTTAAAATATGTGCTTGTAACTGTAATAAAGGGCTAGATAAAATGTTTTGCTTTTTAACGCAACATTTCTCTTTAACAAGAGAGTGGTCCATGCACATATTTTATAACACCATAACAATGGAATAACTAAAAGGGTGAGACTAACGCGTCGAAAACTTAAAGTGTGAAATAATGGTTAAAAACATAATCTCCCACCTTTCTCTCGACTAGGAGCACATTAATAAATATCAGGACAGAAATGTGATACAGCAGAGAATACACGACTGTGTTGTAGAATCCACAAACCTATCAAGAAAGCGCTGTGATAAATAAAAGATAAACAAACATGTGACCTAGTTTATGTCCTCTCTAATCAAGATCTCCTTGGTAGTCAGGATATTCAGTTGAGCACTATCCAGGTGCACATGGTTCAGCTTTCCAGACACAAATTAAACCTTGTCCAAGACTAAGGAGTTTTTAATGGCGAATCATTACTAACAGTGCAGTTTAATCCAGGATCCGGCTTCATTAATGGGCCCAGGAAACCAGTGTGTTTGAGTTACCCTATTGCACTGATCTCAGTTACTGGCTTCCACAATCCTAACCTTGAGCCGAGCCATCACAACAGATATGACGTATAAGAAAGTATAAGAATTGTCTTTAAAAATGCAGTTTTAACTTAAAACCTTTCAAACCCTTAAATACATGTCTTTGACTGATAAATTGTTCTCCAATCTATGCAAAAGTCTCTATACAAAATAATATATGTCCATCTGCTAAAAATAGTTCGCACTTTACATTTACATTTATTCTTCATCAGTAAACGTAGGCTGGTATTTAATACTATGCAAATAAAGTTTGTACCAATCAAATCATAATATGTCTAATGGATATCATGCACACATTTCAGGTATTTGTACTGTAACGCAGCTGTTTGTTTCAACTGGAAGCACATGATTCATCCACTGAATTGTTCAGATTGGCAGACAGAATTAGATGCAGGCATCCCACAAACTGTCTTCAGTGAAGATCCCTTTGTTATCGCAGTTCTTCCCATCACGAATACAGCTCTCCTCATGGCCTTGCAAGAGTTTTCCACAGCCAAAAGCCTACAGCTTCAGACCTTCCCGTTAGGACTGCCGAGGCCAAGGGCCTGCACCACATCCACACTTAGACCACTCTTTAGAGTCCTCCGCACTGCAACACACAATGCACATTACGTTATACTGTAAAATAAAACATGCAACTCAACGTAAGACAATCACACGTATAAAGACTGGAAATAATGATCTGGAACTGTGAAGATGTGAACACGTTAGCGAATTTGCAAAAAATGGTCCACTGTCTATTGTCAATCATGTAGCAATGTATGAAGCACCGCTCACACAGAAGTCACTTTCAAACCAAGCAGCTTTCTTTTGGTCAACTTAGCAAATTCACTTGAAACCGTTGTGAAGTTAGGCGTGCAAAAATCTTTCGCCCTTGCCTTTATGTAAAATGACCACATGGATTTTTACTGAAATTACTGGATTTTACACATGAAAATTCGCTTAACAGCTATAAATGTGACTGCACATTAAGACATACAGTACTGTAAAGCACTTCAGAATAATATAAATAAACCTAAAAGGCTTTTCAGGTTTGGAGGTTTGTGTGCTTTCGCTCTCCTTTTTTAAAAGCACAGTTGCAAGAATGTGCCCTACAAAAGGCTCTTTGTGGTGTACAAATTCTGAGATGTCTAGCAGTTCAATCCGGTACAAGCAGAAGTAAAGAGGTGGCACGATATGGATCTGACTGGGAGATTTAGGGGCTTTTGAAAGCCAAGCAATGGTAGAAGCCAGATTACATTGTGTTTTGGATACAGATAGTGTTGAATGCAAACAGTGACTAAATCCTTAATCTCATCCCCCCAGGTTTAGGGCTAAAACAACCTTCAGAACTGGCTATGAAGTTCAGTGGTCATAAAAACAAATAAAAAATGCGTTGACAGTTAAAATGTACTCACATGACTTTCGGTTAAGCCGCGAACGTTTCCGTGTTTTTGGACTCGACGCCCTCTCTGTGGGATTCTGGGTGACAGACTTAAACAGACGATCCATGATCTCATCTGTGGCATCATCCTGTGAGCTGGCGCTGTCCTCTTTGGCTACAGACATGGATGTGCTAACCCTGCCTAAACCGGTGTAGAAATAGTACAACAGATCAATCAAATCTTTGCTTAATTACAATAGAAACAGGTCCAAGATCCTTCAAGGGAAGCGTTAAAATGAGTGAGGCAGTGGTACTACTTCTTGGCAAGCTGATGAAAATCAATCATTTGTAAAAAGTTAATAGATATTCAGGCAAATGCAGTGTTGGGTGTGAAGTTGGAATCCTCATGTCTGTCTTGACAGTTAGCCCTCTACAATCACTTCAAAAATACATCATTATTTAGGCTACTATTTAGTCCATAATAAATCTGTTAGTTGAGCTAACCCACTCCATGCAGCCTGTGCGGTAGCTCTACCTTCATCATCATCATCATCATCATCATCCTGTGCTGATTGGCTCTCTACTGGTGAAGTAGGAGAGCAGTCAGAGTCACAAGGCCCCTCTGTGAGATCAAATGAGCCAACCTTAATGCTTTCATTAATTACAATATCTTTTTCAGACATTGAAAGCTGCACAAGTGCTTTATCTTTGCACACATCCATGCTCCAAACTCTATACCTTCATCACTCCACTGAAGGGTTGGTGAAATTGGAGGAGTGTCACCACCAGTGGTAAGAATCTCTATAAAGGACCCCCCCAAAAATTAATTAATTAATTAATAAATAATTATTATAACAACAAATTAATTAAATCAAATTGTCCTTTAGTCTGGGCTGGACTTCACAAATCATTGCAGTGGTAATAAAAAATGTAAAAAAAATGAGTTATTTAAATTTTAAACAAACAAAAAAAAGAAAATGTTAAGACACCGAGCATCATCTGTGTTGGGCAACTAAACTTATTGTGATTGAAACTCAGTGAGTCCTCAGTTCTGCTTCTGGAGATCAGCTAATGAACGTTTCTAAAGCAGGTGTGTTAGAGGAGGGATGGAACTAAATTCCACAGAAAGGTTGGGCAACAGCAGGACTGTCACTGGTCTAAACAGCTAACTCTATCTTATTCCCTGGATATGCAGCATTGTGTTCTCTTACTTCGTACAGCACGGCTCCTGCGCAGCATGCTGTTGTCGTGGTTGGTGATTAGCAGGTTTTTCATGTTCTCATGCTCCTCTTGGGCTGGCTCTGATTCTATTGTTGAAGAAACTGGGGATAGGCTGTCCTCCAGAGACAGCTGTGGAACTGCTCCAGAAAACTTCTCTGTCTGTGAAAAGATTCAGAGAGTATAATTAGTTACTGGTAATGGTTTGTCTCAATCTACTTGACGACTGAGGGTGATACTGTGGGGTTGTGGACAGGGCCATGAAATAGCCATGATCTGGGTTCAATAACAGTTAAGCTCTATTGATAACATTTGTGGCATAATGTCGATAAGGGCCGTCGTAAGAGGGAGGACAACTGAGAAAAGTGTCCATGGCCCTGTGTCGAGATGGGCTGGCTAAATGCTTTATAGTGTTTGGAGCTGTCCTCAATATGAAAAGATGGATCTTGAAATCATAGTCACAACTGGAAAGGGTTCAACTATGCAGAAGATGCTGGAAAACCAAAGAATGTGCAGGACGGGGAATATTTTTCTGAAGAACAATGGGGAATCTCAGGGGGAACCATATCCCATAAAAAAACGACACCCAGAATAAGGAATATGTAAACATCCGATATATAAAATAGCTAAGTCAGGGCAGTACTAAATAAAACAATATGCAATTTTTATGATCCTAGCTAAAATTTTACAGATTGCAAGGTATGTTTAAACATATGACCGCACAGTTTAAACTTTATACATGATGGAAAGTAGTAAAAGTAGTAGAACAGAATCAAAAGGATATCTGTAGGCAAAGTATGCTTTAAATGTATGATACTTCTCAAGAGATTTCATTCCACACCTCTGTGATCATCTTGCCCCGGGTTTTGGTGCGCTCCCGGTGGACAGCACGTTTGCGTTTCTGGGTGAGGACTCTCTCTCGAGTGGTGCGGTACTCCAGGGCAAACTCACTGATGATCTTACAGAACTGAGTTACTTTAGTGTCCCGCACTGAGTATGAGGGCTGGCCCAAGTATAGCAGAAAGGAATGAAACCTGCAAAGTGGAGGAAGTAGAACTTAATATATTGTATGCTCAAGTTCATCCTAATTAAAAAGTGAGGCACAGTCATCATTCAAGCTTGTCAACTTACAGGGCGGCATTCAAATGAATTTGGAATCTTTTTATTTAACATGTTAAAATGGATTACAGTGGGTTTGTGTGTGTGTGTGTGTGTGTGTGTGTGTGTGTGTGTGTGTGTGTGTGTGTGTGTGTGTGTGTGTGTGTGTGTGTGTGTGTGTGTGTGTGTGTGTGTGTGTACCTGTTAATAATGCGTCTGTGCACTACTTTTAGGATGATGATCCTTTCAGTACAGTCTTTCAGGAATTCTGTCATTTTGTTTTTCAAGTTAGGTTTCGTTTCATGTTTGGCCACTACTTTCAGGTTGTCCCAGGAGGCTTTGCATTTTCTCTCCAACTGAATCAGGTTTTCAGACAACTGCTCAAACTCTACCTTTGGGAAAGGAAAGGAAAGGAGGGAGTGATAAATGATGACAATGAATCCTAAAGGGTTATTTGGATAATCACCATCAATGGGAGAAAAAGAATAGAAAATAAATAAAACCTAGAAAAAACAACTACTATAAAAGCTTAAAAGGGGGATAGCATTGAACATTTCTGTACAAATGAATAATATAATGTATAATAATTTAATGAAGATGGAAAACAAACAGGACAAAGAAATCACATAAAAAATGCATATAAAGAATTGTCTGAGGCACATACTTTAGCAGAGCGTGTAATAGCAGGGATCTCTGAGTAAAGGTCTGTCGTATCTGGGTAATTTTCCACCACAAAATTGCAAGTATGATGAAGCAGAGACTGCCTGTGTACTGTGTCCTTTACCTCAGTTACCTTCTCCAAATAACTGAGCTCAAAGCCCTTAGCCTGCAAGAGAGATGAGAAGTGCTAATTAAAGTCATGTGATGTTCAGTGAACTACTACATTGGCTTTGTTGGCAATTTGTGAGGAAAAGCATATTAAGATGGCTACTCATTAAATAGAGTGGCACAAATTAAAGTGCATCATGTTCTGAACAGTTATTAACTACTAACTGTCCAGATTTGTTTTGAACATGGCACCGTAATAGACATTAAGAAGTGGTAGTGCTGTAAAGACCTCATTAAAACCGATGACATATTTTATGAATGATTCACGAAAGAAAAGTGTTCCCAAATATTAAATTATGTGAGATGTTCAGAAAGCCTTTTATTCTTAGTGTAGCATAAAAAAAAAAAAGTATTATTTTCTTCTACACTGGGATGTATATCCAAGTGAAACAGCTCATTGAATGAGAAAAAAAATGCAAGGCTGGACTTGATTTTGTCCATCGGGAATTGATTGGATCGTTGTGGTTTGCTGTGATCTCATGTGAGTGACAGGTTGTCCTGCTCTCACACCAGTAAACATCATCAAAAAACAAATGTTGCTGCAAATGGGAGGGGAAGTTATTTTTTTATTAAAGATTATGAGGGTACATGAATTAAAAATATATAAAAATATTGATGTGATCATTTCAAATATATACTGCAATATTCCATTAAAAAAAATAAGATTTGTCCATTTTGATTTCATGGTACCTTTAAAGGAGTCTAAATTGATGAAAGAACTTTCAAATTTGAGGGTAAACTATTCTGTAAAATTGAAAATATATTTTGACTGCCCTGGTTCTACGCATAGTAGTATAGCCTAAATACAATATACACATATGTTTGTAGAGTTCAAGAGGTCGTCATATACTACAGCATAGAAAATGTGTCATGCAGGGTCTTAATCCTTTGCTGTTGCCTGTGGGAGATAAGATATGATTAAGGCATCATCACAGGGCTGCTCTAACTAATCACATGTGACCATCAAGCTTCAGACCAGTGCACCTGCCCTTAGTATAGGTGCTTTAAATGTAACTCTGCTCCTAGGACTGCGGAGGAGATGGAACACTTACATTGGAGCTATTGAGGAAGTTGCCAATGGCCAGTAGTGTTGCGAGGATATGCTTGAAGGTTTTGTTCTTGGCAAGTTGTTCCATACCCAGTTTGAGGTCAAAAAGAGGCTCTGCAATCTCCTGCAACATTCATATGTGAGGGATAGAAAAAGAGACAGACTGAGAAAGAATGTTTGGAAATGAACGTCTCATTGGTAACGCACTACGTTTATTACCAATCAGGTCAACATAACTGAATTTAAAAAGCCTAAATTACTAAATTCCATTAAATGTTTCTTTCAACGACCAGTCAGAATGCAATACTGAAACAGGACTGTGAATAAGTCTGAAATTGGATAAAGAAAGTCAAAACAATAAATAGAATCTCAACATGGTCATACCAGCAATATGACAAAAGACACGTGTTCTATAGCTAGTTACATTACATTTATTAATCTTAATAATAGGTATAAACAATGCTTCAACTAATAATATAACCAATTAACTGTAGATCTGTAGAGTTTACCAAGCAACGCAGCATCAAATGTGTTTATCAGCATCAAATGCAGCTCGTCCAATCAGACTTTAAAGTAGGAACTATATTAAAAAAATGCTCACAAATATATACTACCTTTGAAAGTTTGGGGTCAATAAGATTTTTTACTTTTATTACTACTAATACTTTTATTCAGCAAAAATGCATTCATTTGATTAAAAAAGTGATAGTTTTATAATGTTACAAAAGATTTCCATGTCAAATAAATGCTGTTCTTTTGAACTTTATATTCAACAAAGAATCCTGCAGATTTCCACAAAAATATTAAGCTGTTTTCAACATTGATAATAATAATAATAAATGTTTCTGGAGCAAATCATCATATTAGAATGATTTCTGAAAGATCATGTGACACTGAAGACTGGAGTAATGTTGCTGAAAATTCAGCTTTGCATCACAATGAATTACATTTTAAAATATATGAAAATAGAAAATGGTTCTTTTAAATTGTAATCATATTTCACAGCATTACTGTTTGTACTTATTTTTGTTCAAATAAATATAGTCTTGGTGAGTATGAGACTTTTAAAAAGAAAAAAATCAAAAGACTCAAAAGTTTTACCACATGATCACCTATGCATGATGTGATATAACCTAGATTAATACTAGTCTAGGATACAGTAGTTACTGCTTAGCTGAATAATCATTTTATTATGATCAAGCTATTGGAGCAAACAGGATTTCCATTCTTAATAAAAATTGAGTATAAAATTAGGAAAAAGTTCTGACCTTCTCCAGGGTCTCATAGTTCAGTTTAAAGGCCCAAAGCTGTAATCTGGCTGAAAGGCCACTGATGGAGGACAGAGTGAGCAGGAACTGCTCTGCTGTACCCAGCGGTACGTCAGGGTTGGCCAGCTGTGCCTCCTGAATCTTCTGTTTCTCTTCATCTGTCGGAGTCATGGTCAGGATTTTCTACAGGCAGAGGGAAGAAGAAAAATGTACAAAAATATTTATTCTCAATACAGAAAAAAATGAATGCTAAATGCGTGAGCTACTACTGCCCCCTGTTGGATGCTAGTGCTACATTACCTCAATGCCCTCTTTACTGATGGCGAACTCATCAAAGGTGAGGATGGCACTCTTGATGACATGTACAGCAG
Source organism: Squalius cephalus (assembly GCF_949319135.1). NCBI lineage: Eukaryota > Metazoa > Chordata > Actinopteri > Cypriniformes > Leuciscidae > Squalius > Squalius cephalus. Next base: position 23,719,981 of record NC_137124.1, on the reverse strand, counting down.
GCAAAACAGTCATGCCGATGTTGATGGCATTGCTTCTCTTAGGATCAAGCACTGAAATTGTTGCTTTCTTGGCCTCAGCACATTTCTGTATGAAAAGGAGATATAAATGCAATTTACAGAAACAAACCTAAATCATTTATAGCATGCACTCACATTTACTGTAAAAAAAAAAAAGACTAAAGCTGTAGCTTTAACATTAACTCATCTATACATTCAAAGGCAACCATTGATCTATGGGTAATACAACAGCTTTAATAATTAATTTAAAAGAGTTTAAATAGCTTTACTACATTAAGAAATTGCTATTTTTGTGTAAACCCGAAATGGTTTATTCATAAACAGGTTTGCCAGTTTGGGATAATTTTAGTTTTTCATGTTACATATGCTCTATTTGTATTTCTTGATCTGTATGTGTAAGATCCATAAGACTGCATACAGTACCTTTGCTGTATAAGATTACAATCTGTATACAAATTTATAAAAAAAAAAAAAGAGGAAATGAATAAAATAAATGAATAAACACTGATCACTAAAAAATAAACCGGTTCGCCCATCGCACCTTTGCTACTGGAAGTTCCTTGCCCTTGGACTCAAACAGGTGCTCCAGCTTAGCTGTATCAACTGCAACCTTATCAAGCGAAGCCCACACTGTGCCCCGCCCAAACTTGCACTTCCTGGGGCTGTCGGGCTGCTTAAGCTCCTTCCAAAACAGCTTGACCGTTTTCCGTTTCTTTAGAAAAGCCGGATCAATCCCCTGAGATGGGGATGGAGGAAGGAGTCCTGGAGGAGGAGGGGGCACACTCAAACCTCCAGGAGGAGGAGGAGGAGGGGGTGGGGGTGGAGCTAGAGAAGCACATCCAGGAGGAGGAGGAGGAGGAGGAGGGGGTGGGGGTGGAGCTAGAAAAGCACATCCAGGAGGAGGAGGAGGTGGTGGTGGTGGTGGGGGGGCAGAACCCTGTCCTGGCACTGGAGGAGGGGGTGGCAGTACTCCATTAGGCAAAGCGGTGTCAAAAGTGTCTATATCCAGCACATCAATATCCTCCTCCTCCATCAGATCAGAGAAGTCAAGATCTTTAATCCGCAGAGGTCTGGAACTGGGCTGCAGCTTCTCCCAGGCATCCTGATTACCCCTGGACAATGGTGTCATCATCGTCTTCTCCAAACTCTGTGAATGAGTCTCTGCTTCGATACTGTACTGTGGACGCAGCTTCTTGAGCATTTGTTCCTCTGCCAGCCTGGTGCGAGCGGCCTGAGCAGTACCTCCGAGGCTCTCCAGCTCTGCCTGTCTGGACGTGTCCTCTGTGGGCTGAGAAGAGCACGACTGCAGTCTGGAGAGCCGTCCAGCCATACTGGAGATCCCATGATCCTCTAGTGCACTTTCTAGACTTGGCCTTTTTAGATCTCCAGAGGAGATGTTGTTTTTGGAGTAGAGCATGTCCAACATGAACTTCCTGTCATTAGAGAGGGTGCTGTGCTGTTCCGCTGTACTGCCCTGACGCTGCAAACCACCCTCTAGAGGAACGTGAACAAATCATTCAGTGCTGAAGGGAAATATTAGCAATGCACAATATATCAGTACCATACAGCTTACTGGCCAATATATATAAAAAAGAAATTTCTGATTATTATATATCAGTATCGGTTGAGATATATAAAAGGTATATATAAATAAAGGGTTATCGGCCGATAATAGCTTTATATAGTTTGATCTGTGGCCTCTATAAAGGCCGATCAGATGACGCGCATAGAAAATTGTCTCGCAAGATTTGCCAACTAAATGCATCGTTTTGGGGGGAAAAAAGATTGGGAATGTTTCCTGATAATATATATCTAAAAAAATAACACTTCACATTAGAATTTAGGATTTATAATCAAGCAGTAATCTTCATTCCAGATCCATATACAGGATGAAGTATAATAGCAGCATGCTAAAGAGACATCCTACCTTCAAAATGCCCAGTGCAAGCACAGATCATGTTGTTCCCACACGCTACCATCCTCTGCTTCAGTAACCCAGTGCACACTAACAGCAGTTACTCTTCTCAGCTCTAACAGCACTGTAACCATCAGAGCTAACTGCCTAAATCCTCAGTAAGCAATACGGAAACTGGTCAGGGGAGATTCCCATCTCGAAATCTAAATAGTTTATATCTGGCCTCTGCTTCAGCTAATTTACTCTCCCTGGACGAAAGGCCCGTTAGTGGCTGTCTCATTTGGATCACGGCCACTAGGGGAAGAGATGGAATCGCTCTCAAATATTTCCACTTTGGAGATTTTTGTTTGAAATGAAGCTCTTGACTTCCCAAAGAAGCCCTCACACAGAAGTAATAGCCTGACTATTGCTCTGTGTGTGAGAATTTTATTGAGCAGGAAGCTAGTTAAAGAAATCAACGGGTCAATAAATGTCAAGTGGAGGAAAAAAGTTAAATTAATTGTACACAATGTGTCTCAAAAAGCTATGTCTGCTGTAGTTCGTTGCTTGAAAATACAACTGAGCTCATGTTTAAGAGTGACCCCTGGGATGTTGATGATTAACTGCATGTTCATGAATCTGAATAAATGAATAAATCTCTTGCCTGCTTCATTGTGGGCTGTCGTTGTGTCCTCTTGCTGCTCCAGGGTGTGCCTGGTCAAGTTAACCCCCTGAGACTCCTGACCACTAATAGATCCTGCAAGACACACACACATACACATATTGAAAGAAAAGAAAAAAAGCAATCTCACAAAGAAACCAAACCTGTATGACTTACTTTCTTCTGAGGAACACAAAAGGATATTTGGGGATATTTAATTGAATTAATCAATCAACGATACCATTGATCAGCATTACCAAACGTGGACGTTCCACTATAAACAAACATTGATGTATTGTTTTTATTTATTACTGTGAAGCTGCTTTGATACAACCTATGTTGTGAAAAGCGCTATATAAATAAACTTGACTTGACTTGACAAAAGAACAGATTTCGAGAAATGTGTCAGTGTTTTTGTCCATATAATGGAAGCCAATGACCACCAAAACATTCTTCAGAACATATTTTGTGTTCCACGGAAGAAAGGAAGTCATACTTGTTTGAAACAACATGAGGGTGAGTAGTACATGATGACGATTTTCATTTTTGGGTGAACTATCCCTTTAAATCTCTCACAAGATATTTGCCCGCATACAACGATTTATTAAAATCTATATATTTTTTGTTTTACTGTTGATGAAAGACAAATGCAGCAGTGATGTGGACTAGTGGTTACGTGTTGTCCAACTATAATTTCTGCTTCCATAACAAAAAAAAAATCACCTCACACTAAATTAGAAACTGTCAACCCTGCAAGACCTATGATTCCAGAGGAAGAACACACACACAAAACAAATCTCAACCATACAGCATCAATCAAGTTGAGCAACTTCCTATCTATGCTTGTCACAAACCAGATGACAAAAGCAGTAATTAAAAGTGTGCAGTTTCAATAAGCAGTCAAACCATCACAGTTGGAATGCTGCTAAAAGGGTATGCATCTCAGCAGGACACATTACATAATCATGGCAAACTTTCTCTAGACCAATCAGAGCACATTCCAGACTTGGCAATTAACAGTATGTGCAAAAACCTCGAGGAGATGACATACAAAGTGTAGACAAGCTCAAGAAACAGTTCACACAAGCAAACAGACTAATAAATGACCACAAATAGTCTCACACACACTCATATGCATTCTGCTTTAGTAAAGCAGAGAGATTAAGACGTTGAATAATGACTGGAACCTTGACGATTTAAAGAAAGACAAGCCGAGGAAGAGAAGGAGCGTAACAACAGGACAAAAAGAGAAGTGGAGGGATAGAACGCAGCAGGTTCAAAAGAAAGAAATCAGGATACATATTTGAAAAGGAGAACATTATAATATGACAGTGTAAGGAATCAGCACCTGTGGTGTCTAAGCTGGAGACCGGCTGCTCGGCTTCAGTAGACGCCTCTGCTTCTGTAGACTCCACACTCTCCCTTAGAGAAGGTTTCTCATGTACGCCAAATGACTTCTTTTTCTTCTCCAATTGGGACACAGCCAGAGAACGCAAGAACGTGTCTCTATAAAGCCATTGGAGAAGAAGCACTTATTTACTGAGCTGTAAATGGAGGGTTGGGTGCAATAAATGTTCTGATTCTGAGAATAAGTTGTATAGTAGACCTGCTCTGAAATGAGTGGTTGCAGAATACAGTGAAATGGTAAAATAGTTCAAATTATAAAGGCATACACTAAATTTAAGCCTTATGGACCCTTTTGGTTTGTCCACACTTTTCTTCCTTTTAGTACAATAAACAACAAAAAAAGAGATTATTTCAAAGGTTAATACACACTTTCCTGATAATGTGCAGTTATATTTCAGAGACAATAGATCAGACATATTAAATTACACAAAAACAAAAGACACTGAAAGGCAATGTTGCATAATAAATACATACATTTTACAAATCTATTGCATCTCACCACAGAAATACTGCCCAGTGTCTGACAAAGACCACCACCACTAAAGCCGCTTGTCCCTTACAACCCCAAAACCACAAGCCACCACTATATTTCCCTGTAGATAATGTAGAAAACACTGCATGATTCGTTCTTGTTTCAATTACAACAAAGCTGATCAGGTTTGATTAACTTAGAGTCAAGCATTAACTCTCCCCACAGTGATCCATCAGAAGAGTTGTAGTAAAAGCACAGTTACACCGAGGCTTGTGTAAAAGAATGAAACGCTTCACGTGAATGACATACTCATCATGAAATCTTTTGAAATCTTTTTGTTTGTCTTAAAACTTGCTGACAAAGGCAGCAAATTATACAAGAATATAATTTATAAACCCAATTCCACCTCATTGAAACTTGTTCATTTAAGTTTGTCGCCATAATAGAATCATTAATATTACAAGAATGACACTATATGAAATTAAAAATTAATTTAAAAAGCTAAATTAAAGGTTAACATTCACATACAGCACATAAACCCACACACCTTTCTGAGCATAGCAGCTGAATTAGTCCCCAAACACCTGGCCGCATGCTGATATGTGCAGAAAGAGAGCGTGTAAACGCAGTATACTTACTCTAAATTCCTCAGAACCGGCAAGTCTCTATTCACACTCTCTGGACTGAAGAGAAACACTTCAGTTTACACACAATGTAAATATCAATTCCTGTTAGCTTCACTGCACAAGTCTCATTCAATATTTAGAAAACGCCTTAAGAAGAAACTGTGCACATTCCACCACATCTGGTTTAGAAATGTAAGTGTTTTTCCTTTAAGAATTTTTTTTTTTTTTTTTGACCCTTTACAAACTTTTAACTACTTTTTAATCATTTGAGCTTTTAAAGCTTTGAAAAGAAAAAAGATTTTTCTGGCAATTTCAACAATAGCAAATTTTTCCATGAATATGGAGATATGATTGCAGCCCACAAAAACAAGAGATAGTCATCTTTGAGTAACAACTTTAGATGAAAGAAGAACTTTACTTTTCCCATGATAAGACAGAGAATAAAGAATGACGATGAGGGGGGGAGAGAGAAAGAATTATTGTCCATTCACGACAATAAAAAGGTATTTTAAAAAAAAAAATTATGCACCAATGTTCTGTCTGAAATATAAAAAAATAAACATCTGAAGAGAATAACAAACTTAAAAATAATTTTATTAAAACTTTTTTTTTTTTTGTGGATTAGTCTTATCACGTTAGCGGATTTAACAAATCGATCCAATTTATTCTCAAATTTCCAGCCAGTAGTTGTTTCCTCCAACCCTCCCTCCTTATGACTTTGTCTCCCCAAAATGACTAAGCATCACAATGATTTAAAGTGCTAGCACCTCCAAAAGCCACATTCTTTGGCCACACTGCAGCTACTCACCAAAAACTGTCTGCCTGGTGCTGTCTGTAAAAGGAGAGAGAGAAGCAAAGCACAGGAATGTTGGGCGCCACAGAAGTAGAGAGAGAGATTAGGAGATGTGCCAAATATTATGAGGGAAAAGAGAAGAGGAGTGAGAGATGCAGGAGGAGAGAGAGAGAGAGAGAGAGAGAGAGAGAGAGAGAGAGAGAGAGAGAGAGAGAGAGAGAGAGAGAGAGAGAGAGAGAGAGAGAGAGAGAGAGAGAGAGAGAGAGAGAGAGAGAGAGAGAGATGAGAGAGAGAGAGAGAGAGAGAGAGAGAGAATACACACAAAGAGAGACAGAGAGAAAACAAACAGGTAATTGGCAAAAACAGAAGGAAAAGTAGAACAAAAACAGACAAAGAATATACTGAAGAAAGCAAATCTGTTCTGAAAAAGTAAAAATACAAGCAAAGAATATTTGAGCAAAAGAAGAAAGATCAAAGCAAGAAATGCACCTGATCTTATTCAACCAAGAGGACTAATCCTCAGTTTAGACGTTTTTACAAGTTAACAGCATTTAACTAAAAGGCTGAAGACTAAAACACCAATTTCAATATTTTTTGAGACATCAAGAAGTGAAAACTTACCTATAACTGCAGTTATTGCAGCAGGTTCCTCATATGAAATGTTTATCACAGCTCACATTGTTCACTATCCTTCAACTCATTCAAGACCTTCAAGTTGTTCCCAAAATATTCCCACGCCCTGCCTCCTCTAATACCTACAGCTCCTTTCACATCTCTTTTCCTCTGCCCTTTCCCCCTCATTCCTCCTATAAGAGCATCAGTTGTTTACTTACTTGAAGACTCTCTTTCCCTCTGTCCGGCTGGGTTGCTCTGCGGCTGACTGGGCAGGGATCTCCTGAGGAGAGTCCGTTTCTGTGAAAGACGGTCTGCGGAGAGACAGTCAGGTCAGAGCACGCTCAAGGCTATAGCACTGTACGGGCAGTTTCATGTGAATCAGGTCCACACATACACAAACACAAAAAGAATGTGCATGCCAGAAAACCTCTCTCTCTCTCCATTCACATCCCAAATACACATTTGAAGGGACATTGTTTTATTCTATAAAACAAATAACAGTCTTATTTTGCATTTATCTGATAAAAAAAAATACATTAAAAACAGTAACATTGTGAAATATTATCATCATTTCAGATAACTTCTATTTTAATAAAAATGAATTCCTGTGATGCAAAGCTGAATTTTCAGCATCATTACTCCAGTCTTCAGTGTCACATGATCCTTCAGAATCATTCTAATATGCTGATATGACGCTCAAAAACATTTCTTAATATTATCGAAAACGGCATAATAATTTTCGGTAAAGCGTGCTAATTTGTTTTACAGGATTCTCTGATGAATAGAAAGTTCAGAAGAGCAGTATTTGTTTGACTTTTTTTTAACAATGTAAAAGTCTTTATGGTCCCTTTTGATCAATTTAATGCATACTTGCTGAAGAAATATTAATTTCCTTCCAAAAAAACAACAACTTTTGAATGGTAGTGTATGGTAACAGTATATAAATTAACATTAACCTAGTAAAAAATATATATTTTTAGTAGATGACATCAATGAATAAACTAAGTAACAACAACAACCTTGCTGTACTGTAAAAAAATAAAAATAAAATAAAAAATAACTCTTATCATTAATAAAGTTGACAAATGCTTTTAATTCATAGAATTGTATATTATATCAGAATCACTTCATAAACTGATAAATGACGATCAGCACTGGGCAGCTGTAACACCAGTATGCTAATCTAACATGTGATGTTTCTTCAGATGGATCACATTGAACCCTGTTGCTTCATTAGAGTAAGCACTTTTATTTATCATTTCGCAGACGAGCTGACAACATTGCTGCAGTGAGCAGAAAACTGTGAGAGGCTTCTTCTGCGGTTCTGCTCAAGAGAGCAGCTTTCAGGACTTCTTTAGTGTGCTACAATAATCCACTTCTGCCACTGCCAAAAACCTCCCCGTCTCCATTTGTTCAGAGTACTATTATGTAATATTCATACTCCGTTTCTGTATTATTGTTATATGTAGCAACTTGATCACCTTTTATGTTTGTGATGTACCTTGTCTAATGTCAGATATTAATGCTAGTGAGACAAAAAAAAAAAAAGTGTAAAATGTAATTGTTAGTTAAGAAAAGTTTGAAATGAGATGAATTTGTTGAAGTTACCTTGGCCCGCTGACCGAACACCTGGATCTATAATCAAAAATCCAGATTATTTCATGTATAACATGAACTCTAAACTGGCATCAGATCAGTAGCCGGGACAAGCTCAACAAACACCAAATAATTAGTCAAAGGCTTAAAAGCAGAAGAGATGTAAAATGTGATACAGACCTGTTGGAGATGCTTGAGGTTTCCTCAGTTATTGACCTCTCCTTTTTTAACCTCCGTCTAGAAATCCCCATGTGAGCTATGTACTGACTCATAAAAGAGCGCCCCCTAGTGAATGACCAAGGATTTGTGGGAGGGAAGAAATAGAGAGAAAGAGGTGGAACAGTGATGGTGGTTACATGGACAAACAGAGGGTTAATATGTTGACAGGACCAAAACATCAGCAAGAATCAGAAAAACAGTCCCAGTCACCACCCAGAGTCATAGAGAAATAACGCAGCACTGAATTAGAAGAGGAGGAAAACGGCATATGAATAGAAATGGTTAAAATTAAGAATACCAAAAGTGATCGGTCACCAGTGTTAAACACTTCAAACACTTACTCTAAAGGATTATTTATGACACATGGATGTTTCAGAAATAATGCAAACTTTATGTATTGTATATAATTATTTATACATTATGCAATTTAGTTATCTATCACTATGCATATCAAAAAATGATCTAAGAAACTACAATTTAAATTGCGGTGTTATTGGATTTAATAACTGTGCTTGTAACTGGCTATGTTCCTTAGTGACAACACATCAAACTGGCAAAACATTTTGAGGAAAACAAGCTCAGATCAAGAGAGCCGATAGGGAGTCAACAATTGTGCCCAGTTCAGGACCTTAAAAACCAAACACATCCTGTCCAACCTTACAAAACATTCCTGTAGCCCTACGCAGAGAAGAAAGCTTCCCAAATAAAACATTCACTTTCCACATATATGTGCAAGGAAGGACTGTTGACTCAATGTGCTATTTCAAGTGTTGCATTTGGCCAAAGTGAAATGTCTTATTGTGACTTGGGTAAACTGGAAGAAAAAAAAGCAGCCAACCAAAACTTCTCGCATACCCCATCTATAAAACCCTGCATGGAACACCTGACAATATGAAAATGTTAAATTAAATGTACAAGTTCTTAAGCAAAAGTAATGCCGTTCACTCATGTATGATGCAGGTCTGTGTTACCAATCAAATGGAAATACTTTTTTTTTTTGCTCCAATAAGTCTGGCTAAGCAAAATGGTATATTTTCTATGCACAAATAATTGTGTTTATATAAATGGCTTATAAAGAATGAGAATGGTGGATTGTTTGAGTGGCTGTACTTAATTTGTGCTGCATCTTGGGTGCACATGGTAATTAAATAAGACTCATAGAACATAGAAAATAAAATGAGCATCTACTTATGAATCCAGGTAATTAGGCCATCTGTATAAGGGCTTACTTTACCAGCACAGTCTGGAGAATTAATATTTGACTCTGATAATGCCTGTGCAGTAAAGCTGCAAACAGTAGATGAAGTAGGTAGGTATTACTCATGAAGTGTTCCATCATGTGTGACAACCATTACATAAAAAAAAACTGTGCAAGTATTACCATTAGAGTGTGATTAATAGCTTTATGTCTGCATAAAGAAGAGAGCAGAAGAGTGCAGGAATGTGTGTTTATCTCTATCCCACAGCCATCCACACAGGACAAACACAAACACACATACAGCCAAAGAATAAACAAATATGGAAGGAATGTTTGGTTTGGTCAGTAAAATTCCCTACTGTCAGTCAAATAACAAGGTATGTGAGTGTTTGATTCCTGTGGGTCAGGTTTTACTAAAAATAAAACTGAAAATATAAAAATAGCCAATTCAAAATATTAATAAATATATAATACTAAAATAACACTGCTGTGGGTATGTGTGGAATTTTTTTTTGTCAATTATACAACAAGTAAAGCTGTTACTGATTGATTTACTAGTCGATACACAAGCTACTTTTTTCCTGCAGTATGAACATGAATTTAATCAATTTGATGAACCCATGCAAAAAAAAGAAAAGAAAAGAAAAAAAAGGGAAATGTTTTTGTTTGTTTTTGAATTATTGGCATTATAGGGTGAGAACATGGGAGACACACCTTTGCCTTCTTTGGACAATCCTTCACAGACTGGATTCACATCTGAGACAATAATGTAACTAAAAATCAAACCTAATTATCATCCTTCATTAAACCTTTTCTTTCCTAAAGTGTCAGAGATGAAATAAAGTCTGCTTAGCTTATACTACCCCAAAGTGGACAAATATTATAATGCATTGGGGGCATATTTACTGTTGTTTTTCTTTTTTGGTTACTGAAAGGTGTTGTATAACAAAACATATTATGATTTGTTTATGAATGTGTAATAATGCATAACACATCACACTGTTAATACTCACAAGTTATTTTCCTGCTCAGCGGTGGCAACAGTCTCGGCTCCGTTAGTCACCTGAGCGAGGGGTGGAGTTGGGGAGCCAGATGTTGTAGAAGAGGGACTGGTCAACACAGGACTGCCAGGAACAGGAGAAAAAGAGGAATCTGACTGCTGAGGGGAGGCTGTGCGCATCACCTCTGAAACACAGATAGTGCAAGTGAAGTGTTAATGCTCTAATCTGTTAATATAGGATCTGAAACAGTGATGTACAGACACTGGATGTGTGAAACAAGCCAAACACCTTCAGTGGACAGCAGAAGGTACAAGAACGGGGACGGAGAGAAAGTACAAGAGGTACAAGAGAGAGAGACTGAATTGAAGATACCTAGTGTAGGGCTATTTGAAGAAATGGATACGGTTGGGGAAGCGGGTCGAAAGGAATTATCTGGAAGACTGTGCGAAGATGACCGCCGACTCCTCCTGCCCTCCTGCTCGCTGGGGGTCAGTTTCCTTCTGTCTCTACGGATGTTAGGTGCTGCATCATCCATCTCGTCATCTTCATTCCTGAGGGCATTCTACAAAATATACAAAACACAGAAAACATTCAGTATTTTTAGAGTTACAATCTCCATCAAAAGTTTGGGTGAGATTTTTTTTACGTTTTTGAAAGAAGTCTCTTATGCTCACCAAGACAGCATTGATGAATGAATGAATCAAAATACAGCAATGACAGAAATATTGTGCAATAGAATTACAATTTAAAATAACTTTTTTATTTTAATAACTTTTAAAATATTATTTATTCCTGTGATGTCAAAGCTGAATTTACAGCATCATTATGATTTCAGTCTTCAGTGTCACATGATCCTTCAGAAATCATTCTAATATGATGATTTGCTGCTCAAGAAACATTTCTTATTAATATCAGTGTTGAACACAGTTGTGATGGTAACCATAATAGTTTTTTTTTTTTAGGAATCTTTGATGAATAGAAAGTTCAAAAGAACAACATTCATTTGAAATGGAATTATTTTGTAACATTATACGTTACTGTCACTTTTGATCATTTTAATGTCTCCTTGCTGAATAAAAAATATTTTCTCTAAAAAAAAAAAAAAGAACAGTAGTGTATATGTCTGAAAAAGGTTGACAGACTCCATATGAAGCGTTTGAGGTGCATTGAGAGTTTACTTCATAAATGGTGAACTGCTGTTTAAGGTCACCCTCTGTGCCACTGCTAGCCATGTGTTTCTGGATGATGCCTTCCATTCCTTGCTGCTCCAAACAGTCTGTCACATCATAAAATGAGTCCTGATCTGGAAGCGCTGCCAGAGTCTGAGAGGACAGATTACATTCACATCAAGAGCATGAGGTGCAGCATTGGTAACTGCTGATGTAGATTGATATATATAAGTATATCCATGTTGTAGTACTTTGTTGATGAGGGTCATGGTGTAGATGAGCAGCTCTGTGTCTGATCCATTCTTCGCAGACAGGATATCTGTAAGGTACGTCCAAGGCTTCACATCTGAAAGAGACAAATTATGCCATTATATATTACACTGTAGTTTATATCAAAATAGTAATAATGGTTCAGCAATAAGGATGGCATATGTGAGAGCATTTCAGCAAGCTGACAGAATCAAACAGGCCAGTATTGTGGTCTTCCTATATTCATTACATCTTATTTTTGTCTCACAAACAAAAACATCTGTATTTTTCTGATACATTGAAAAAATTATGTGGACCAAAATATGTTGAATTATCTATCTGGTAACACAGATGAGGACTTTGCAAAAAAAAATGTCTTGAGATAGTCTTGGAAGTTTAAGTTGAAATTGGCTAAAACTCTGAAAATGGTTTTGTACTATGTGACTTTGTTTTCCCACGAAAGTATGTATATGAAATCATAGTTGTTATGAAGTGAATTATTAATTAGTTGTTATTATTGTTAATTATTAAAGTTTTTTTTTCTAAAGAAACTTAATATCTAATGATTTTTTTCAGTCACCTACTGAAACACAAAGCCAGTGAAAAGGTTAGCAGGGCAGGGTCAAATCTGCTACTGCAAGTTTGGCCAGCAGCAAAATAAAAAGAAAGAAAAAAAGTCTATGATAACACACATGAAAAAGGATTTAATGGCCCATGATGGATTCAGAGAATCAGTATTATGAGAGAAGATTTAAATGTTTAACCTCTCTTTCCATCCACAATGTTGACAGCTTGAATGAGGAGTGGACTGTTGGACTCAGTGTATTCCACAAACACTATCAGCAACTTCAGAGCAGTCTTCACAACCAGCCGAGACTAAAGAGACAGAGAGGCTATAAACAGGCGGCACTTACAGTCCTCATACAGAAGATGGCAGTATCAAACATCAATCTGTTTAATGCAACCAAGTACTGCGCACAATAGTGTGTAAGCATGAAATAAATCTGCATCTCCAACATTAATCGAGTTATTTATCTCTAGTGTTTGTTATAAAAAACAAAGTCTGTTTCAGGCTTTATTTCTGATAGTTACAAGATTACTCAGTTGTTCTCATCTCATTTTCACTTCCTCTTTGATATTCACAGGACATAACCTCAAACTGATGCTCAAGATGACTGAATCCATTACGATAAACAAAAGTGTACAAATTTCATGTCAACAGATTCACACTAACTTTACATTAAGAAACTTCCAAAAATATGCATACATGTTTTTTAACTTTAATGATGGAAACTCTAAACATGCCTAAACCTGAAATTTTGAAGTGAAGTGAAGTGAAGATTGAATAACTTGATTTTGGTCCAGATTCACACCTACATCTCTGCACTAACTTGTACGTTTTTGGCCAACCTTATATTTTTTGCTATTATTACATTGCCTTAGGATGAATTGACTGTTGTGCATTCCTTTTTTGTTTACACGTTTGGAAGACTCTTTAATACAAAGCAACTAGGAAACAAACCCATGAGCTTGTTGTACTGCTGCACTGTTTGAGCTATAGAAATGTATTTGTAATTTGTGTTGGATCATTTAGTAGATAAGCATCTGCTCAATAAGTAATAAAATGATGAGGAATCAAATGATTATCATCAACATCTGCACATTAATCTATTTATTATTAATTGACTGACATGTTGTGGTATTAAAGAGTCAAGCTGCATTTATATGCATAACAAAGCCCTAATGTAACTAATATGGTATTGTGGTCAGTGTCTATTTACAGATGCTGTGGTGTGCATGTTTGTGTTGCCATCACTCACCAGGCTGCCACTCAACGTGTACAGCCACTGTACCGTCTCGTTGTGGTTTACAACACCGTTCATTCCATCCACAAACAGCATGATCTGACTGAGAGCTGGGAACAGGACAGCAGATTTTAGCATACAGCGCCGGCATGCCCTTAAGGATCTAGTGATTTGTCCTAAAGCTTTCCTGTTTGCTGGTCTAATTCCAGCCAGTATAAACTTCCTGTAACAGATGGCCTATTTAGCCAAAAAGTCCTTTGTGCTATTTGAAGTCTTCATGCAAGATGCGTGGTGTACAAGCATAATAAATACAATACATCATTCTACAACAGGCTGCTTCTTTTAGAAACTCTGGACAGTAATACATACACACATCTAGTGACAGAACCATCAATAACCCTGCTAACATTTTTAATCAGACATGCATGAAAAATTTTGTAGCAATGGTAATATGAGAACAAACCTCTGAGGATGTAGTTCTGGTAGTTATGATCTGCCTCAGCACCCACTTTAATGAAACATGTCAGACCCTCGGAGAGCACAAACTCTGGAACCAAGTCCTTATCATCCTGTGCAATATAAAACAGAATTAAATCTGCTTCTGTGTACAACTATGATATACACTACCATTCAAAAAGTGTGGGGTCAGTAAGATTTTTTTTAAACAAAATTAATAATTTTATTTAGCAAGGATGCATTAATGTGATAATATCTACATAATATTTCACAATGTTAATGTTTTACTGTATTTTCGATCAAATAAAATGTAACCTTGGTGATGAAAAGAGATGCATTTATGTTTGCATAAACGTGCTTTGACAATGGTATGTTTGACTGTTTACAACCATGATCATGTGTTTAAAGGTTATAAACTGCATAACTAATAATAAAGAGGACAGAATGCTCTCAAATTACATAAAATCATTAGATGCCCTTTATAGGTACTTTGTGGTATTGTTAAAGGGGTCATCACATGAGAAATCAAATTTGCCTTGATCTTTTGACATATAAAAATGTCTTTGTACCCTTAAAAAATGCTGCAAATTTCATTTCTTAAAACATTGCCCTAATTATAATCAAAGATTTTATTTAACAAAGCTCCAAAAATGGCTAGTTTGGATATGGGGGGACTTGTGACGTCACATGGGCAAATGTGTTTAAATATGACTTCCTCCAAAGTAAACATATCATTTAGTATATTATATAAAAAAAATACACTAAATGTGTTTAAAGCTTCTGTAACCTATTAAACGTTAAGGTGGACTGTATTAATACTGCATCGTCCTGTAATGGGATACTTCCTCAGGATCATAATTTTCTGCTCAGTTTTTCACACCTTCAGCTAATGTGGAAGTGATCACGCATAAAGTCCACTTTAATACATATATGTGGATGAGATCAATTTATTCAGTTCTCTCTTTAGTCTGTCCAAGCCTAATCCAACTCAATCACATCACTTTCTCTCTCACCTGGAAGAGTTGCTTTAAAGAAAACAAGGACCGCCGGAGCTCAGGGCCATGGGAGTTATACAACTTCTCTATATGAGAGAGAGAGAGAGAGAGTAGAGAGAGAGAGAGAGAGAGAGAGAGAGAGAGAGAGAGAGAGAGAGAGAGAGAGAGAGAGAGAGAGAGAGAGAGAGAGAGAGAGATGAGAGAGAGAGAGAGAGAGGAGAGAGAGAGAGAGAGAGAGAGAGAGAGAGAGAGAGAGAGAGAGAGAGAGAGAGAGAGAGAGAGAGAGAGAGAGAGAGAGAGAGAGAGAGAGAGAGAGAGAGAGAGAGAAAA